>NW_028328177.1:339644-679289 GCF_054136105.1 Typopeltis vanoorti
AACCAATACATCACCTATTAAAATTCATGCCAGAAAATCAACTACAAATTGCAATCAGTGAGAGTTATAATTAGCAGAACTTGCCATGCACATTACAAGCTGTACTGCTACAGTTGAGCAGTGCTTTTAGGCTTTGAAGAGAATACATACATGTGTGTTAATGGAGGAACACAAACACAGATAAGGCTGTGCGGCTAAGTTTAATCGCTATTGAAAAGACATTGATGATGGAACTGAAGGATAAATCTTCATTTTATAATGAAGGTTTTTCCTTCATCATAAAATGAAGCGAAGCTAACACAATTCCTAAGGAAAAAACAGGAGATTGGAACTTGTGTATAAATAAGTAAAACGAGTTATTTCAGCCTTTCTTTGAATTTTTCCGGAAAAATAATTTTCGAAGTGACTATTTTTCGATTTCTGAGTGTGTTATATGGTTGTATTTAAAAATCATATCAAAACTCAAATTATCCGTATCCGTTGTATGATAATTTATGATAAATGTATAATAATTTAACCTCACTACGAAGCGTAAACCCTTTGTGTTTTTCACAAAAACGGCGCTCGTGAAACTTAGCTATTGTTCACTTGACCTTTATGCTTTCCATATTTAAAATGATATTAACACGTCATGTTCGCACCTGGGTGCCTGCCATTCCTTTGGCTACTAACTTTTAGCATAGCTGCTTCTGCGTTGATTGGCCACATGGCTGTATTATAAACAGTTGTTATAATACAGCTGTTACACATATTTTCTGGAACTAAAAAGTTGAAAGGGACGTTAGGTATTTATTTAGCTGTTATGTTTTGTTATATTTTACGAGATGATTTGCTGCTCCATTGAACCATATTTAATCCTGCAATACTCTCTCTTTCATAAGTTTTTTTTTTAAATTATGCCATCATAAATTCACTTATTCATGTTTAGAATTTATAGGAACGTGCTATTCGCTCTATCCAGCAACTTATAGGACACACATATCACAAATGATAATTATTAATTATTCTTTACCATTAATGAAAGTGTCCGCGTGGTTAGCCTAGTTGATTTGCCCTTCGTAACGTATGCCTGGAGAAGGAGTGTCCTGAGCTCGATTCCCGTCGCCGACGTGAGGAGCTTAAGGATCTTCCTTAGCCATAACCAAGTTAGCTGGTCTTGGGCGTGGACAGCCGGGTTTTTCCGCCAGTTTATCTGGGGTTTTTCATCCCGCAATCAGGAAAAGAGGACCAGTGAACGCACACGGATCTACAGCCATAAATGCTTAACCCCCCACGAGGGGGCTCAACTCACCCCAATAGGGACAGGGGAGAAAAGGGAGGAAACTCCGTATGAATAAATAAATAAAAAATTCATGAAAGTGTTTCTACTAGCACTTATTGCTTACTATTCCATCTCTTGTAAATGATGGTTCACATATTTTCATCAATGAGTATTTCATATATACCAACCAAATATATCATTCTCCTGCATTGTTGTTTTCTAATCAATCATAAAACAGATTGTCCCCCCACTCTACGCAGAATATTCAAAGTTCGTGGACGTGTGGAATGAGTTTGATGGGCGAAAGAACTTATACAAGATGGATGGCCTGCATTTGAATGGACTTGGTGTGCGGAGACTGGAAAAAGTGTTGCTGAATGAAGTGAAAATGGATGCAGAACCAGGGAAACTAGAACTACCAAGGGGGGGGGGGAGTGGATATGCAGACATCAGTGAGACAGTTGAGTGTAAAAATGTATATAATGTAACCGAGCCAGCACTAAGGACAAAAAATGGGAATGGGACATTTGGAATAACGCATCAAGATAGGGGTGGGACAAAGGGATCACTGCATTTCATGTATACTAATGCCAGGAGTATTAGGAACAAGAAGGAAGAATTTTTGGCCTTGATTGGCTCTTCCTGGCCACAGGTTATTGGCATTAGTGAAACATGGCTGACTGTAGATGATATAGTTAGTGGGATAGAATGTGTAGGTTATAGTGTGTTTAGGAGGGACAGAGAGAATAAAATGGGGGGAGGGGTGTTATTGATGATGGCTGATGAACTGCAGCCAAGGAGAATTGAAGTGGTATTGCAGGATAGTGAAAGGAGCTCATTTGAGGCTATTTGGTGTGAGATTGAGACTGGCAGAATAAAATATACAGTTGGATGCTGCTATAGACCAGGTGATGGAATAGATGGTGGAGATAGTATGCATAAACAAATTGATCAAATGAGTGGAAGGAGGGTAATTATTATGGGGGACTTCAACTATGGTAACATTGATTGGAAGGAGAAGAGGACACATGTGAGGAAGGAAATGGATTTTATTCAATTATTAAGGGATAACTATCTGAGACAGCATGTAATTGAAAACACTAGGGGTGTGAGAGTGCTTGACCTGGTAATAGCATCTCACAATTTGACCGTAATGAATATGACCATGTTGCCACCTGACCTGGGAGGTGGCTAAAGGTGTGGAATTTTTGATTAAGACAGGGTATATGTGGAATTACCATGCTGGCAAGTATGACAAGCTTAGGAGATTGCTTGCATCAGTGCCAAAGCATGTACAACTGCAAGGGCTGGATGTCGATAGAGCATGGGAAGTGGTCAAGGAACATTTACAGGAGGTTATGGCTGATTGTATACCTAGGGTCCAAATAGTAAAACAAGTAAGGGGTTAAATGGATAAATAACACCATTAAGCTTGAGCTGCAAAAAAAGAAACAACTGTGGAGGGAATTGAAAGAAAGGGGTGACCTGCAGGCACAGAACGGTATAAAGTGCAGGCCAGAAGGGTAACGAGTGTGGTAAAAACAGCAAAAGCCGATTATGAAAGGAAACTAGCTATGCAAGCAAAAGAGAATCCCAAACAGTTCTTTAAATATGCTGCAAGCAAGAAAAAACCTGTACATGGCAAAATGATTTTAAGGAATGACGATGGTAAGGAGGTCACTGAATTAGTCGATATAGTGGAGTTACTGAGCGCGCACTTTGCAAAAGTATATCATCCAGGTGGTGACATCGAAAAATGAAGGAACCATTAATTTATTAAGGAATTATCAGCGCCCTTGACCATGTTGTTTGATCTGAGTCTTGGGTCTGGTTTAGTCCCGAAGGTATGGAAAGAGGGGAAAATAGTTTCACTGCATAAAGGAGGATCCAAGACTATGGTTGCAAATTACCGACCGATCAGCATATCAGGAGTCGTTGTCAAGGTCTTGGAGAAAGTAGTCAAGGGAAAAATACAGGAATGGATTGATGAAAATGAGATACTGTACAGGAGACAGCATGGCTTTGCGAAGGGTAGATTATGCCTCAGTAACTTGCTCAAGTTTTATAACAAGGTGACGGCTGAACTGGATAAGGGAAATGAGTTTACAGTGATACTGCTGGACCTGGCAAAGGCGTTTGACAGGATACCACATGGAATTCTAATCCGTAAACTACAACATATGGGAATGGATATAGGGTTGGTGAGATGGATAGGTGGGTGGTTGATGGAGAGATATCAAAGAGTAGTTTATTCAGGAGTAGAGTCCAAAAGATGGCCTGTAATAACTAGTGGTGTGCTGCAGGGTTCTGTTCTTGGACCACTGCTGTTTAATCTGTTCATTAACGATATAGGGAAGGATCTAAGTGGAACAGTTCATTTGTTCGCTGATGATGCAAATTTGGGTAGGGCGATAGTGAATGCAGAAGATGTCAAAGTCTTGCAGGATGACTTAGATAGATTAGAGTTCTGGGCTAAGGAGAATGGATGTCAATTTAATGTGACAAAATGAAGTTTATGCATTTTGGGGTGAAACGATTAGCAACAGTATACCACATTGGTGGAACTGTACTCCAAGAGATTGATGAGGCCAGGGACTTGGGAGCGTTGGTGGATAGGGAGATGAAGTTTAGGGGGTACATTGCGAAAGTAGCTAAATCAGCTCATCAACTCACTTGGTTGTTGAAAAATACCTTGACGAGCAGAGACAAGCAAGTTATTGTACCTCTGTACCAGAGCCTTGATAAGACCTCATCTCGACTACTGTGCCCAGATTTGGTCACCTCGGTTCCTTCTTGATGGGGAGGAGGTGGAGAGGATCCAGAGGCGAGTGACTAAGATGATAGCAGGTCTATGGAATGAACATATGAGAACAGGTTGAAGATATGTGGGTTGCAGAAACTAGTTGATAGGCAGAAAAGGGAAGATATGATTGACATTCAAATTGCTAAAGGGATTCTATAGGATTAATTCAGAGGATATTTTTGAGATCAGGACTGGTGGCGGGAGAACTAGGGGACACCTATGGAAGATGGGCAAGAGTGTGGCTAGCAGGGTGTTAGAGCTGGGTGTTTTACTTTTAGAATGGTAAATGGAATAAGCTGCCAGAGTCTGTTGTGGGTGCTATGACGGTGAGTGAGTTCAAGGCAAGGTATGATAGATACTGCGAGAATGTCGTATAGTTGTGTGGACATGATATTTAGGGCCTTCCTCGATGAGTCTAAGGACTCCCTGGAGTAGCCCGAAATAATAATAATTAATTGCATTAGACCAATTAAGATGAGCGCTGATGCGCTATGCCCTCTCAAAAACTTTCATACATCAATAAAATGCAATCCCACAGTCATGGGCGTCTGCAGGGTGGGGGGGGGGGCACTTCACCCTGGGATCGATTAAAAAATTCCACAAATTATAATCGTAAAATTGATTAAGATATGTAATCTTACACCCTCGACCCTGGAAACACTTTGTCTGTCTTAAAATTTTATTATGGTTTGGCCTGTTGCAGGGTAACCATGGAACACGTGTTTTTTTACTGCAATAAAACACGTGTACCTGTTTTTGATACATCTTTTTCTGATTTGTGAACAGTGACCAGTTAGTTTACCCTCTCTGTAGTAAGTTAGAGTGAAGTGTGAATTGTAAATTTATAGTGAAACAAATTTGAACAAAAAATTAAATTTTTAAAAGGTAAGTGTATGTAATTTAATATTATTTTACTTGTTAGTATTCTGATTTTTTTTGCTTTTAAACTGAAATAATTTAATTTAGGAATAATTAATTAGTTGATTTTTAACGAAATATGCCAGTTAAATTTTTAATATATGAAATTGTAGTAAAATCTATTAATAATTCTGAATACCCTTTTTTTCCCCAAGAATTCAAGATCATTAAAATCGATGCAAAATGAAAATAATGTATTTATAGTTTACATTGACAAATAATTACATAAAAATGCTAAAAAGACGTTTATTGATGTAATTTTTTGTCTCTAATCCCCCCCCCCAAAAAAAAACATGACAGCACACCCAACTGAAATGATCACGTGACGCCACTGATATATATATATATATATATCTTGAAATAAGATACCAAGATATTTTAAACTTAGTTTTACTCCATTTCCCAAGTGAGCAAACAGACAAGTAAGTCAAGTTTGCGCCTGCAAGTATTGCAAGTCTAGGTGACCCCACACATAGTGCAAGTCAAGGCAACTCGTGGTAAAGGTGGATAAGCTCTGATCACTATTCTTAATATTTACCCTTAATGCATAGCACATCTCCTGGAGGAGATCTACTCCAGGAGATGTGCTTTGCATTAAGGGTAAATATAATGGAGGAGATGTGCTTTGCATTAAGGATAAATATTAAGAATAGTGATCAGAGCTTATCCACCTTTACCACGAGTTGCCTTGACTTGCACTACGTGTGGGGTCACCTAGACTTGCAATACTTGCAGGCGCAAACTTGACTTACTTGTCTGTTTGCTCACTTGGGAAATGGAGTAAAACTAGGTTTAAAATAGCTTGGTATCTTTAACATATATATATATATAGAGAGAGAGAGAGCATGCCCCTTTTATAAAAGTACCCTGTTACAAAAGTGAAAACCGAAACTTCATTTTAACTGGTTATTTATTTTGCTGCAAGTATTCATCATGTTGACTTAGGTAGTGTTTTTTGTCGATTTCTTTTTACAAATGAAGTGCTAGTTTAGCAATAATAATGCTATTGATACACAGTGTACGTGCATACCTGTTCAGCCAAGTAACTACAAATGAAAGTTACTTTGCAAACAAATCAATGTTATTATTATTATTATCAGTACCATAACAAGACGAGGGCGTGGCGAAAGAGGCGCCCTCCATGGGTGCAACTAGGTTTGGGGCACAAACCTAGTTGCACTAGGTTTGTACAACCCAGGTTTCATACCCTCGTTACTGTACTGATTATTATTATATAAGGTGCCTGCATGGAGTCAAAAGACTCATCGTGGGAGACCCAACATTGACATACTAACCATTATTCACACAATACCTGTCATACTTCCCCTTAAACTCATTCACAGATGAAGCATTCACAACCACCTCTGGCAATGCAGTCCACTCATTTACTCCCTCCAAGCAAAAAATCTAGTCTTAACACCCTTGTTAACCACACTCTTTCACAATCTCCAGGGATGGCTTCTCGTTCTCTCCCTTATTGCACTGGTCTTAAAAAGGTTATCAGCATCAATCCTACAAAACCCTTTTAATAATTTTTATGCCTCTATCATATCTCCTCTCCTGTGTCTATCAACTAGTTTTTTAAGCCCACAGACCTTCAATCTATCCTCGTAGGAGAAATCCCATAGGCCTGCAACAATTTTCGTAACCCACCTCTGAATCCTCTCCACCATTTCCACAACACCAAGAAATCCAGGTTACCAGGTTTGTGCACAACAGTCCAAATGAGGTCTTATTAATGCCTTATAAAGTGGAACAATCACTTCCTTATCCCTGTTTGTCAGTATGTTCTTCAACAACCATGCAACTTGATGTGATGTTTTGGCAACCTTTGCAATATGACCTCGAAACTTAAGTTTTCTGTCCACAATAACTCCCAAGCCCCTTGCCTCGTCAACGTCTTGCAGTTCAGTTCAATTAATATAGTAAACAGCATCTGATCTCATCCTTCCGAAGTGCATCACCTTACACTTGGCCACATTAAAAGGGCAGACATTTAGTTTAGTCTAAATCGTCAGCCTATTTAAGTCATCCTGCAAGATATCCACATCATCTGAATTAACTATCGCTCTTCCCAGTTTTGCATCATCAGCAAACAAGTGGATATCTCCTTTCAAATTCCTTTCAATTTGAAATTCATCTTAGCGATAAAGGATGTTCATCCCTTTATCGCTAGCTTGTGTTATATTACATGCATTATCATGAGAAACATTGAGTGTTATAATAGAAACATTTTCCCATTAAGGCTAAGAGATATATCGATATGCAGAGGTAGGAATGCTATGGTTGTTCCGGTATGAAAAGAGCACCAGTGACATGACATTTCATGGAAATTGTCACACTAAAAGAAGGTACATACCTATGAATTTGCCAAGGGTACCAGTAACCAAGTATCTTAAGTATTTTTCTAAAGTTTTTATTTTTTATAATCTCTTTATACATAGCAACTGATGGAAAAAATGACACGTCAAAAATTGGTGATTTTAATGTGCTCTGCTTAAAAGCATGCCAATGGATGCACTAAATTAATCAGGAAAACCCAGCAAGTTATTTTCAGCAATCATTATAGGAAAACAGAAGTGCCATTTTTTCGGGGAATTGAAATGATAGCGGAATGCTCCGGAAAGTTCACACTAATCCATATGATCCATCATACGTTGGGCGAGGAGGAAAAATGAGAGTTAGAATTGCGGACCTTTTTAAAAGAAATAAAAAATATCACAAGCCAAGAAATTGTATAATAAATGTTTCCTTACTATTAGCCACGTTTGCGTACAGCAAAGAAAACTTGTGAAACCTCTTACTTTCCTAAAACGACTATGTTTCATAATTGGATTTAGCACTAATAATCTAAATTCAATTTAGTGGAAAAAAAAAATGCTGATTTTGGCTTCTCAATATTGAATGTAGTTGGAATAAGTAACTCTGTGCATCCAAAGAATCTTGTTGCAACGCTTAAGCTGCTGAGAGTTATTTACTGAATGGAGATAGAAGATTTTTCAAATGATAAAACTAGGTAAAGTGACAAGAATTAGAGGAATTCCTAGAAGTTGCACAAGATTGTGCTGAATAAGAACTGTTTTTTATTGTATTACTTAGAGTGAGTGCTTCGTAAATGGAATTAGAATGTGTATAGATTGAAGATAAATGTGTTGCAATTTCATCGCCCGGCGTGAGGCCACCGCCCTGCTTACTGGAGACCTGAAGTGGTTTGAAAAAGTTCCATGGTTGGTCTCTAGAGCAGAGTTTCTGCAATGTGCAAAAATAAATGAAAGATTCAAATATATATCAAATTGATAAAAATAGAAAAAAATCCTTAGACTACCCACAGTACAAAATGCCCTATAGGGTTTTATAATAACCTCTTGTGGGGTGAAGCAACACAGCAGAGCTATGTTTCCGTTATGAATTTGTGGACACTAAACAGTAGAGCGACCAATTTTAGGAATTCACAAACTGAGACATAATATTTTCTTAATAATATATCTGCAGGCATTCCCTGTTGATCTTTTTTTTTTATAATTTCGATTTTATTTTGAATATTTAGTATCATCCGTTTTCTTTTCTTCTTGCTAGGTGATGAATCAGATGCCATTCCACTATTACTTTCAATAAAACCAAAAATTAAATTGAGAACAGTACTATGTTGCAGAGAAAAGTCGATGCCCTAGATATAATGGTATACTAACCAGTTACTTGAGATATGTGAATGTTTACTATGAAAATATACTATGGTACTGTCTAGCTGGTGCTTTGTTCCTAAGAAACGTCCAATAAGCTCATACTCTTTAATGTTGTTGTTATTATCGAGTCCACAATAAAAGGACTGTAGTTCTCAATGCGTCGGTTTCCCCGGACGTGGTAATATGATTCTGATCAGAACCGACGCTCTTCATGGAATTCTCTCTATTATACTTATATCTTTATATTCTTATAATCTCTAACCAGTGCCTTGAGATATGGAAAAATGTTTCTGATGAAAATATACCAATCGCCATCTGGTTTCTTAGAACAATGGTTCTTGGAAACAAGTTCAGTGTGATCAATAATCACACTGGACCGATTATACGTGTGATCAATAATCTCAGAAGCACTTTACATACTTGATCCACTTTACGACATTCTTCTTCTATCATCACGTATTAGGCCTAGTGGCCTGTCGGAGCTCTCCTAAGTCTTTCTAAATATATCCTAAGTCCACCTAAATATATCCTATGTCTGTAGAAGCATTGAGGTCTCAAGGCCGGTTTGCCTTCTTGGATGAAAAACCCCACATAAACTGGGGAGAGGAGAAAACCCCGGAAGTCCACACCAAAGACCTGCTAACTTGTCTATGTCTGAGAAAAATCGTTAAGCTCCTCACGTCGGTGAAGGGAATTGAACCCAGGACACTCCTTTTCCAGGCATATGGTTGCGAAGTCAATAGCCACTTGGCTAACTGCCCGGACACTTTACGATTTTTCAAGGATAAAAACGTTATGTTCACATGTTATTGTTTTCGTTTGTTCACTAGAGAAATTTTATGTGTGAAAATAAAATAAATCATACCTATTTCGAAATATCAGATCAAGTTTAGCAATATGTGTATTAATAGTGGCAATATTTGCTGTCATTTATTCTTCCAATCAGTGCAATGAATAAGTTTTTTATTATTATTATTATATTCAGGTTCTTTAATTTTGCTGAAATTACTGCAAACATTGTTCATGCCATTTTCAGATGCAAGAAAATTACATTAAATATGAAAAACAATAGTTTAAACTTTTTGAGGGTTTGATTTCGGTTTCATATTGCTGGTGGTCGTGTAATTTAGCGCTCTTGTGAAATTAGATTTTTATCCATTTTGTTATAATTTTTCATCGGAAAATTAGAGTGTTATAGTATATTAGAGTAGATTTTCCTGTTTTTAGAGTATTACTATGTTTATAACATTTATTGTGATATTTATTGCGATATTAGCGGCATGGAAAACGCGGCGAACGATGACAGCATAGACCACGTTGTCCAGCGATTTGAACTTACGGGATATTATTCAGTGCAGTGTATACAAAATATATGCGTCAAGAAAATTGAAGAATATGTGAAAGAAAGTGAAACTGGAGAGAAAGAGTATGTATTAAGTGTTTTGAAAGGAAGTGTCTGTTAGGTGACGAGAACGTAACGAATACTGACGATAAGACGGAAAATGATGTTAATAATATCGAATGTGCGGCCGGGGAAATAGAGGAGAATGAAATGAATATCAATAAAGAAATAGTGCGCATAAATGTTATCCTTCATAGAACAAAGCGTGAACTTGAAAAACTGCAGAAGCAGAAAAAGTTAAGCAGGGCTGAAAAAAGAAAGGAGCAGATGATCTGAAACAATAATAAAGATCGACCGAAGAAACAAGAAAAAACAAGTTAAGGAGAAAATTGTGTATGAAGATATAATAATCAGGGGAGTACTTATCAAAAGTATGACAAAATCGTGTTTCCCAAGAACATTCACCATTTTAGCCACACCATCCAGATACAAAACGGTAACTCGAAGGAAATGCTAGTCTTGGTTGGTACCAATGATTTGAGAGGCAAGAAGTATTCTATGAGAGAGGATGTAAAGGAGTTGTTAGAAGAGGCAAAACTGAAGAGCGAGAAGCTGAAGATTGTCTCCTACCATGCTATGATGGAGGCGAACTGAGGAAGAGAGCATTGGTGTTTCGAGAGAGCTTTGTACACCGAGCATGCGGCGTACAAATTCAGAGAAACTTAAGCAATCAAGGTAGAAGCAAGTGAGTTCGTGTGAAGGCACCCTTGAAGCGAGTGAGTCTGAGAATGACCAAGTGAGCAATCTAGTCAGTCAAGCAAAAATATTGAATAGGGTAGTCAATTCAAAAGGGATGTTGCCGTTTCTGTATACTAATGCCAGAAATATCAGGAACAAGAGATAGGAATTTTTGGCATTGGTTAGTGCAACCTCCCCAAAGGTTAAGCATTAGTGAGACTTAGCTAACAGCAGATAATGTAGTTACAGGGATTGAACTTGAAGGGTTTAATATTTTCAGGGAAGATAGGATGCGGGATATTGCTGATGAGAACAGATGAATTGCAACTAAAAAGAATAAGAGACAGGCAGGAGGTGGCTGTTCATTCGAAGCAATCTGGTGAGATTAAAACCATTAAGACAAAATATACAGTTGGTTGTTGCTAGAGGCCAGGGAATTCCACAGATGATCCCAACATTCATTGCAAAATTAGTACGATGAGTAGGTCGAGGGATTATTATGGGGACTTCGACTATAGAGATATAGACTGGAAGGAAGAAAGATCACACAGGAGAAAGGAAATCGAATTTATACACTTGCTAAAACATAATTACTTAAGGCAGCATGTAATGGAAGGGGACCAGAGGCGGGAGAGCATTGGACCTGGTCATAGGATCAGAAAAGCTATCCATAACTAAGTTGGCAAAATTGCCTCCAATTGGTGAAAGTGACCATACAGTTTTGATTTGTGGGAGATTGCATAACATAAGGAATATTCTATCAAGAAGGGCTATTTTTCGAACTGCAAGAGGTGATTATGACATGCTCAGGAAAAAGCTTAAATCTCTATCTTGGCATAAAATAGTGCAGGGTTGGGATGGTAGTAGGGCACTGGAAATAGTTAAGGGTCATCTAGAGGAAGCAGTATTAAATTGTATACCTAGAGTAGGGAGGGTTAGTTCTGGTAGGAGTTAGATGGATGAATAATATCATTAATCACGAGCTGCAGAAGAAGAAAATGCTGTGGAGGGTATATAAATATAAAGGTGACAAGCAAACTAATGAACAACACAAGGCTCAGGCAAGGAAGGCAAAATCAGATTATGAGAAGAATTTAACCAAGCAGGCCAAAGGAAATTCCAAAGATTTATTTCGTTATGTGGCAAGTAACAGGAAGATTAACCTTAATGAGGGATGATGGTCATGAAGAGACAGAAGCAGATAAAATAGTTGAGTTACTGCTTTAACCTATGTGACAGACACTAATGTGAGAACAGAGGTGGATGAATTGGAGGTTCTTAAGATATTGCAGAATCTAAATGTAAATACAGCTGTGGAATTAGATTGGATATCAGCAAGGGTTTTGCGAGAATGTGCAATGGAAATGTCTTTGACTAAGTTGTTTTATTTAAGTCTCATCTGTGGTACAGTTCCAAGGGAGTGGAAAGAGCGCAAAATTATTCCTTTGCATAAGGGAGGTTCTAAGACTACAGGCGTGGTGGTAAAAGTACTAGAAAAATTAGTAAAAAAGAGAATTCAAACATGGGTAGATAAAATATAATACTCTATGAGGGTCAATATGGCTTTTTGAAGGGTCATGCCTTAGTAATTTACTAACTTTTTATAATGCAGTAACAGCTGAGTTGCATAAAGGAAATGGCTACATGATGATTTTGCTGGATTTTATAAACTCATTTGACAGAATACCACATGGAACACTGTTATGCAAATTAGAACATGATATTAGAAAAATAAAATAAAAATATGACACTGGTTAAGTGGATAAGATGATGGCTGCTGGCCAGATATCAAAAAGTGGTATACGAGGGGCAGATTCAAGGTGACTAGTGGTGTGCCACAGGGTTCAGTGTTGGGACCATTGCTGTTTAATTTGAACATAAATGATATAGGAAATAATTTGAAAGGAAATATTCAGTTTTTTGCTGATGATTCGAAAGTAGGTAGTGTAATAGTTAATCAAGGTGATGAGGAGGGCTTGTAGGACAATTTAAATAGTCTCTCAGTATTGGCAAAATTAATGGGTGTTAGTTTAATGTTGAGAAATGTAACGTTATGCATTGTGGAATAAATAGATTACAAGCTGTGTATCACATTGATGGCACTGTACTCCAGGAAATGGATGAAGCTAGAGATTTAAGGTTGATGGTAGGCAGAGAGTTAAAAATATTCTTCATAAGGCCTTGATACGTCCACATCTGGATTACTCTGCTCAGGTCTGGTCTCCTGGGTTTCTCAGAGATGAGGAAGCAGTGGAGAGGATTCAAAGGTGAGTGACAAAGTTTAGTGGCTTGTGGAATGTTTCCTATGAGGAAAGATTGAAAGTGTGTGGATTGAAGAAGTTGGTTGATAGGAGAAAAACTGGGGACATAATGAAACATTTAAGTTTCTTAAAGGCTAGCTGGACCAGAACAATGGGTCATCCCTGGAAGTTGAATAAAGGTGTGGTCAGTAGGGGTGCGTGAACCAGATTTTTGCTTGGAGAGTTGTGAATGAGTGAAATGGGTTGCTAGAGTCAGTTCTTAGTGTTTTGTCTATTAATGGGTTCAAGGAGAGGTATGACAGTTGGGTCTCTCTCTCGATGAGTCTTCAGACTCCATGGAGGTGCTTGTATACTACTACGACGACGAATAATAATAATAAAATAACAGTATGTCTTGTCATTGCTTACAGTTAGATATGTTATTGTTAATCACAAAAATATTATTATTATCATTCGAGCACTTTCATCATCAACTTTCTGAATCAATCCTATAAAACTCTTATAGTAACTTAAATGTTACTATCATAATCCCACTTTTGCTCCTATCAGCCAACTTCTGCAACCCACCAACTCTCAATATATCAACATTCACCAGTCACCAACTTGGTCTCTCGTCTCTAAATCTTCTCTACCACTTTTTCATCTCCAAAGAATCCAGGCAACCAGACCTGAGCAGAGTTATTTACCAGATATGAACGTATTAACGCTTTACAAAGGGGAATAATAAACTTCTTTATCTCTGCATGTTAGCGTGTTCTTCAATAACCAAGTAATCTTATATGCTACCTTAGACATCTTAGCAATATGAAATCTGAACTTCAACTCCCTATTCATACCAACGACCACAAATCCCTAGCCTGATCAATTTCCTGGAATGCAGTTCCATCATTGTCGTCAGTGCCGGCATTAGGGTCTTTGTCGCCTGCATGCAATTTCTATCTAAGCGCCCCTGAAACTATCGGGGCGTGTGTGGTTCTTTTAAGATAATAAAAATTTAAATTATTTGAAATTTCTTAAATAAATTTTGACAGAACAGCCACACGTTGGTTCGCTAAATGTAACGAACAAGTGGGTGTTGACCAGGCAGGATACTCGTTAAAAACCTGAATATTCAAAAAATTCTCAAAATTTAAAGCAAATTTTGATAAAGGCACTTCACTTTAATCGTTGAATATAATGATACAGGGATTATAGCCTTCTCGACCCAAATCACTAACAAAATTAAAATGAATTTTAATTAAAGTTAAAATTTATTTGAACTAAAGTTTAAAAAATGTTTGCATTTTACAAGTTACTAAATTCGTAGTAACTTGTAATAATTTTTATTAGTGAAACTATCTTTTAGGAAATTAAAAGAAACTCAAGATAGATGAGAAAATAATAAAAGAATTCAGAAATAATTAGAACATTTCGTATAAGTATTCAAAAAATAAAATCTTCACAGAATAACAGAAAATAAATTAAATTACATAAATATACTTGAAATTTTTTAAATTAAAATTTTAAGGTTTTTGATTTCATATTCACAAAATTAGAAATAATGGTCTTAACATCTAATTCCGCACATATATCATTTTCAATAGCTATTAATGCCAAACTAACAAGAATATGTTGTTACATACTTGTTCTTAAGTAGATTTTAATCAATTTCAACTTAGAAAAGGAACGTTCTCTGCTTGCTACAGTAACAGGTAAGGTTAATAGTATTCTTAAAGCAATTGAAAAGTTAGGGAAAGATAAATTATTGGACACAGTAAAATTAAGAATATCGAAAGAGTAAAATATTTAAATTATCCTTCCGAAAAATATCCCAGAAAGCACATAACTTGTCATATAGTTCTATTGGCATTTACACCTTTATTGTCGCCGTCTATCAAGAGAATCTCTACATCGTCACAATTTTTTCATAGATCTTCGTTGTTAATTTGTAGTAATCTATACAAGAAATTGAAATTATCATAAGATGTTTTTAGTAGTTCAAAACGTTCTATTAACGAACACATTGCAATGTCTAGAAGTGTATAAAACACATTCACTGTAATTTATCTTCTGGCGATTGTGCCGTTTTGTAATTATGCTCGTAGTCAAATTGTCGTGTCTTCTTTCGTCGTCGAACTTCCGTACCAGTTTTAAATTCTTGTTCTCCATCCACCTCTTCACTCAGTTCTTTTGCTGCTTTTAGAACTTCTTTAAAATTTGTATCTGATCGATACTCTTGTAAGAATATTTTTAAGTTTTTGATAGATTCTAAAGCAAGTGTAATGTTCATATTTTTGTCTTGAAGCATTTTACTCACAGGGTTTATTCTGTTAAGTAAATCATGCCAAGTTATAAGAGAGCAAATAAATTTGTAGTCCTTTATTTTAGCACATAATGTTTGTGCTTCATGCTGAGTTTCTTTATCAAAATTTTCATTATTTAAAATTTCAAAAAGTGCATCGTAAATTTATCCTGATATCGTAGAGGGCAGCTTGCATTAATTTTCTTTCTCATCGCGTTTCTGATGGCTGTCTGAATGTTAAATTTTTTACCAACTTTAAAAGGATTGCCCAATGTTTGTAAGAGAATGAAAAGAAATTGTATATTTCTTGAATAATTGCAAATAAACTAATTGTATCTGCATTCACTTTGGCTGCATCGTTAATGATTAAATTTAGAGTATGTGCAGCACATGGCACGTAAAAAGCTTGAGGATTTTTGTTCAAAAGCAAATTTTGGAGCCCATATTTGCCCCATTGTCATACCCTTGACCTCGCATGTCTTCAATGGGAATGCTCCATTTTTCCAGTTGTTCCATTATTGTTGCACATAAACCACGTCCGGTGGAATCTGATATATCTACAAAACCTAAAAGGTTTTCCCTGATGTTGACAATTCCATTGTCACAGGAAACAAAGCGAATAATAATTGTCATTTGTTCTATTTTACTTTCATCAGGTGTGAAGTCTAAAATTATGGAATAATATTTAGATTTTCCAATTGATAATAAAATTGTATCCCTGATTGCGTTACTTAAAGTTTCCAATATTTCATTTTGACTGTCTTTACTCAAATAGCGTACTCTACAGTTTCGTTGTAGGGCCCTATCAACATGATTTTTCATCAAGATCAAACTTCGCAAACAGTTCGACTAATTTAAAAAAATTGCCGTTATTCCTTTCAAATAATTTATCAGATGATCTGCAAAAAGCTAAATTTTGGCTACCGAGGAATTTTGTAATTTCAATCAAGCATTCTAAAACACTCTTCCAATGTTTCTTTTCCATTTCATACATGCTTTGAGTCTGGAAATCAATAGTAGTCTTGTTTTTTAAATTTTTATCAAGTTGAAATTTTTCATGTGAGTTAAACTACTCTTATTTCTATGCAAAGTTGTACTTATATTTCTGCAATAGTTATAACCTTCTACAAGACTACTTGATTAAGTAGGTGCGAAAATTTTGCAACAAAAGCAAAAAACAGAATTAAAAATTTGGAATAAATCAGCCATGTTCTCGGCAGGAGCTGCTTGTTTTCCATTGTTCTATTATAATACGTGTCGTCAAATTTACAACCGTATGTATCTCTGGGATATATTTATTATATTTTTCTTTTGAACAGGCCCCATTTCAATTAAAACAACTCGGAATTTTTCATCAATATTTCCCCATTCACTTGGACCTTCTAAATTTACAGAGACTAACAATGTTTTCGTTGTCGACTACAACTAAATCTTCTCCTAACCGTTTTTCACTTAAATCATACATCTTGTTATCTTGTTCATTAGTTGCAATAATACTTTCGTGCAAACTGGATGATGTGCACGGTTCGTCAACTCTGATTTCTGATGTATCGAGTTGGTTACAATCTGCATGAAAATATTTTAATATTTTAACAAATTTATTAAGTCCCATGTTTCTTAATATCTGCTTCTTTTGCAGCATTATGCTTATGATTTTGTGCACCGGATAACTTTTTTTAAATTTTTTATTCCATTTCTATTTTATACCTTCAAAAAATTATTACACAACACGACACAGAGACGAAATAATAGTCCCCACTGCGCTGCTGTCAGTAGCCTACTGAGATGCGTACCACAAGACTGGTTTATCTAGCAACATGTTTTGTACTAAACTTCGTTTCTTCCCATGTTCATCGTTCCACATTAGATAGACTGCAGTAGACACAACATTCTGCAGGCAAGTGTCTGCTCTCGCTGCAAAATTGTAAACGGCCAGCTGATCAAAGAGGCGGCAATATACAATTTTTTAAAAATTTTTATTCGGTGTATCCGGTCTTATTTATTTTAATATTGATCATTCTAAGAATTTTGTTTTTATGATAAAAATTTTGTTTCTTAAAAATGAACTTATGAACCGCGACCCGGCGGCGGCGCCCCCTTCGTAGTGCTGCCTGCATGCACCGCATGCCCGCTTTCGCCGGCCCTGGGAGGGGGTTTTATCCTCAGCAAAAGTTCATCGTTTCTGCAACCCCACTGCTGGTGCAATGTGGATGACACCCACAGCCTAAGAACTACCACGGCTGCTACATGGGTTATGCAATGAATGAACAGCATGTGCGATGACTGCAGGACAGAATAGAAACTGTCCTGTCCTAACCCCGTCATAATTCCTAGATAGAGAGATGCAACAATATAAGTTGTGATCTACATAAGGAGATTTGACATACAGCAATCAATACTCAATTCCAATTTCTTTGTGAGTTATAAAATAAATTCTGTGATGATACAGAGTTCCCCCTTTTCACGAGAGTTCACGGTACCATCTAGTTCCCCAAAATTTTATACGGGCTCCGGAAATGGCATAGGCTGACAAATCAGACCTATGGCTGGGTTAGTATTCCTGACTCTAATCCGTGTGTGTCCTCGGAACGGTTTGCCTGCTTGCGGGATGAAAAACACCAGATAAACTGGCAGGAAAAACCCTGCTGTCCACGCCCAAGACCGGATAAATTTGCTATGGGTGAGGAAGATCCTTAAGTTCTTCACTTCGTCCACGAAATCGAACTTAGGACACTCCTTCCCCAGGCATATGGTTGCGAAGCGCAAATCACAAGGTAACTGCGCGGACTATTTGTGAGTTGTGAGCACCCACTTGCATCCCCCTATATTGCCCCACTTTTCAATTTCCCCCTTCATGAAATGGCACTCAGCGCAAAGAAAAATGCTTTAAGCTGGAGGCCACTTCTGATTTCAAGGTGGTCTTTAAATAAAGCCATTGAGACCCACAACTTATCGGAAAAGACCCATGAAACTGTGAGTGGAGTTGGAATCAACTGAGAAGCAAGCGAACTCACAAACACTTATGCAATCGTTGTTTTTCTTTTTTCTATTTTCATTTCTGCTTGTTTTTTTTTATTCAGACACACATGAAATGGTGCTTTTCCAAAACTCATTCCTCAAGCGTATTACCGTCGATGACGCTTCTACTCTTGCACAGGCAGTCGTGTTCAGTCAAAACTGCTGCGCACTGTCGGTTGATCCCATCCCAAGGGTCTCAGGGTCCTAGAGCCACCATTCATCAGCTCATCGATCAGTTACCGAGTGTGTTGCCATTTAAATTGAGGATACATTATGGTGGGTTGGTGAATTATTTAGCACTCGTGTAAAACTGGTGATTTTTTTTTTTTGTGCTTTTTCCTTAGAAAATTGGTGTTTTATAGTATGTTAGTATAGATTTCATGAAAATGAGAACACTATTCTGCAATAAAGACCTAAACATGGAAGTCAGATGCCGAATGCTGAAATGTTAAGTGTGGTCAATTCTGCTCTATGGAGTTGAAACATGGACATTGAAGGTGACAACCATTAAGAAAATCGAAGCCTTTGAGATGTGGCTATACAGAAGAATGCTAAAGATATCATGGACAGAAAAATTACCAATGAAGAGGTCTTAAAATCCATTGGCAAAGCTAAACATCTTGTACAAATAATCAAGAAACGAAAAACATATCTTGGCCACATCATGAGAAACAGCAAATACCAACTTCTACAAACTATTTTGGTAGGAAGAATTGATGGCAAAGGAACTAGAGGAAGAAAAAGAATATCATGGTTTGACAACATCAAGACGTGGACAGGAAAAAGCAGTGCACAACTGCTCAGATTAGCACAAGACCGCAGTTTGTTCGCCAAGATGGTCGCTGACCTTCGATAGAAGATAGCACAATAAGAAGAGTATAGATTTTAGTGTTTTATAGTATCTTACGAAATATTTTTTATTAAGATATTTCAACAATAAGTATAAGTGTAAAATGGCACCAAAAATGCACAAGAGAAGTAATGCTAAAAAGCGCACCACAGGCCTTATGGCCTGGGATGCACACAAGAACGCTAGCACTGCTAACGAGGTTGAGTTGAGGAGAAGGTTAATGAAAACGAATTAACCTCCAAAATAGCAAAATTAAAGCAGCGCATCAGAGAAACGATGCCGAAATTACAAAAAGTCAAGCGGCATTTAAATGAGCATAGGGAGAATATGAAAATTAAGCAGCGAAATAAGAAATAACAAAGCACGGAAAAAGACAAGCCAGGAAGTAACGGAAATGAGGTAAGTTACATTGATGGTAAAAAGAAGGAAGTTATTTGGTATGGTGACTTTATAATAAAACATCCTATTGATGAGCGAGTTATATCTTTACGTTTTCCTGGAGCGAAAATTAAGAATATGAAGAAAACAATTCAAAAACAGAAAAGAAAAGGAAAGGAAATCGTAATTGTAGTAGCCATTAACGACTTCACTAGCGATAAGTTCAGTATGAGAGAGGACATGAAAGGGTTGCTGGAAGAGCTGAGAGTGAAGAGTAAGTAACTGAAAATCTTCAGTGTATTACCTCGATGTGATGAAAATGAATGAAGAAGAAGGGCTATGATGGCAATCAATTCGAGGCATAGGCTGTGTAGAAGGAATGGATGCGAGTTTTTGGATATCGGGACAGGGCCATCGAGAGATTGGATCATGAACTGAGTCAAACAATTAAATATCACCCCTGATGGATTATAAGACAAAAATATCAGAAAATCTCCAAATTCTACTTTGTTTTTATTACAAGAGAAACATTAATATAAAACGATTACATAATAACATTAATTAAATGTTTGCTCTATGGGGATTTTGCACAATAAAACTATTTAGAGCTCTCCTAAATTTAAAATAAAACCTATGTATGCCTCTATTGATTAGTTGCTAGACCAACCAATCTTTCTTGGGCCATCGCTACGCTAACAGGAATTGTTAGCGTAGCGATGGCTCATACCGCAATATGGCTGAAAGAGCGCACTTATTAAGCCGTGTCGTGAGGCAGGCTAACTCTGTACTACACCCTGTCGATGGTACTGTTTGCGGAGTGAGTTTGATGGAAGATTGGATTTGTATAAGAGGTGAATTTAGCGCTTGTGTAAAACTGGTAATTTTTTTCTACACCTGAACGTGTTTGATATCAGGAGTCTAGAAAAACTAATAACTCATATCAGTCATAATACAGAGAATCAGGGAAACCAAATTATAAAGGGTGGTATGATGAGAGAACATGAGTTCAAGAATGTCAATGTTATATAACTGTGTTAATGATGGGAATGGGCTTTTATTACTATTATTATTATTAACATTTGACCTCCATGGAGTCAGCCTCATCGTGGGAGGTACTCACTATTGCATACAATGCTCATCCAACCGCGTCCTAAACTGATTCAATGCATTCCACTAACCAACCACCCTCCATGCAAAAAACCTGCTTCGCATTGCTTTGCTCACACCCTCCTTATAGTTTCCAACAATGGTCTCTTGTTCTACTTCCCTCTCCAATTCTATGAAAAATCTCTTCCATGTCTAACTGATAACGGCCCCTGACCAGCATCCTCCCCCTTCCTCCTATTCACAAGGTTCTGCAACTGATATTCTCTCAATCTGTCCTCGTACTCCCCATTCCAAAGACCACTGACTATCTTTATGAATCTTCTCTGTACCCTTTCCAACATATCCTCGGCACCATTTAAACCTGGTGACCAAATCTGTGCACAATAATCCATAGGAGGACTGATCAAGGCCTTATACAATGGAATCATAACCTCTCTATTTCTGCATGTCAGAGTTCTCTGCATCATTGCCATTATTCGAAGTGATGTCTTCACAACTTGTGCAATGTGGCCACTGAATTTCAGTCCTTGTCCACCATCACTCCTAGATCTCTCATCTCCTCTACTTCTGTTAAAATTTCTCCACCAAGTGTATACTTTGCATCCCATAGTTACTTACCAAATCTCAAAACCCAAAACGTTACACTTGGCAACATTGAACTGATAGTTCCACTTACCTGCCCATTCATGCAATCTATTCAAGTCCTCTTGAATTAACACCAGCCTGACTGTGCATTGCTCTCCCTAGTTTTGCCTCATCCGTAAACAGCTGGATATCACTAGTTAATTCATATTTATGAATTTAGGGACACTTAAATCAGTTAACACGTGACCGGAAGAAACAATTAAAAAATTAATACCACAGTATGCCCTTGCACCCAGAATTTATGGCCAGCCAAAAGTACACAAAACAGACATGCCATTTCGTCCAATTGTGGAAGGAATTGACAGTCCGAATTACTACTTAGCCAAAAAATTAGCGGCCACACTCAAGAAATTGGTTGGTCATTCCCCTTCCTACATAAAAAATATACAATTCATAAACAAAATTAAAAATATTACACTCAACGACCAAGATCTATTAGTCAACTTTGACATAACTTCCCTTTTCACCAATGTCCCAATCAATGATACTATCCTACTCTTACAGAACGTATTTCCACACGACATCACGGCCCTCTTTGACCACGTGCTCCGCTCCGGATATTTTGTGTGGCAAAACAATTTTTACCTTCAAAAAGAGGGTACAGCCATGGGCTCACCCCCCCCCCCCCTATAACGAACTTTTATATGGAAGATTTTGAGCAATGAGCTGTAGAATCGGCATGCCTAAAGCCCAAAATTTGGCTCAGATACGTCGACGATATTTTCGCCATTTGGCGCAATGGCCGCCAAGCACTAGATACATTCCTTAGCCAGCTGAACAAACACGAATGCATCCAATTCACCATTGAAATTGAATAAAACAACTCTCTTACGAGAGTTGTTTTTTTTCCTAGACACACTTGTCACACGTCTTCCTTCAGGCTGTCTCTCCTTATCAGTTTAACCTACACACACAGCCAGTACATACATAAAACTTCTTATCACTACCCAACACAAAAACTAGGGGTCATAAGCACCCTTAAACACAGCTCAAACCATTTGTTCATATGAACAAGCTCTTAACCATGAATATGAGACCATCAAACATACCTTTATAAAAAATGGATAAAGCATAAAAACCATTCACAAGATCCTCCACAAAGATATTACTAATAACAAAAAAGATTTAAAGAATGCTATTACTATATCATATGTTAGAGGCATTTTAGAAAAAACAGACAGAATACTACACAAATACAACATCAAAATCACCTTTAAACCCCCGACAAAATTAAGACACCTACTCAGCTCTTCCAAGGATCCCCTGCCACACTTAGCCCACCCAGGGGTTTACAAAATAGATTGCACGTGTAACATACCATACATAGGGGAAACAGGGCGAACCGTCCCAATCAGAAAGGATGAACACAAAAGTCACATAAAATATCTTCATTTTGGAAAAACTGGCCTTTCTGACCACGCACTCCAAACATACCACAGAATTGACTGGAAAGGTACCAAGTCCCTACACCGCACCAAAACCTAGTTCGAACGGAAATACAAGGAAGCATGTGAAATGCTCAAACATGATCCGAATCTGAATAAAAATGATGGTCTAACAATTCCAAGAATGTGGAGGACCCATCTACAACCTTCATAGCAACCACAAAAAATAAAATCTCAATACAAGAAGATTTGGTGAAGTTTTTTTTTTTTTCTCCTGAACATTCAATAGCAACCTGTACTGTACAAATCCAGAAGATAATCGTAATATAACAATATAAACTGTATAATTCCAGAAGAATCCTAGTACGTGAGGACTTTAGCAGAGTTTATTGTAGTTTTTATTTTATTTATTTTTTTATCACTAGAAGGCAGGCTAAGAAAAAAGATTGGTTAACAACGTAAATGTAATTTACTTGTATAGAGTGCAACAGCATGTAGCTTGTTTGTATACACATGTATCCTTCTGAAGATGACCTCAATGCAGGGGTCGAAACGTAAAGTTATTATTTTATTATTAATCAGTAAAATAATATTTTCAATACATGTTTTGTGTCCCTAAATTCATAAATATGAATGCTGATCACCGTGTAACATTAAAAGAAAGAATCACTAATTAAACCCAACCCAATATCTTTAACATACAAATTGAACAACAATGGCTCGAAAACTGATCCTGTGGCACACCAATGGTGACCTTTCTCTTTCGAGATACTGCACCCCCATATCCAACTTTCTGATACCTATCTGACAGCCAGTCACTGATCCAACACAAAAATCTGTTATACAATCCCATCTGTTTCGATTTAATTAAGAGCTTGTCATGTGGCAGTTTATCAAAAGCCTTTTCAAAATCCAAGTACACTACTGCATATATGCATCTCCTCTGTCCAAGGTATTTGTCACCTTGTTGTAGTACATAAGTAAGTTAGTGAAACATGATATCCCCTTAACAAATCCATGCTGATAACCACAGAGAATATTGCTGTTAACCACCCATTTCTGTATCCTACTTTTCACCAATCTCTCCAGGTCTTTTACCACAACTCCAGATATCCAGAGGAGGGCGCTAGTGGGTCAAGCGCTACGGACGTGTTTTGAAGAGCTCCTGATTCAGATAAGTTTTACTAGGAATAATTAAGTATATATGCGTAATTGTTTAAGTAAGAGTGGCTGTAAACGTTGTATGCTACCGATAGCATACTACCGATAGCAAAGACGGTGGCATTGTCATTCCACGATTTTAATTTAGATTTCAGTTGTTTCGTTAAGTGTGAGGTCTGTTATATGTATTCCGTCGATTACATAAATGATTTATGGATGTTTAGTGCGGATGGAAGAAGGGTGTGTGCGAAGTGTGACCTGAACGAGGAATTGATGAATGCGAATATGAAATTGATGACAGAAAGTGCTAGTACCGATTGTGTCGCGAGTGCACGTTTGAAAGAGAAGGATGGTGAGAGGACAGGCGAAAAAATGTTAAAAAATCAGGAAAAAAGAAAAAGAGCGATTTGACAATCGTAATGGATGTTAAAAGAGACGAAAGTGAGGCGGAAAGAAACGAAATTGAGAGAACGAATGAAAGTAGAAATGGCGTGATGCAGAAATCGCAAGCAAAAAAAATCGAAAAAATGAATGATAGTGAAAAAAGAATAAATGATGGCGAAAGTTGGACGCATGTTAGAACGAAAGTACTGAACCAAAGAAAGATGAATGACAGTAAAAGTGAGAAGAATGATAGTGAAAGTTGGACGTATGTTGGACCGAAAGTAAGGAAACAAAGAAGGATGAATGAGAGGGAAAGTGAGACGAGGGGGTGGAGAGTTAGAAAGATTTAATGTTAGAGAGAATGTGTCACGAGGTTCGGAAGGTGAATTGGATTGAATGAAGCAAGAAATGAAATGGACGCAGTATGAAATTAAGAGAATGCAGGTCAAAACTATTAAAATAAATCATGATGGCATGAAAGAGTTAACAAAAGATGAGCGAGTGGCGTTGTATGGTGACTCCGTTATTAAAGGTGTGCTAGAGGATAAAATGCACAAGGTATGTTTTCCAGGCGGTAAAATAAGTAGAGTGATTGAGGCATTGGATATGAGGCGGGAGCGAGCAAAAGAGTTAATTGTATTAATTGGTACAAATGATTTGAGAGAGAACAAAGAGCATGTCAAAATGAATGTCAGGAGACTGCTTGGAAAGATAAAAGAGAATAGTGTGACAGGAAGGGTAGTCAGTGTGTTGCCTAGGTATGATTGTGGTGAAATGAGGCGGAGAGCAAGGATTATGAATGATATTCTGGCTGAAATGTGTGAGGAGATGGGAGTACAGTTTGTTAATGTGTGGAATGAGTTTGAGGGACGAAGTGAGCTGTATGGGAGCGATGGACTGCATTTGAGTGGTTATGGTGTGAGTCGTTTGGAGAGACTGCTGCTGGAAGGTAGAGAAGTGAATAGAGAGAATGAATCAGATCGAGAGGGGAGCGATGTGGAAGAGCAAGAGAGTAAGACAGGAGAGATAGAAGTGGAAATGAGTGGGGAAGTGAGTGGTATGAGTGTAGAAAATGAGAGAATGGGTGTGCAAGAGGAGCAGGGAAACGGGGAGGCTCAGGGTGGACAGGGATACACAGCGTGAGAAAGGGGGATGCTCCAAGAGGTGGTGAGAGCATGTGTAGGCAGGAAAGTTATGGGATGATCAGGGATCAAAAGGAAACAGATGGATTTGCAAAGGGTTCTAAAATGAGGAAGCAGAAAGGGAAATGGCCCCAGTCCAGCATGGAGAGATCACATCGAGTGAGTGGTATCAGTAGAACTAGCTGTAGATTAAGAAATGAGTTGTTGTGTTAGTATACCAATGCTAGAAGTATAAGAAACAAGGCAGCTGAAATGGTTGCACTAATTGCGTCTGTGCACCCAGAGATTGTCGGAATAAGTGAGACATGGTTAGATGAGGATGACATCCTGACAGGAATAGAGATGGAAAGGTATGATGTGTTTCGTGAGGAGAGAAGGCGTAAAAAGGGAGGGGGAGTGCTATTGATGATAGAGAAAGAGTTATGTCCATACAAGGTAGAGATGCAAGAGGGAAATGGAGCCAGTGGTTTTGAGGCAGTATGGTGTGAGATAGAGGTGAATAGAATCAAATACTTGGTGGGATGTAGTTATAGACCTGGTAATGTGGATGGTGGTGATAGTGAAATGTACAGTCAAATAAGCCAAGCAAATAAGAAAAGGGTGATCATTATGGGTGATTTTAATTATGGCAATATAGACTGGAATGAAGAGATAGCAACTGGAAGTAAAGAAAATGAGTTTCTGGAGTTTTTGAGGGATAACTACCTCAGACAGTATGTAACAGAGGGCACACGAGGATTAAGGGGCTTGGATTTGGTCATCTCATCGGAGGATGTAATTATCAATGAGGTATCAAATCATCCACCAATTGGTGAAAGTGACCATGAAGTGATTACTTGGGTGGTTGCCAGCAGTGCAAGGACCCCTGTCAAAAAAGGGTATATGTGGAACTACAAGGGGGGTGATTATGAAGAGCTCAGGAGACAGCTTGCAGGAGCATGGAATGAGGAGTTAGCTGGAA
The DNA here is from genome assembly GCF_054136105.1 of Typopeltis vanoorti. Classification (NCBI taxonomy): domain Eukaryota; kingdom Metazoa; phylum Arthropoda; class Arachnida; order Uropygi; family Thelyphonidae; genus Typopeltis; species Typopeltis vanoorti. The sequence goes on from NW_028328177.1 coordinate 365,963, forward strand.
AATAGATCAATGCAGCTTGGGGGATTTTCAAAAAATATTTAGTAGATGCAATGTCTAAATATATACCATGGGTGAGAAGGTTAAATAAGGTAGGTGTGAGATGGATGAATAAAGAGATTAAGCATGCAATACAGAGAAAAAGGGCATTGTAGAGGCAGCATAAGAGAAGTGGAAGTAACCAATTTCATGAGGTCTACAAAGACCAAGCAAGGAGGGTGACTTGGTTGGCGAGAGTAGCTAAAGTGAGGTATGAACAGCAGTTAGCTAATGAAACCAAAAAGAATCCTAGGGAGTTATTTCGATACGTAGCCAGCAAAAGAAAGAATGATTATGGAAGGATGACATTGATTGGAGGAAATGGTATAAAGACAGCTGTTGCAGAATGTGTGGTGGAGATACTTAATGAGCAGTTCATAAAGATCTTTCAATCTTGTGAATGTGGCTTCATGGAGAGATTAAGAGCAGTTGATGATGGGGAGGAAAGACTGACTGTGAGCTAGAGGTGTTTGGGGAGTTGAGTAAACTAGATGTAAATAAGGCTGTGGGACTTGATAATATATCACTGCGTATTCTGAAGGAATGTGCCAGAGAGTTGACACCTGCCTTGACATATTTTAATATGAGTTCTTGCACTTGGTCAAGTCCCTAAAGAGTGGAAGGAGGGCAAGATTGTGCCACTTCATAAAGGAGGTGATCGAACTCAAGCATCAAACTAAAGTCCTATCTGTGTGTCAGGTGTTGTGGTTAAGTTGTTGCAGAAGCTTGTGAGAACCAGGATCCAGAGTTGGGTTGACAATAATGGTATAATCTTTGATGGACAGCATGGATTTGTTAAAGGGAGGTCGTGTTTTAGTAATCTACTTACTTATTACAATAAAGTGACTGCTTCCTTGGACAGAGGAGAAGGATACACAGTAATATACTTGGATTTCGCAAAAGCTTTTGATAGAGTACCTCATGATAAGTCGGTAGTCAAACTAGAGCAGATGGGGTTGGATATTAGATTAGTGCATTGGATTGGAGACTGGCTATCTGATAGGTATCAAGAAGTTGTGTATGGGGATGCAATATCCAGGAAAAGGAAAGTCACTGGTGGAGTGCCTCAGGGATCTGTTTTAGGGCCATTACTATTTAACTTGTATATTAATGATATTGGCGAAGATTTGGATGGAGATATTCAGTTGGTTGCAGATGATGCAAAGTTGGGACGAACCATAAAGAGTAGTGAAGATGTTGTGGCCTTGCAAGAAGACTTGAATAAATTGAGTGATTGGGTAAGCAAATGGGGATGCGAGTTCAATGTTGCAAAATGTAAGGTTTTAAAATTTGGAAAACAAAGATGGGATGCAGAATTTATTGTTGATATAGAGGAAATATGAGATCTGGGGGTGATAGTGGATAAGGATCTAAAATTTAGGGGACAAATCGCCAAAATTGTGAAGACAACACAAAGACTTCTGGGAATGATGCGGAGGACACTGACGTTTAGAAGTAGGGAGATTATTGTTCCATTGTATAAGGCTTTGATTAGGCCACACATGGACTATTGTGCCCAGATTTGGTCACCTGGTTTTCAGAAGGATGAAGAGATGTTGGAAAGGGTCCAAAGGCGACTGACTAAGGTAGTTTCTGACCTTTGGAATGTCGAGTATGAGGAAAGATTGAAAAGACGTAATTTGCAGAGTCTGGTGGAGAGAAGGAAGAGGAGAGATATGATAGAGACCTACAAGTTGGTAAGGGGTTGTTATAGGATCAATGGTGCAGAAGTTTTACAGAGAATTGTGGGAGATCAGGTAAGAACCAGAGGTCATCCCTGGAAAATGTATAAAGAGGGTGTGAGTAGGGGAGTGAGAGGCAGGTTTTTTTCGTGCAGAGTTGTGAGTGATTGGAATGCCTTGCCTGAGAGTGTGGTGTCTGGAAATAGTTTGAATGTGTTTAAGACGCGGTATGATGAGATGTGTGCGAAATAAAAGGACCTCCTAGATGAGTCTTTGACTCCATGAGGTCTTGGTTAATAATAATAATAATAATATACAGACCAGCCTATAATTTGAAGCTACAGCCTTATGACCGGCTTTATGTTGTAGAATAATTTCACCCTTCCACTTCCTTGGAACCTGTGCTGTTGCAAAACTCTTATTAAACAGGCATGCCAATGCTACTGCCAGTTCATTGGAACATTCCCTTAAGATGCATGATGATGTCATCAAATCCTATCACCTTATTAATATTAAAGTTATTTATTTCCTCAAATACCTTCTGCTCACTCACAATTAAGCTATCCTCTCCTATGTCAACTACACTTAAGTTCCTCATGAATCCACCGTGATCAGGATGAAACACACTTATAAATTGATCACTGAATACCTCAACAATGTCTTCTGCAGCAGTTACCATTCGACCAATTTCATCCCTTAACTTCATCTTTCCATGAACATTCTTTCTTCTACTTGCCTTCTTCTTATTAGTGTGCTATCTTCTATGGAAGGTCAGCGACCATCTTGGCAAACAAACTGCACCCTTGTGCTAATCTGAGCAGTTGTGCACTGGTCTTTCCTGTCCACGTCTTGATGTTGTCAAACCATGATATTCTTTTTCTTCCTCTAGTTCCTTTGCCACCAATTCTTCCTATCAAAATAGTTTGTAGAAGTTGCTATTTGCTGTTTCTCATGATGTGAGAAACAGTAAATATTCTTGATTATTTGTACAAGATGTTTAGCTTTGCCAATGGATTTTGAGACATCTTCATTGGCAATTTTTTCTGTCCATGATATCTTTAGCATTCTTCTGTATAGCCACATCTCAAAGGCTTCGATTTTCTTGATTGTTGTCGCCTTCAATGTCCATGTTTCAACTCCATAGAGCAGAATAGACCGCACGTAGCATTTCAGCATTCGGCATCTGACTTCCATGCTCAGGTCTTTATTGCAGTGTTCTCATTATTATAGTGTTCTCATTTTAATGAAGGACTGCCGTGCAAATCTTCTACTTGCCACAAATCTAAAAAACTCTCTTGGGTTTTTCTTAGCCTGATTTGCCAATTTCTGCTCATACTCTACTTTTGTTTTCCTTACTGACCGAGTCACTCTCCTGGCTTGTTATTTACATTCTTCATGTGACTGATTACCATTATTCATCTTGAACTTCCTCCAAAGTACTTTCTTTTTCCAGATTTCATGCTTAAGCTCCACATTCATCCATTTTGCACCAACTTTAATCAGCCTTTGGGATGCATTCTTATATTGATGCTGTTATGTATTTCTTTGTAAGTTCCCATGCAGCATTTATTTTCTTACTGCTCAACTCCTAATTCCATGTTATAGCTGTAAGTTGTCTCCTAAGTTTGTCAGAGTCACCAGCCTTATAATTCCACATATATCCTTTCCTCGCAAAAGTCTGCATAAGACTAGGCACAACACACGTGATTACTTCATGATCACTTTCAACAACTGGAGGAAAATGTGAAACCCCTCTAACAATTACATCCTCTGATGAAATGATCAGATGTAGAGCTCTTGTTCCTAGCAAGCCTTCCTTTATGTGCTGACTGAGATAGTTATCTCTCAAGAAATTCACTTCCCTTATTCCTAATTGCTATCTCATTATTCCAATCTATACTTCCATAATTAAAATCACCCATCATAATTACCCTTCCTTTGTTCACTAATCAAAGTTGTTTATACATTTCTTCATCACCACATTCCTAGGCCTATAACCACATCCAACTAACTGTCTTCCTCTCAACCTCCACGTTACACCACACAGCCTCATAACTATTGACACTATGTTTGACTGGTTGAATATATCATCTATATTCAACCATTTTTCACTTATTCGAATGGTTTGGGGGCAAATAAACTCAATAACTGAAACCATTTCATCCCCTTTATTTCTGACATTTGTAAATAAACACAACAGTTCGTTTTTAGGTCTATAGCCAGTGCTATCCAAGCCATGTTAGTTTTGATTTCCCCACTACACTTGCCAAATCACCTTTATCACTGCTTACCACATATACCTGCTGAGTCTCCACTCTCCACCCACATTGAGTGTAAGAATATCAATGTTATATAACTGTGTTAATGATGGGAGTGGGCTTTGTCATGGAATTGTTGACAAGGAGAGAACGATTTCAACTTTGATTTCGTCAGTTCGGACCCATCAAAAGTGTAGAAAGATATCTATATGTATAAGGCACAAGAGAAAAATAGAGATCAGCAAGTTGTCTGTGTCATGCGGACTGCAAAGAACAGTACACAAAAACACGCAGGCAGATTATTACGAATGCCACGAGTATCAGAAACTAAGGTGTAGAGTTTGTTGCCTTAGTCAATATGTTGGTACCTCAGCCGGTAGGCATTAGTGACAACTGGCAATCAAAATCAGACATAATAACTGGTATCGAGTGTAAAGTGTACACTATTTTTAGGAAGGATGGGGCGTGCTGCTAATGATATCGAATAACTTGAATCCTTTGAGATGCAACCTCTGCAATCATAGGTCTCAACCCAGAGTTAAGATCTATGATTGCAGTACTACTACTAACAGTATTTCATGTGGCAGTGAGTTTGAAGCCATCTGGTGTAAGGTGGAATCTAACAAGATCAATTACATAGTGGGATGTTGTTACAGACCTAGTGGATCCGTTACTACTGATGAAGAAATGCATCAACAAATAGACAAGATGAGCGTGAAAAGAGAAATCATAATGGAAGACTAATTATTATTATTATTCAGGGCTCCATGGAGTCGAGAGACTCATCATGAGAGTCCTTCATAGGAAACACAAAGTCTATCATACCACTCCTTGAATGATCTTGCTCTCACCACTCCATCAGGCAATGCATTCCATGGTTCAATCACTCTCCATGGAAAGAATCTACTCCTCACCTTTGTGCTCACAGTTTCCTATTGTAATTTCCAGGGATGGCCCCCTTGTCATGACTCCTCCCCACTGTTCAACCAAGCTTAAGAACTCCCCAGTGTCAACCCTGTAACCATCTCTCAACAGTTTCATAGCCTCAATCATATCACCTCTCCTTCTTCTATCCACCAAACTCTGCAGTCCACATTCCCTCAGCCGATCCTCATAACTATCCTTGTACAGTCCTGAAACCATCTTTGTTATCCACATCTGTATCCTTTATCACAGTTAATTTTATCACTTTCAAATTCTGGGGACCAAATTTGAGAACAATAGTCTAAGGTCTGATCAGAGCCCTATACAATGGAATGACAACTCCTCTATCTCTGAAGGTCAAATATTGATTGAGTAGCAGTAGAATCTCATGAGAAGAATGAAAATGCACTTCTTGAGCTGTTGTGGGACAACTTCCTCAAGTAGCATGTGACAGAAGGAACTCGAGGTCAAAAAGTGTTAGATCTGATTTAAAGATGCAACTATTCTGCCTCTGGTTGGTGACAGTGATCATGCAGTACTCACTGCGTGATCTAAATTCGTGAATGTCCCATTCAGAAAAGGATACATGCTGAACCACAAAGCAGGAATTATGACCAAATGAGGAGTATGCTAAGTTCAGTGGAATGGGATAGTTTGATGGATGGGAAAAATATTGACAGTGCATGGGAAGCATTTAAATAATACTTAAATGATGCGATATCAGAGTATGTTCCGAGAGTTCGAAGGTTACGAGTCAAATGGATGAGTAATCTTATTAAAGAAGGGATTCCTAAGTAAAGGATGATGTGGAAGGAATACTGTATACATAAGGATGATGTGCATTATGAAAATTATAAGCGGCAGGTTAGAACTGTTGTATTGTATGGAAAAAAAAGTCTGGCTCTGGTGGTAAATAGAACCCATAAGTTTTTTTATCGATATACTACAAATAAAGAAAGAATGAATATGAAAGAATAATTCTTCTAAATGTAAACAGCATGAAGTTAGAGATGCAGAAGAGGTTGTTCAACCGATTGCTCGTTTTGTTAAAGCTATCAACCTGGTAAATAGGACGTTGAGCTCACTGCTACCTCTTCACCGGATGAAGCTACTCTGGTGTATGTGAACAAGATATTAGAGCTGTTTCACAAACTGAATAAGAATTCAGCAATAGGGAATGATTGGATATCAGCATGTGAGTTAAGAGAGTGTTCAGCTGAAGTGATGAAACGATCTATTCCTTTGATCAGGCTGTTTAAAATGAGTCTCAGAACAGGGAAAATTCTGCAGAAATGTAAAGAATATATAGTAATTCCATTGCACAAGGGTGGTGCAACAGCCAATGTATTCAACTATCGACAGATTAGTATCTCAGAAGTGGTGCTGAAGATTTTGAAAAAATTTGGTTAGAGCTAGTATTCAGAAATGTGTTGACAGTGAATCTCTACTTCAATCAGTAGCATGGGTTTGCTAAAGAAAGATCATATTTTATTTTAGCAAGTCGACCACATTCTATAATAACGTTATGACTAAACTAGACAAGGGGAATGGATACACCATGATACTTTTGGATTTTCCTAAGGCTTTTGAAGGAATACAGCATGATAGACTGTTGCATACATTGGAGAATATGGGTTTGGATTATAGAATATTAGCATGGATGAGAGGATGGCTGAATGACAGATGTCAAAAAGCAGTATATAAAGGACATGAGTCTACAAGATAAATCTTATGGTACAGCACTGGTCACTTCAAAGGTAACCAGTGGTGTATCACAAGAGTGCTTGGTCCACTGTTATTCGATCTGTACATTAATGATATTGGAAAGGATTTGACAAGCAACATACAGCTATTTGCTGATGATCCAAAGATAGGTAGGGTAATCAGGAATGTTGCAGATAATGCACTACATGCAGAATGATTTGAATAGGCTGGAATTGTGGGCATTGATATATGAATGTCAGTAAATGTAAAGTCTTTCACTTCAGCGTGATTAGATATCCAATGTCATATTATATTTGTAGGATTATGCTTGATGAAACTAATCAGGCTGGGATCATGGGGTGTTAGTAGATATTAAGTTGAAGTTAAGGGACTGTGCAGCAAAGATTGCAAATACAACTCAAAAGATAATTGCAATACCGAAATGAACGTTCACATATAAAGATAAGGATTCGTTTTGCCTCTTTATAAGGCTTTGATAAGACCTCACTCCGACCATTGTGCGCAGGTCTGATTTATGTTGTGATTCTGATATATTGGAGAGAGTGCAAAGGCGAGTGTTAAAAATGATATCAGGATTGTGTAAAACTGATTATGAAGACAGATTTAGAATTTGTAGCAGCAGCCACTAAGACACAAGCAAACAGGAGAAAGAGGGCTCATATGATTGACACAAACTTCTGAAAGGGTCATACAAGATTTCAATTGATGGATGTTTTCAATGTAAGGAGGGTGAGGAAAGGACAAGTGGGCATCCTTGGAAGCTGAGAATGAATGATTCTAAGAATGGGGGGTTTTATCTCTCATTGGGTGCTGCATGATTGGAATGGATTGCCATTGGATGTTATGAGTGCAAGCAGTGTGAATGAATTTAAGTATAAGTATGATAGCTGGTATGTGACCTCGCTCGATGAGTCCCTGACTTCCTGGAGGTCTCCCTTAATGACAATAATAAAAAACTCTTGCAGTTCCGATGAGTCATGAATTGGGATTTTTTCCTTTAAAAAATTATTGGTGTCTGTTCTTAATGGCAATAATAATACTGTTTGTGATTTCAAAAGCCCCAAAATAAACAACTACTCGTATTAACTAATTTGCACAATCAAATGTTTAGGCTGCAGTCTTGTCTTATTGAACAGTATGAAATGTTTGAGTGCAGAAGAACAGTTATTAAATGGTTTGTACTGCAACAGCACTTCACTCTCTGGTGAATTGTGAATAACTTTTTGGATAAGTCAGTTTGTGCATGTGTTGGGGTGGCTGTATTTAGAAATAATACTGCAGTTTGTTTGCTCTTCCAACGCTTTCTCCATGTCAGTTGCATGAAGATTTTGATATATATATATATATATATATATATATATATATATATTTTGCATTCTAGCTGGGGATGGGTACAACATAAAACTTTTTTTTACACTCATAAGTTGGGGCAACTCCTCTCTCTAGGAGGGGAGGGTGCATTAGGAGCAAGGATGAAAGAACATCGCAAGAGTGAAATTTGAGATATCAAATTTCACTCTTGAAATTTGATATCTCATATTGAAATTTGATATGGGAGGTACCGAAATCTTTATTTGTGTTTCTTCTTTATTCAAGAAGACACTCACTATATATAACAGTGGACTGAAGGTATCTGTGAAAAAAAAATCTGATGGTGGTTAATTTTTTTAAGTGAAAAATACACCCGAGTTTGGGAAGAAAGGACACATGATTTTGGGGCTGCATTCCATAGTTACCTGTGGGTTCTTTGAATTTGGTATGAATACTCGCATGCATTTATAGCAACACGTGGTGGTGAGTAATAATTCAAGTTGTTATACCTCTTGGCAGATTTTCCTTCCTTCTGATTTCCATCATATCTAATTTCGTGATAAACCAGAAAAGGTAAAGTATGGGAGAAAGAGAGAGAAGAGGAAAAGAAAGAGATAATACACTTCACTCACATATCCCCTTGTTGATAGAGTCAGTGATATCGGCATAATATTTTTCATTATGGTCAACAAGATCATACACAACCAGCTATACAGTAAATATTGGCAACATTGCGGGTCTGCAGCAACATTCAGCCGTGAACTAACATTAGACATTTATGTACTCATCCACAATGCTGACGTGTGTCAGAAAGAGAGAGAGAGAGAGAGAACACTGCTCTATTCTTTGTATGTGTGCTACTTTTACATTGGTAAAGAACACTGCACAACCAGAGGAGCGTAGCCTAAATGTGTGGAATGTGTTTTGCATTTTGTTCTATCTATTTTATTATTATTATGCAGCAGAAAAACCATCTGGATGATTAATGCCAGTGAGCTTAACAAGTGCTCAATTTCAGTGTTACTGACAGCAAGAGTTTTGCGATAGTTGTCTATAACTGTTATCGAAAGACATCTCATAACACACGTCGATAATTCACAATATCTCACTAGGTGTCATCCCAGTCTTACTCAGGCCAATGTTCGAATTGAGAGTTACTAACGTGTCATTCTCTTGTCTCTGAAAAAAGCAGAATAACACTTTGGTAGACTGGAAAGCACTGCAGAATACATTATACCCCCCCGAGATGTTGCCAGAAGAACATCGAAGCCAGTTTCTTTGCGTGTTGCGTTAGATTCTTCGAAGTTATTTTGTAATTACACTGATTCCTCTAATGCAGGGGTTGGCAAACTTTTTACCATTGACCACTTCATGGATCCTTCATCCATCATCAACCCTCATCATGTTAAATAAATGTTCTCAATAATAATAAAAATAAAAATAATTCACATAATAGGCACATAGGCATTGTTTCATTTGTAATTAATGGTATAAATCCAAATATTCTTGCGAATTCTGTCAGCACTTCTTACTATCAAGGTCCACCATTAAAGGCACTATAACTTCAAAAACATTTTAAAAAATGTAAAAACATTTTTTACAAAAAAGTACGATGCTAACTGGCTGAGTCGATCAGCCAGTTGGCATTGCATATTTACTAGATGTTACTCAAAACAGTTTTAGGTGTTTATTGACCCTCTGGATAGCCACATCGACCCCCGGGGGAGCGATATCGACCACTTTGCCGACCCCCTGCTCTAATGTGTGCAGCACTGTGCAAGGATGCAATTTCTTTTTGCAAGGCGATTAAGGGTTTCACTGTACACCTTCTTTGGAATTGAGCACTTTTTCTTCCTTCCACATAATTACAGCCATTATATGAGCGTAAGTTATATATATATATATATATATATGTATATAAAAACGTGTGCGCAACATTGTCTTACCCATATTAGGATCATTAGAATAATCTGTCGTACCCATATTAGGATCACCCACATGTAGATAAATCCAGAAAATAATATTATGATATTATTTTACCATTTACTGGTGTTCGTAGGGCCACATGAAACCCAGAAAGGGGGGATTGGGTGTTTAGGACCAGCTGTGAACAAATGGATTGAGTTGTCTTCCCCTGGAGGATAGCGAATAAAAATAACTGAGCACGCATAGGATCACAGCAGTTAAAAACCATGTTTAATGACAGCAGTTATTTTATGAACAGAGAGTGAGGTCATTAACTTGCTATCAATCTGTGATATAAACTTTGGAATCATTCATAATTTCATTCATAATTCATAATGGCTGTAAAAATTGATCTCATTGAGACCCAAAACTGCAACAAAGGTGCCTCACCAACAAACAGCAATTACACACTGAGTCATCAGATTAGGCACCTGATCAGCAAGAAACAGGTGATACTTCGCCTGGCTCATTCACTGTAGTGGCTGAAAGAACAGCATGCCTCTATGCACCAGACAGGTGATTCTCACCTGCTTCTGGAAATTTATATTTTCTGAGAAATGAAATCTCACAGAAAAACAGCTGGAATACCAAGTAGGACTATTAAACACATGAAGAAATTTTAGAATCAGTGAATATAAAATCAATTAACTACGGTATTGTATAAGTAAATATAAACAAAAATGGTTAGAACATCTAAATCAAATGGACAATAGTAGGGTGGTTACCATATGTCCATATTTAGTATGGACAGTTTGAATTTTTAAATGCCCTATCAGTGTCCATACTGTACTTCGGTAAAATAAACGAAATGTTCTTTTTTTTTGTATAAAATGTAGCAGGAAAAATAAACCAACATGAAAAACAATTTTCGTGGTAATTTTTGTTATATAGAAATAAGGGAACCACATGAATCACCTGATCCAATCCCTGCACGTATGCCCATACTCCTTTTCCTACTCTCCCTCACCCTATTCCTAGTTTCAGTTGTATTATGTCATGCATTTGGTGTTGTGCATATTCAGATAATATACATTATTATGTTGGCAATTGATCTAATTTTATAGAAATTTAAAATAATCTGTGATGTCAAATGGTTACGTTAAAAGAACCTGATAAAATAAAGTGCCATTTCAATACAGAATTAAAAAGTGAATTTAAATTTCTGAAGCTAGAACCAGAGAATAAAGACAGTGACATTGCATTTTTTTTTTCTTTGTGCAACAATAAATTTTCTCTTGGATTTAGTGGTGGGTGTGACATTGTTTAACACATCTGATACAGCTAATGGGGGGAGGGGGGGTAGCTATATTCGACCATACTAGGGAGATGATTATGAGCAAGGTGGATTTCTGTTGCCTTCCTTACAGCAGCAGGTTTTATGAATGTAGCCGTATGTGTTCAGGGGACCAGTTTGCTCTTTTGAGGGATGAAAAACCCAAGTTACCAGGAGAAAAAACTCTCCACCTCCATGTGAGACCAGGTTTAAAATATGGACACTTCAAAATATCAGAAGGCTGTAAGAGCAGGTAATATTACTAAGATTCTCGATTCATTTTTCAAAAACAAAAAGCCAAAATCTGATGACTATGCTCATGTAGCTAAATAAGTTGCATTTTCTTTTCATACAGTTGTACATGATCAAAGTTTTAAATCATGTAACTGCCAGTCAAAACTTATTTCTAAACTTCATGAAACAAAATATCCAGTGCCAGAACAAAAACGGAGCACATATGTCTTTTGTAATGAATAAAGTACAAAATGAATTAAATAGTGCCAATTTTAAGAAATGAACATGAACTGGGTTGTATATTGGCCGAAGGGTTTTAATAATTGATACAAAGTAAAAAACACCAACATGTTTTGCCAACTTAGCTGCCTGGCTTTATCAGGATGTATAAAAGAGATACAAAACATCAACTTAAACTGTTCATGAAGGAATGAACCGAATACAACTGTAATTTTTACAAATAAAGAAGAATGCATACATCACACACATGGAGCGTGTATGATGTCAACTGTTTTTATGAAGGAATGTTCTGTAATTAGCAAAGAAATTTAACCCTGGCGTGCTTAGTGATCTTATGAGGGTTTTCCAAAGATCAGCTAGAATCAATCCTTGATTTCTATTGAGGTTGCATTTAGAACGGATGATTACAATAGCTTCTTTGATGTTTCGGGAATGGAAATCTTCCTCTAAATAAGGCATGGAGCTTTTCTCCATTCAACGGTATGGTTTGTCCTCGAGAAATGAACGGCTAATCCAGAGTCGTCTTCTCTGTTGTTGTTTACATCTTCAATGTGTTCTCTTTTCTTATTTCCAAACTTCTTCAGGTCTGACCGATGTAATTTAATCCACATGAACAGGGGATGTTATAGACACTGGCATATTTGAAGAAGGCATTACTGTCTTTCGGAGATCTTAAAAATTGGTGGATAGTCTTTAAAAGTCACTCATATTTCGTGTGGCTTGAGGAGTGTAGCAATCTTTCTAGAAACTGTCCCAGCATAAGGAATGGAAATGGTGGATTTGAAACATGTTTCCTCAGATTGTTGTTGCGGGTGTTGCAGAAAAGAATCTTATGGATTAGTTTTTTTGGATAACCATTGTCTATCATGGTTTTTTTTATATATATGGGATAATTCCTTTTCTTCTGTTGTGTTGCGAGTGGCCCTATTTTTAAGCGTGTGTACGATGCTCAGTTTTTGAGAAAAGTGGTGCGAAGATGTGAAGTGCAAATATTGACCTGTGTTGGTCGGTTTGCAATAGACTGCAAGGCTGATATGTCCATCCATTTGTTTTTTAATTAAAGTATCTAAGAATGACAATTGTTTGTCCTTCTCAAGTTCCAAGGTGAAATTTATTTTGTGATGGAAGGAGTTGATCTTGCTTAGAAAATCAAAAAGATCTTTTTCTGTGTTATTCCATACAAGGAAAATGTCATCCACGTACTTCTAGCACACTGTGGGTTTAGGGTCTAATTGAGACAGAATGTCGTTTTCATAAAGAGATCTGCACACGGGGTGGGGAAAGAGGGCCGCCTATTGCGAGGCCTGTTAATTGTTCGTGAAGCATTCCATTCCATAAGATAAAAATTAGATTCTGGGCAATGATTGAAAAGAGAAGCAATATCTTGAGGGAAAATGCTGCTCAAAATGCTGATTACCAGTAGTGGGGGCCACTAGTAACTAGATCAAGATCAAGATAAGATAAGGAATCGTGACATCATTGGCTGATAAGATCATTGACGCCATTGTGTGTGATTCTGTGCGTGACGTCATGAGTATGGTGTGTTTGGAATTTCGCAGGGTGACATCATTGACATCACGTTGTGTGGTTTTGTTTGCGTATGGCATTCTGGGTAATGGTTTGCATATGGAATTGTGGGTGCTGGTTAGATATAATCTAAAGTATGAAATGTTTGGAATTCCCAGGATGATACATCCATTATTGACTTCATGTCATGTGTTTTTGTTTGCATATGGCATTCTGGGTAATGATTTGTGTATGGTGTGGGTGATGGTTAGAGATAAGGTCAGTAGTGAGCTATGGAAATTTTAACAAAGGGCTCGCATTGTCAAACAAACAAAAAAAAAAAAAAACCGTATTTCACACCAAAACTTCACACATGCATTGGAATTTGAACAGCTCGTGTTCAAATTCCAATAAAAAAAGTATGAGCGGACAATCAACCTCTAAAGGCTATCATTTTTAAACAAATATTTCATGATCTAAACATGAAATATTTGCGCACAATCAACTGTGTTAATTTATTAATATTTTACATAAGAAAAACATTTTTTAACTATCAAAGTATAATAAGAATGAAATTTTTTATACAATATTTGATTGGCTACTGGTTTTACCATACAGAAGGGTAAAGATAGCGCATGAGCTTATTTTATTTTCAAACTTGTTTGCATTCCTTATAGAGGAGTTGAAACAATAATTCCAAATATTTTATACACCGCCGAATAAACTAATTTTTGTTAGGTTACCGTATGAGTTTGTCGCTTAATATGTTTCAAAAAAAAAAAAAAATTTTAAATAAAAAAGTAAACAAGAAGAACAAGGGGCTCACAAATTTGAGAAAAATTTATGTTCACATTTTCTAAAATTATTAGTTGCTGGTATCTGTATCAGTTTTACTGCTTTTTTTTATTTCATGTTTTTCTTGTCAATAGGTTGTAGTTAGAGATTTTCTAAAATAATTAATTACAGGCTATTAGTGTTCCTTGTACCCGCTCAAACACGCACACATTTTTTCCCCTTACATATTCAATAATTAAATGCTACCTTTCTTACAAGTTCTAAGCAGAATAAATATTCTTAGATATGGAGAACACATCCACAATATCTTAAATGTTCATTTAAGTTTACAAATACACATTATTTGACTGAAATATTATTTACAAGTATATTCACAATGAAGAATTTAAAAAACAAATGTAATTACCTAGAAATATTTCACAAGATTTGTCTTTCTTGCTATTTTCCTGAAGAAAGAAAAATTCCAAAAGTTTTTTCTTTTTTTTTTTTTTTTTTTTACTTTACAGGATACACACACAGAATATGATCTACGGCCTGAAAGAACAAATTGCTGTAAATAAACTCGATTATTGTTCCTATAAGTTTCTGTCCAATGTGACGTCATTGAGTTGACGTTATTGTCATGGGTATGTGTGACATCCTCTGTGTAGAATTCTGGGTGATAGATAGAGTATGGAATTCTGACAAGTGAGATGTTTTTTTTTTTGTTTTGTTTCTTAGTATGTGGCATTATGGTTTTTTCCGTTTCCGGCATTAATTCACGGCAGTGATATATATGTATATTTTTTTAAAAACTCATTTATTATGTTTGTTTTCAAAACACAAATAAATAATTATTTATTCTTATTTCAACTGAATATTAGGTCTGGTATTATAATTTTCAACTTAATTCCTCTGTTACAACTTCAAAATATTATACATTAGACTCCCGCATTTTTCTTTTGCTTCAGTAAGTGTTGAGTGAAAGGAAATGAGACAAGTAAAGTCGGTAATTATATAAGTAAAGTTACTGCTTACTATTCTGTTAATATTCACTGTAGTGTGACAGTTGCCCTAAGACTTGGTAATTTGCACTCGTAATTTTTTTTTAAGTAAACAGAAATAAATTTAAAAGTTAAGCAAGTTTGAGCGTGGTTAGTAGTTGGAAGGTGATCAATCGTTCGATGCTGTTGGCACACTCTCCCTCAATGAGTCTTTGGACTCCCTGGAGGTGTCACATAATAATAATAATAACTTAACAAGTGTCTGAAAATAGGGTTACCATATTTCTTGAAAACAATATGTGACATCAATGTTGACCATAAAAAAAAATTCCAGAGAAAACGAAAATGTTTACCTTCAAATAAATATTTATGATCACGGCAAGAAAGAAATTCATCAGCTTATCAAAGTTTTGAACATTCATACCCATATTGTTTTCATCATTTGGTATCATTTAATTCAAGAACAGGTCTGCCTATTAACCCGTTAAGGTTTTTGATTTTTCTCTTCCTTTGGTGAGTGATATATGATATTTGCATGTTGATTCAATCATTCAATCTCTTAGTTTGTCCAGAGAAAAAGAACGAATTTCCCATTTCAGTTGATGATTATATTTAATTAACCAAGAATAAAGAAAATGAGACAAGCAAGGCTTGGACTCTGTCTTAGCGATTTCGTATTAGAAACTTCTTTTGCAAGTACAAATAAATAGTTATTTATTGTTATTTCAATGAATATTAGCTCTGCAGTATACTTTGGTAATCTCTATGTTACAAAGTTTCAAACATTTAAAAATTTAGACTATAGTGGTATGTTTATATGAGTGCAAACTCAAAGGTGTCTAATCATGACTCATACTTCCCTTTTGATGTTTATGTGTGGTCCTCTTATGCTAATGACACCAACATTCTAATCCCGACTTCATTACATGAAAGCTGCTCTGTAGCTTTGAGATTGCTTTTCCACATTTCTTAATAAGAGATATATTTCTCATAAAAATTCAAATCAAAATCTGCTTTTTATTTCGACTTCTAAACAGAATAAATGAGTAAGTTGCCCGGTATTGTACTACGTACTAGGACTACTTGCATTAGCTAACGCTAGTAATCGCCGATATTTTTATAGTTTACTATATTCGGCATGAAACTCTCTGATTACAATCTTTGAGTTTCTTTTTCGGTTTTAAAACAATGTGGGATTTAATACCTCCTTAATTTAAATAATATATATATATATATATATATATATATATATATATATATTATTATATATATATATATATATACATATATATATATATGTATATATATATATATATTTTAGTCTGTATATATATATATATATATATATACAGACTAAAAGTCAAGTTTGCGCCTGCAATTGATGCAAGTCTAGCTGATCCCACAGGTAGTGCAGGACTAGGGCAACTCGTGGCAAAGGTGGAACAAGCTCCGATCACTAATCTTAATATTTACCTTTAATGCCAAAACACATCTCCAAGAAGGGGATGTATAATGTTTTGTATTAAAGGCAAGAGGCCACTACCCAGACCGGTTTCGACCTTTATTGAGGTCTCGTCAGTGGGAGCTAGGCTAGAATTAGAAAAATCTCCTCCAGAGATTCTTATTTAATAAGGTTAAAACACCTTATGGTAACTTGTTTTGGCGAAATACTTACAAGCTCTGTACTACTAAATCTTGGTATTTCTAATTCTAGCCTAGCTCCCACTGACGAGACCTCAATAAAGGTCGAAACCGGTCTGGGTAGTGGCCTCTTGCCTTTAATACAAAACATTATACATCCCCTTCTTGGAGATGTGTTTTGGCATTAAAGGTAAATATTAAGATTAGTGATCGGAACTTGTTCCACCTTTGCCACGAGTTGCCCTAGTCCTGCACTACCTGTGGGATCAGCTAGACTTGCATCAATTGCAGGCGCAAACTTGACTTTTAGTCTGTTTGCTTACTTGGGAAATGGAGTAAAACCACGTTTAAAATTACTTGGTATCTTTAACATATTTATACCCAAGGTAAAAATACTTTCTACATATATATATATATATATATATATATATATATATTTTTTTTTTTTTTTTTTTTAAATAACAATATACTGACTAAAAAACTGAGAAAGGAAGGAAAAACTTTAATAAACACGACTAGTTTTGTCGGAACGCCAAATCTTCAGGTGTGTAAATAATTATAAAAGACTGGAAAAAAATAATAACAAGAAATAACTTGGACTTCTCACATAAACAAATTGGAAATCACAACAGTCAAATTTGAAACTAGTGTCTGCGAGGTAGGCCAGAACTGAATCGCTGAGCTGTGAGAGTCTGGCAGGTTATAGCTCACATTATTGTTCATGTGTGATTGGTCCAGGACTATCTCTTTTGATTCAAGGATGCATCTCTCAAGTTCGTCACCGCACTTGTGGGTCTTCTCTACAAGCTCATCACATTCAATATGCCTACTAATCTAGTTAAAATAATTCATTCATATCTCAAAGAGATTCATGCAAGTTAAATAAACGAAACTGTGTCAACCAGATGCTAGGTCCTCGCAGGTGTGCCGCAGGACTCACTCCTGATCCCCTTGCTGTTTTCTATATATAATATAGCTGATATCCCTCAAAACCCAAGCTCAACAATCACTGCATTATATGCAGATGATACTGCATTATTGGCAAGATCTCTCAGCTCCAAACTAGCTATCAAAAGACTCCAAAACAGTATTCACACACGCTAGAGAAATAGTTGATGGACTGGAGGATCCAAGCAAACCCACAGAAGAGTTCAGCCATACTGTTCACTAGAAAGAAGCCTCAAATCAAGGAAGATATACATTTACTAGGAGCTAAGATCCCATTGCAGAATACAGCGAAATATCTCGGCGTAATTCTCGACAAAAAACTACAATTCACCAGTCATATAAAACACATAAGTTCAAAGACATCCGAAGTAACTGCACAGCTCTACCCCATGATCAACAGAAAAAAAAAACTGGACACCCAGAATAAACTACTCATATACAGGATGGTAATAAGCCCAGTCATCACTTACGCATCTCCTGCATGGAGTCATACCTCGAATACAAATATTCAAAAGCTACAAAGAATACAGAACAAATGTCTGAGAATTGAGTTTAGATGCCCCATGGTTTATCAGAAACTCCCAGATTCACAGAGAAGTCAACATTCCCAACATGACATCCCTCCTTCACGACCTAGCAGAAACGTTCTTCATCAAGAAAATTAATCATCTCAACCCACTGATACAGCAAGCTTCAGACTGCAATGAAGCAGATTTCTGTAAATACTAAAGACCCAAGTCAATTCTGTGTTCAGCTGGACACAGCTAATATCACTGCCCTTTCAGGGCAAGCTTAAAACTCAATAATTCTCCACTGAAGAACTTTCCTTCTCAGACAAAGGGGAATATGAACAGCATTTATGCATCACCCATCAAGTCAGTATCGTTCTGCGGTCTGTGAGGGAATACGTATATGTGCAAAATGCAGGCAATAGGAGGAACTTGGTGAGTTAGAGATGATTATAACTGACCTCGTTGAGTTAGAGGCAGGAGAGTCTCCACGTAGAGAGATGAGTGGCATGTAGAGGATGAGAGAAATATGAATAAAATAGTGAGAGTGGAGAGTAACGAAAGGTTGAATGATTGTGAAGTTTTTGGAAATGGTCTCAATAGGGAGGATGAATGGCAAATAAGAGTGGCTGATTTGCAGAGAGATAGATGAGCTGAAAGAGCAGGTGGAATGTCGAGGGAATGAGATGAGAAGTGTGAAAGATGAGATTAGAATGGAAGAGACAAATGCAAGGAGAATCAGACTAGGAGTGAGAGATAGTTATGGGAATGATAGAAGAGGAGAAAATGGAAAGAGTAGGTGAGAGAGCTATGGACAGGGCAGGCGGAAGCGGGCATGCAGAGCATGTGGGTGCCACTACGATTGGGGTGCTGCCACCAGGGAACGGTTCATAAGTTAATTTTTAAGAAACAAAATTTTTATCATAAAAACAAAAAAATCTTAGAATGATCAATATTAAAATAAATGAGGCCGTATACACTGAATAATAATTTTAAAAAAATTGTATATTGCCGCCTCTCTGATCAGCCGGCTGTTTACAATTTTGCAGCGAGAGCAGGCTAAATGCTTGCCTGCAGATTGTTGTGTCTACTGCAGTCTATCTAAAGTGAAATAGTGAATGGTTTTTATGCGCAGAAAGGAATATTCGTACAAAACATTTGTTGCTAGTTCACCAGTAATATGGTACGCAACTTAGTAGGCTACTGACAGTAGTGAAGTGCTGACTATTATTTCGTCTCCGTGTCGTGTAATAATTTCTTGTGGGCATAAAATAGAAATGGAATCAAAAATTTTAAAAAAGTTATCCGGTGCACAAAATCATAAGCGTCACACTGCGAAAGAAGCAGATATTAAGAAACAAACTGGGGCTCTTAATAAATTTGCTAAAATATTAAAATATTCTGATGCAGATTGCAACCAACTCGGTACATTAGAAATCAGAGTTGAAGATCATCCAGTTTGCATGAAGGTATTATTGCAACTATCGAACAAGATAATTGAACATGATTTAAGTGAAAAATAGTTTGGATTTAGTCAACTACAACAAGATTTATTTGTAGTTGACCACAAAACTAACACATTGTTAGTCTGTAAATTTAGAAGATCCAGGTGAATGGAAAAATATTGATGAAAAATAACGAGTTGTTTTAATTGAAATGGGGCCTGTTCAAAAGAAAAATATAATATATCCCAGAGATACATATGGTCGTAAATTTGGTGACACGTGTTATAATAGAAAAATGGAAAACGCGAGCTCATGCCAAGAACATGACTCATTTATTCCGAAACTTTAAATTCTGTTTTTTTGCTTTTGTTGCAAACTAGTCACCCTTACTGAATCAACTGAATCTTGTAGAGGGTTATAACGATTAGAGAAATGTAAGTACAACTTTACATAGACATGAGAATAGTTTAACTCACATGAAAAATTTCTTAAAATGGAAGGAACTTGATAAAAATTTAAAACAACAAAAGTACTATTGATTTCCAGCCTCAAAGAATGTATGAAATAGAAAAGAAACATTGGACGAGTGTTTTAGAACGCTTGATTGAAATTATAAAATTCCTTGGTAGCCGAAATTTAGCTTTTCGTGGATAATCTGATAAATTATAAGAAAGAAATAATGGCAATTTTTTTTAAATAAGTCGAACTGTTTGGGAAGTTTGATCCCGTTATGGAAAATCATGTTGAAAGGGCCATACAATGAAACACTAGAGTACACTATTTGAGTAAAGACAGTCAAAATGAAATGTTGGAAACTTTAAGTAACGCAATCAGGGATACAATTTTATTATCAATTCTAAAATCTAAATATTATTCCATAATTTTAGACTGCACACCTGATGCAAGTAAAACAGAACAAATGATCATTATTATTCGCTTTTTTTCCTGTGACAATGGAATTCTCAACATCAGGGAAAACGTTTTAGGTTTTGCAGATATATCAGATTCCACCGGACATGGTTTATGTGTAACAATAATGGAACAACTAGAAAAATGGAACATTCCCATTGAAGACATGCAAGGTCAAGGGTATGACAATGGGACAAATATGGGCTCCAAAATTTGCTTTTGAACAAAATCCTCTAGCTTTTTACGTGCCTTGTGCTGCTCACTCTAAATTTAATCATTAACGAGGCAGCCAAAGTGCATGCAGATGCAATTAGTATCTTTGCAATTATTCAAGAAATGTACAATTCTTTTCATTCTCTTACAAACGTTGGGCAATCCTTTTAAAGATCGTAAAAAAATTAACATTGAAACAGCCATCAGAACCACGATGGGATAGTAAAATTAATGCAATTCGCCCTCTACGATATCAGTTAGGAGAAATTTACGATGCACTTTTTGAAATTTTAAATAATGAAAATTTTGATAAAGAAACTCAGAATGAAGCACAAACATTATGTGCTAAAATAAAGGAACAAATTTATTTGCTCTTGGTATGATTTACTTAATAGAATAAACCCTGTGATTAAAATGCTTCAAGACAAAAATATGAACATTGCACTTGCTTTACAATCTATCGAAAACTTAAACATATTCTTACAAGAGTATCGAGCATCGGCGTAGCATGTAGCGGTGAATTTGAGCTGTGTAGAAGAAAGTGATTTTTAATTGGTGAAGTCCGTTTTTTGCACACCGTTTTTCTACGTTTTTGAGTGCTAAATCGTTTCTCTGAATACGAGTGTACTTCAGTGGTTGTTTTTTGGAAATCGTTTGTTGTCGCGATATAATATATTTTGGTTACCGTCGGAATCGAATGCATAACGGTGGAAGACAAAACGAAGCTAAGTTTTCATTACTGTATTTAGTTATATTTCATTTTATTTAGTGTACTTAAATGTTTTGTTTTGCTTGTAATTGTTTGTACTTTTTTTTTTATTTATTTAACGGAAATTTATTAACTGAATAATTAACGATTACGATACTCGGCGGTAAGGAATGATGACGGATTCAGCAGCAGTCGCAAGTGGCGTATGCCAAGTCCTCCGGCATTTAAGAACTCAATTATTAGCAATATCATAAGGGACTTTGTTGCATGCACTACTTGCAATATGTATGCGTCTCGGGAATTAGGTATGTGGTTTGTGAAAGAGAGCGGAGAGCATATATGCGCAAAATGCAGGCGGTTGGAGGAAATAAGTGCATTAGATCGATATCCGACTTTTTTGCTCCAGGAACGGGGAATGAATGTAGGAAGACAAGTAGTGTGATAGGAGAGAATGAAAAAAAGTTATATATGAATGAGAAAATAATAGTTGATAGTGTGGAAGGTGTGAGTGACTGTGAAAGTTTAGTAGATGGTTTTGTTTGGGAGAGTGAATTTAGATTAAGAGTGACTGACCTGCAGAGGGAGATAGATGAGTTGAAAGAGGAGGTGGAATGTCTTGTGAATGAGAGCAGAAGTATGAAAGATAAGATTAGGAGAATGGAAGAGATAAATGCAAGGAGAATCAGAGTAGGAGAAAGAGCGAATTTGGGGAGTATGAGTGAGAGGTATGGGGGTGCTAGAAGAGGAGAGAATGGAAACAGTAGAAGAGAGGGAATGAGAGAGAGGTATGGAAATGATAGAAGACAACAGGATGGAAACAGTAGGAGAGACAGAATGAGAGAGGGATATGGAAGTGCTAAAAGTGGAGAAAATGGAAACAGTAGGAGAGAGGGAATGAGAGAGATGTACGGGAGTGCTAGAAGAGGGGAGAATGGAAACAGTAGGAGAGAGAGGTATGGGAATCTTAGAAGAGAGAATAGCAGTAAAAGAGAGGGAATGAAAGAAGAGGGGAGAATGGAAACAATAGGAGAGAGGGAATGGTAAGAGATATAATGTATGGTGACTCAATGATTCGTGGTGTGCAAGATAGGAGTCATGAGGAGTGTTTGTCTGGAGGAACGATAGAAAGTGTGTCTATGGCAATTAAGAGGGGTGAAATGGGGATGGTAGGAACAAATGACTTGAGAGGTAATGTAAATTGGGCAGCGAGAGATATGAGATTCCTGGATGAGTGTGTACAAAAGAAGACACAAAGAGGAAAGATAGTGTGCGTGTTGCCTAGGTATGATAGTGGCGAGATAAGGAGAAGAGCAGTAATATTGAATGACATAATAGCCAGAATGTCTCAGAAGACAGGATTGGAATATGTGGATGCTTGGAGGGCATTTGAGGACAGAGAGGAATTCTATGCGAGAGACCGTTTACATTTGAAAGCGGAAGGACGTAGGCATCTGGAGAGACTGCTATTCTGATCGAGTCAGTGTGTCGCAGGGAGGATGATAGCAGGGATGGCTTCTTGTGGGAATCAATACTTGGGTGAAGGGAGACGATGTCAGGTAACACTGAGCCCAGTGGGGTCTAAAAGGGATAATGCTGGGTAAAGAAACAATGGCATTTATATGCTTTATACTAATGCCAGGAGTATCCAGAATAAGGCAGAGGAATTGGTGGCGCAGATAGCATCAGCCTGGCCAAAAATTATTGGGATCACTGTGACGTGGTTGACAGAAGGGGAAACAATAACAGGAATAGAAGTCGATGATTGTAGCATTTTTCGTCAGGATAGGAGGAGAAAACGTGGTGGTGGGGTACGGCTTATGATAAGTGATGACCTATGTCCTCCAAGAGTGGAGGCTTTGGAAGGAAGTGAGACAAATAATTTTGAGAGCATATGGTGTGAGGTAGAGGTAGGCAAGACAGGATATTTAGTGGGGTGTTGCTATAGACCCAGGAGCACTTAGGATGGGGCCCAGGAGATGTTTAGACAGCTAAGTTTGGCAAGTGCAAGAAGAATGATTGTTACGGGAGATTTTAACTACAGTAGTATAAATTGGAGAGAGGAAGATGCATGTAGCAATAGTGAAATGGAATTTCTAGAATTCTTGAGGGACAAATGTCTTAGGCAACATGTAACAGAGGGAACAAGAGGTTCAAGAGTTTTAGATTTCGTTATAGCATCAGAAGACCTGATAAGAACTGAGACGACATCTCTCCCACCAGTTGGAGAGAGTGACCATATGGCTTTGACTTGGAAATTGAATAGACATGCAGGAGTATCAAAGAGAAGGGAACTTATGTGGAATTATAATGCAGGTGATCATAATGGTCTCAGATGTCAACTTCAGGAAGTTTCATGGAGGGAGGAATTGGAAGGCCGGGATATCGTTAGTGCGTGGGAAATTGTGAAGGAATATTTGTTAGTAGCAATAGTAAGGGGTATTCCACAAGTGAAGAAGAGGACACAATTTGGAGTAAAGTGGATGACAAACAATATTAAACAGGAATTGCATGTGAAAAAGAGGCTATGGAAGAGATATAAGGAGACAGGTGAAGAAAAGATGCATGAGGAATATAAGAGACAGACCAGAAGAGTGACTAGTATGGTAAGGAAGGCAAAACTGGAATATGAGAGGAGATTGGCCCTAAGATCCAAAGAAAATCCTAGGGAATTTTTTAGCTATGTGGCCAGTAAGAGGAGAAATGACTGTGGAAGAATGATATTGTGGGATAAAAATGGGAATACAGTGACTGGTGCTGAGGACATAGTGGAATTGTTCAATGACCAATTTATTGGAGTCAGTTTTAATGCTAGATGGATAGGGCAGGTTCAAGGTTTAGAGGTACAGGAGGAGAGTGTGTTTCAGATACTGAGTAATCTGGATGTCAGTAAAGCTTTGGGACTGGATGGTATTTCACCACGGGTTTTGAGAGAATGTGTTAGGGAACTGACAGTGCCTTTAACCTGGCTTTTCAATGAAAGTCTGATTTCACAAAGGTGCCCAGGGAATGGAAGGAAGGTAAGATAGTGCCATTGCATAAGGGTGGTAACAGACTGGAATTGTCTAATTATAGACCAGTCTGTGTGTCATCAGTGGTTGTTAAGATCTTGGAGAAAGTAGTGAGGGACCGTATACAGCACTGGGCAGATGAGAGTATTGTTATCTGTGAGAGTCAACATGGATTTGTGAAAGGGCGCTCTCTCGTTTTAGCAATATGCTAGCCTTTTATAATAAAGTTACAAGAACATTAGATGAGGGAAAGGCATATACTGCAATTTTCTTAACTTAGCAAAGGCATTTGACAGGGTTCCACATGATAAGTTGATTTTAAGTTGCAACACATGGGTCTGGATGTCAGATTGGTCAAATGGATTCAGGATTGGCTGTCTGATAGGTATCAGAGAGTTGTGTATGGTGGAGCAGTTTCAAGGAGACAGAAGGTTACAAGTGGGGTCCCACAGGGCTCAGTACTAGGACCTATATTGTTTAACCTTTATGTCAATGACATTGCCAGTGGATTGCAAGCGGATATTCAGTTGTTTGCGGATGATGCGAAGCTGGGAAGAATTATTAGTAATAGTGCAGATGTGGTATCCCTGCAAGAGGATTTGAATAAGCTACATAGATGGGCAAATGAATGGGGGTGTCAGTTTAATGCAGCAAAATGTAAGGTCTTGAGGTTTGGGAAACATCGATGGGATGCTGCGTACTCTATGGGAGTAGTTATACTGGAGGAAGTTGGGGAGACAAGAGATCTGGGGTTGATGATTGATAGAAACCTGAAGTTTAGGGGACATATTGCATAGGTGGTGAAGGTAACACAGAGGATTGCTGCAATTATGAGGACACTGACCTGCAGAGGTAAGAGGGTTATCATTCCATTGTATAAATCTCTGATGAGACCACACTTGGATTATTGTTCTCAGATTTGGTCCTCAGCATTTGAAGGGGATAAATTAACTGTGGAAAAGATACAAAGACGGATGACAAAGATGGTCTCAGGACTGCAGAGTTTGGCGGATAGAAGAAGCAGAGGGAATATGATTGAGACTGTTGCGAGGTGGTTACAGGGTTGACACTGGGGAGTTCTTTCACTTGGTTGAACAGCGTGAAGGAGTGATGACAAGAGGCCATCCCTGGAAGTTACAAAAGGAGACTGTGAGCAAGAGGGTGAGGAGTGGTTTCTTTGCGTGGAGGGTAGTTGAACTGTGGAATGCATTGCCTGATGGAGTGGCGAGAGTGAGAACGGTCAATGAGGTTAAGGAGTGGTATGATAGACTTTGTGTTTCTTAGGGGGAACCTCCCCTCGATGAGTCTTGACAGACTTTATGTTCTTAGGAAGGCCCTCCCATGATGAGTGTTTTGACTCCATGGAGGCCTGAATAATAATAAAAAAAAAATCAGCTAACGCCTTTTTATTCCCGTATATACGGGAGTAGGCGAGGCCACTTAGCCCTATCTAACTTTTGGAGACTGAGTGGGCAGTTCAATCTCCACTGGTACCCAATCAGAGACAGATAACCCAAGGCTATCACTAATTAAGCGGTACGCAGTGAAGAGAGACGGCTGAAATGTGCCGCCATCTCGTGGTCCCTAACCTTAACACAATATATTT
The DNA here is from genome assembly GCF_054136105.1 of Typopeltis vanoorti. NCBI lineage: Eukaryota > Metazoa > Arthropoda > Arachnida > Uropygi > Thelyphonidae > Typopeltis > Typopeltis vanoorti. The sequence continues at coordinate 391,883 of NW_028328177.1, forward strand.
AATGTCTGAAATAATGTGGGTTCTACGGTCGATTTTCTTGAGTTTACAGGACGAAAAACCCGAGTTTCCGGGAGGAAAAACCTGCTTGCCCGTGCCAGAGATCGACTAACTCGGGAACCGGTCGAAAAAAGGCTTAGAAAAATTTTCCTCTAGTCGTCGACTAGACTCGAAACCAAGACTTCCTTCGTGCGGCCAAGCGCGGTGGTGTGCAAACGCCACATCCACTGAGCTACACAGGCTCCCTGAATAATAATAATAATTATAATAAAGAGTATCGATCAGATACAAATTTTAAAGAAGTTCTGAAAAAAGGCAAAATAACTGAGTGAAGAGGTGGATGAAGAACAAGAATTTAAAACTGGTACGGAAGTTCGATGACGAAAGAAGCAGCACTTTGAATACGAGCATCATGACGAAACGCCACAATCGCCAGAAGATAAATTTAGAGTGAATGTGTTTTATACACTTCTAGACGTTGCAATGTGTTCGTTAATAGAACGTTTTGAACAACTAAAAGATATGATAATTTCAATTTCTTCTATAGATTACAACAAATTCATAACGAAGATTTATGAAAAATATGTTTAGAGATTCTCTTGAAGGACTGCAACAATAAAAACGTAAATGCAATAGAACTATATGAAGAGTTATGTGCTTTCTTAAATATTTTTTGGATGGATAATTTAAATATTCAAAAGCCCTTTCGATATTCTTAATTTTATTGTGTCCAATAATTTATCTTTCTGGAAAAGGAACATTCAATGTAAATGTTAGTGTAGCGAGTGGTGAACGTTCCTTTTCCAAGTTGAAATTGATTAAAACCTACTTAAGAACAAGTATGTAACAACATATTCTTGTTAGTTTGGCATTAATAGCTATTGAAAATGATATATGTGTGGAATTAGATGTTAAGACCATTATTTCTAATTTTGTGAATATGAAATTAAAAACCTTAAAATTTTAATTTAAAAAATTTCAAGTATATTTATGGACTTTAATTTATTTTCTGTTATTCTGTAAAGATATTATTTTTTGAATACTTATACGAAATGTTCTAATTATTTCTGAATTCTTTTATTATTTTCTCATCTATCTTGAGTTTCTTTTAATTTCCTAAAAGATAGTTCCACTTATAAAAATTATTACAAGTTACTAAGAATTTATTAACTTGTAAAATGCAAGAATTTTTTAAACTTTAGTTCAAATAAATTTTAACTTTAATTGAAATTCATTTTAATTTTGTTAGCGAGTCAGGTCAATGAGTAGGCTATAATCCCTGTATCATTATATTCAACGATTAAAGTGAAGTGGCTTTCTCAAAATTTGCTTTAACTTTTGAGAATTTTTTGAATACACGGATTGTTAACGATTATACTGCCTAGTAAACACTCCCGGTTCGTTACATTTTGCGAACCAACGTGTGGCTGTTCTGTCAAAATTTATTTAAAAATTTCAAATAATTAAAATTTTTATTATCGTAAAAGAACCACACACTCCCGGATCGTTATGGGGCGCTTAGATAGAAATTACATGCGGGTGTCAAAGACCTTAGCACTGGGTCTGGCTATGGAAATGGTGGAAGAGGAGAGAATAGGAACAGTATAAGAGAGGGAATGAGAGAGAGTTATGGGAATGATAGAAGAGGAGAGAATAGAAAGAGTAAGAGAGAGGGAATGAGAGGAATGTTAGGGAGCACTGGAACAAGGGATAGATTGATGTCAAGAAGGCAGGTAAGTATGGGAACAGAGAGAAAATGTTAGAAGAGAGAGAGAGAGTAAGGGATGCATGAGAGCAATCATGGAACAGAGTGGTAAGAGGTGTAATGTATGGGGACTCAATGATCCGTGGTGTGCAAGATAGGATGCATGAGGAGTGTTTGTCTGGAGGAACGATAGAAAGTGTGTCTATGGCAATTAAGAGGGGTGAAATGGGGATGGTAGGAACAAATGACTTGAGAGGTAATGTAAATTGGGCAGCGAGAGATATGAGATTCCTGGATGAGTGTGTACAAAAGAAGACACAAAGAGGAAAGATAGTGTGCGTGTTGCCTAGGTATGATAGTGGCGAGATAAGGAGAAGAGCAGTAATATTGAATGACATAATAGCCAGAATGTCTCAGAAGACAGGATTGGAATATGTGGATGCTTGGAGGGCATTTGAGGACAGAGAGGAATTCTATGCGAGAGACCGCCTGCATTTGAATGAGGAAGGACGTAGGCATCTGGAGAGATTGCTGTTGTGACCAAGTCGGTGTGTCCCATGGTGGATGGCAGCAGGGGTGGCCTCTTGTGGGAATGGGTACTTGTGAGAAGATGGAAGACATCAGCTAATGCTGAGCCCAGGGGAGTCTAGAGGGGATAATGCTGGGTATAGAAACAATGGCATTTATATGCTTTATACTAATGCCAGGAGTATTCGGAATAAGGGAGAGGAATTGGTGGCGGTGATAGCATCAGCTTGGCCAAAGTTTATTGGGATCACTGAGAAGTGGTTGACAGAAGAGGATATAATAACAGTAATAGAAGTAGTAAGGAACAGCATTTTTTGGGAGGATAGAAGTGGAAAGCGCGGTGGTGGAGTACTGTTTATGATAAGTGAGGACCTATATCCTCTAAGAGTGGACTTTGGAAGGAAGTGAGACAAATAATTTTGAGAGCATAAGGTGTGAGGAAGAGGTAGGCAAGACAAAATGATTGTTATGGGAGATTTTAACTACAGTAGTATAAATTGGAGAGAGGAAGATGCATGTAGCAATAGTGAAATGGAATTTCTAGAATTCTTGAGGGACAAATGTCTTAGACAACATGTAACAGAGGGAACAAGAGGTTCAAGAGTTTTAGATTTGGTTATAGCATCAGAAGAGTTGATAATAAGTGAGATGACATTTCTCCCACCAGTTGGAGAGAGTGACCATATGGCTTTGACTTGGAAATTGAATAGACATGCAGGAGTATTAAAGAGACGGGAACTTATGTGGAATTATAATGCAGGTGATCATAATGGTCTCAGATGTCAACTTCAGGTCTTAGACGTCAACCTCTGTTACATGTTGCCTAAGACAAATGTCTTAGGCAACATGTAACAGATATAAGGTATATCTCTGTTACATGATATAAGAGATAAAAGGAAACAGGAGAAGGGTAGACGCATGAAGAATATAAGACACAGGTCAGGAGTGTTACTAGTATGATAAGGAAGGTGAAATTAGAGAATGAGAATAGATTTGCCCTAAGATCCAAAGAAAATTTTAGTGAATGTTTAAGCCATGTAGCCAGTAGGAGGAGAAATGACTGTGGAAAAATGACATTGTGGGATAAAAATGGGAATAGAGTTACTGATGCAGAGGACATAGTAGAATTGTTCAATGAACACTTTATTGGAGCATTTCATCCTAGAGGAGTAAATTTTAATACTAGAGGGATAGAGTAGGTTTGAGGTTTAGAGGAGAGTGTGTTCCAAATACTGAGTACTCTGGTTGTCAGTAAAGCTGTGGGACTGGATGATATTTCACCACGAGTTTTGAGAGAATGTGCTAAAGAACTGACAGCTCCTTTTACCTGGCTTTTCAATGAAAGTCTGGCTGCGGGAGAGGTGCCCATGGCATGGAAGGAAAGTAAGATAGTGCCATTGCATAAGGGCGGTAGCTGACTGGACGTATCTAATTATAGACCAGTGTGTGTGTATGTGTCATCAGTATTTGTTAAGATCTTAGAGAAATTAGTGAGGAACCGTATTCAGCATTGGGCAGATGAGGGTAATATTATCTGTGAGAGTAAACATGGATTTGTGAAGGGGGGTGCTCTTGTTTTAGTAATATGCTAGCCTTTTATAATAAAGTTATAAGAGCAGCAGATGAGGGAAAGGTTTATACTGCCATTTTCGTGGATTTATCCAAGGCATTTGACAGGGTGCCAAGTTGAAACACATGGGTCTGGATGTCAAGTTGGTCAACTGGTTTCGGGTTTGGCTGTCCGATAGCTATGAGAGTTGTGAATAGTGGAGCAGTTTTGAGGAGGCAGAAGGTTACAAGTGGGGTTCCACAGGGCTCAGTACTGGGACCTATATTCTTTAACCTTTATATCAATGACATTGTCAGTGGATTGCAAGGGGATATTCAGTTGTTTGTGGATGATGTGAAGCTGGGAAGGGTTATGAGTAATAGTGCAGATGAGGTAGCCCTACAAGCGGATTTGAATTAGCTAGACAGATGGGCAAATGAAATGGAGGTATCAGATTAATGTAGCAAAATGTAAGGTCTTGAGGTTTGGAGGAGATATACTGGAGGAAGTAGGGTATTCGAGAGATGTGGGGTTGATGATTGAGAGAAACCTGAAATTTAAGGGACATATTGCAAAGGTGGTGAAGGTAACACAGAGGATTGTTGCTATAATGAGAAGGATGCTGACCTGCAGAAATAAAAGGGTTATCATTCCATTGTATAGGACTCTGATCAGACCACACTTGGACTGTTGTTCTCAGATTTGGTCTCCAGGATTTGAAGGGGATAAATTAACTGTGGAAAGGGTACAAAGGTGGATAACAAAGGTGGTTTCAGGACTTAACAATGTTAGTTATGAGGATGGGCTGAGGGAATGTGGACTGCAGAGTTTGGTGGATAGAAGGAGGAGAGGTGATATGATTGAGGCTATGTAACTGTTGAGAGGTGGTTACAGGGTTGACACTGAGTTCTTTTGCTTGGTTGAATAGCAGGAAGGAGTGATGACAAGGGGCCATCCCCGGAACTTACGAAAGAAAACTGTGAGCCAGATGGTGAGGAGTAGTTTCTTTGCATGGAGGGTGGTTTAACTATTAAATGCATTGCCTGATAGGGTGGAGAGAGTGAGAACGGTCAATGAGTTTAAGGAGCGGCATGATAGACTGTGTTTCCCAAGAAGGACGTCCTGCGATGAGTCTTTTGACTCCATGGAGGCCTGAATAATAATAATAAAAATAGGAAGCACAGTTCTATACAACTGGTAATGTGTTAGCCTGGATATGGCACTGTGCCTCCCTAAACTTTCCATGTATTCTTTTGTCACCAGATATACACAAGCAGTCTTTGTATAATGTTCGTAAATGTTTCAAAATAAAGAATATTCATTGAATTGAATAAAATCTTGAAAGTCTAATTTTACCATTGATAGATTTAGATGGTTAGCGATAATTCTTTCAATGATACAAATAGCTGGTAATTAAGTTTCCAAAAATAGTAAATGATTATCAATGTCATACATTTTTGGTGAAAGTCTCTCAGCTTCTTCACAACTAATAGAGAAAATTTTGCCTCCTTCACCAGTTCATTTAAGATCGACCATTAGTTCCCCATCTTGGCATTTGAGAATATAACAGTCTCCGACGTCCAATTCATAGTCAACTCTTCTTTGCAAGTAGGCGAGGATATCAGACCACTTCCTGCATAACTTTCCCCAAGTGGTCCTGGATAACCATATAGCAACGTGCGTATCTTCTGAGATAATAATCGGTTACAATCCTTTTAGTGCTATGTGAAGAGTTTTGTCTCGTGCTATTTTCTTGAAGAAAGAAAATTTCAGACTTTTGTGTCTCATCCATGATTTTTCTTTACTGCACACAAAACACCACACAATACGATAGCTGCACTGTATGAATGAATTGCAGTAACTGAAAAGACACACAATTTGATTGTTATTCCTTAGTTCTGTTTATCTTAACCTGACCATTTCTTCAAAAATGTAACTTTCACGCAGATGACTCATGGACCTGTTTTTGCATGCTGGTGGATATGATGCTGATGTGATTTTATCTTACTTTGTAACATCATAGGGCAAAGACTATCTGTGGTTCGATTGATTTTCCTATTATTATTTGTCCTTATTATGTTAAGTATTTTTTTTCCAACAAAAATAAAGAAATTATTTATCATTGTTTCAACTGAACATATGGTCTGATACTATACGTTTCGTGTTAAATCTTCTCTACTAAAATTCTGGCTATTAATTTAACATCCGAAGTTTGTGAAGAAATTTCACAATGTGAAAGGAAGTAGGATTTCATTCCTACCCAAATCAAAAGAATACTTTGCAGACCAGGTACCAGATCGTGTGACTATAATTTTTTTGTACTCATTGTCTGCAAACTCGAAAATTTCTTTTGGTTTTTCTACTTTTACAAAATGTGAAAATGTAAGATACATTTCTTGTTTTTACTTTGTGCGAACATTAGGTTAATCTGTCTTCTCATTTCCCCAAAATTTATATTTGTGTTATCTGCAAAGTAGGATCCTTTTTTTTTTTTTTTCTATATCAAACTTTGTAAAATCGTGACTTTGTAAGTCACAATTTTTGGTTAAGTTATCTGCTGTCTGTGTAAAGTCACCAAATTCTTACAGCTGTACTTTTATTGTAAACTGATGAACAAATATACATGTCTTTTGGAGACATCTGCAGATATAGCAATAAAATTTGTCACTATTTAATTCATTTTGTACTTGATTCATTTCAAAAGACACAATTACATTATTAGCTATCACTTGTCTTTTTTTTGTTCTCCCAGTGGAATAGTATGGGTTGTCAAGTTTTGAAAAAAAAAAGTATTGACTGACAGTCACATGTTTTTAAACTTTTATCATGTATAAATGTGTGAAAAGAAAAGAAAATATACCTTCTCTTTATTTTTGAAAACTGCATTGAGAGTTTCTAATATAACTTGCTCTTACAGCCTTTTGATGTTTTGAAGTGTCTAGGTCTGTCACTCATAGGTCAAAAATTGTTGGGATGGGAAAAAAAAAAAAAAGAAAGTTCATAGGAAATAAGACATTGGGAGGGGGAAAATAGCATTAAGTGGTGGAGGGTGACAGGTTAGTCGAGAGGGGTGACGACAAATTTCCCTACAATGACCGCCCCCCCTCCTCCAGAAGATTATTACTCAGTCAAGGGGGGGGGTGAGACCTCTCCTTTTGTAGATATCTATTAGTGATGTTAGCAATGTCACTTATCTCAAACTGATAACTTCCGAGGAAAAAAAAACAAACAAAAAAAAAAAAAAATGCGTTTTTCTTTTGGCGCTTTTCAGTCTGAGATCATTTCCTATGGGTTCCAGTAATGATGAAACTGCCTTTTCTATGTTACATACAGGGGCGTGCTGCACACAGGTGCCAGAACAGTAAAGGCGCCAAAGATTTCAGGCGAGGAGGAAATACTTAAAAAAAATATTATTCATTAATTATATCAATATAAATTACATTTTTGTTTAAATTTAAATGATATTTTATAGATTTGTCTTAAACAAATTATTTATAATCACTTATTTGTTATTATTCCTTAAGATTTCATTTTATTCTGATCCTAGTCCTAACAAACAGTTTAGCGTAAACAAGTAAAAACTTGAACTAGCGTGAGTTTACTGTTTACAGGATGACGCGCGTTTGAATTTGTTTAATCTTGTTCAAACTCGCATTTGCTCTAAACATATGTAAGAAAATCTGCTGCAGTTTATAACCTTATTCTATATTCTGTTGTTATCAGCAGAATATAGGCAACATCTTGCAATGTACCTGAATCGTCATGAGAAAAATTTAAATCGTTTGAACAATTACAAAAAATGGACAGAATTAATTACATCCTTAAAAAATAAAACTTGCATTGATCATTTTCAACAAACAGTTTTAGATAATGAAAGGAAACATTGGTATGAAGTTATAAAAAGAATAATTTTTGTAGTACAGTTTTTAGGCAAACATAATCTAGCTTTTCGGTAAAAGTAATAAACTTTACGATCGCAACAATGGCAATTTTTTAAAATGCATTGAGATGTTAGAAAAGTTTGATCCTTTTATATCGGAACACACGTGATGTTTAGCTAATGATGCTGACTTTAAAAATATGTAATTCTATTCGGGAGATAAAATTCAAAATGAAATATTCACTTTATTGGCATCAAATATTAAAAATAACGTTTTTATAAAGTGTTTTTTTTTATTGTGGGGAAGGATATAGGGGCACCAACTAAAGTTTTGCACACAATATGATGTTCACTTCAGGAATGTGGTCTGGGGCAATAGCAAAATTGAACCCTTTCTTCAGTATGCTAACTTTCGGGTTAGATAAAACGTAGTCAGAGAAGTTAAAGATTACTATGTTATCTGGCTGATTAGGTTTTGACTTATAACTATTTTCATATAGAGCGTTGGATTTTCAATTTGACTTTTTTTTCTGATTGAAAAGGCTTTGTTAAAACTATTATTATTATTATAAAACCTCCATGGAGTCAAAGACTCATCATGGGAGGTCCACTGTTATACACAGTTTATCATACTGTGCCTTACTTTTGTAGAGGCTTAAGTGCTGTGAGGACATTATGTTGGAGGTTTAATGGATTTTTTACAACACTCAAAAAGAATTAAAATAGAATTTAATACTTCCTATATTTCGTCCTAGTCACTAGGACATGTACGGGGATTACAAAAACAATTAATGTAATATGCACACAAAAACTTACAATACTAAGCCCAACCACGTGGGTGACACTAAACTCCTATCTAGGTGGAGCGCCCTCTAAGGGCGGTAGTAGGTGGCCTGGAATGTAAGGTGGGACCTCTGGTGATGTTTCCCAAATCTTCGGAAGCTTAATGCAACTATGGCCATTCAGGCTTAGCTGACCATGTTTTGGACACCACCCACAGAGTATCATGGAAGAAAACCACCATGCTCCACCACAACAAATTCAAGAAAGAGAGACTTTTCTTAGAAGCAGCAGCAGCTCTCAGAAACCAACCAAATCTTAACAAATACGGTTGCATTAAGCTTCTGAAGATTTGGGAAACACTCATCACCAGAGGTCCCACCTTACATTCCAGGCCACCTACTACCGCCCTTAGAGGACGCTCCACCTAGATAGAACTTTAGTGTCACCCACGTGGCTGGGCTTAGTATTGTAAGTTTTTGTGTGCATGTTACATTAATTGTTTTTGTAATCCCCGTAGATGTCCTAGTGACTAAGACGAAATATAGGAAGTATTAAATTCTATTTTAATTCTTTTTGAGTGTTGTAAAAAATCCATTAAACCTCCAACATAATGTCCTCACAGCACTTAAGCCTCTACACAAGAATTCTAATCATCCATGGAGAAGATTTAGCATGCAAATCCAAGCAATACGGTAAGTCAAAACTACGACTATCTAGAAAACTAAATAGGTTAGCCTTTTTAAAAAGATATCGGGATACAAGAGTGATACCGAAATGTGTTAAAATGAAGTTCAATTTCCATTCCAAAAAAGCCCTCCGTATATATAAACGTGCCAGCCTAGCATTACTACGCGAGCAAATCGCCTCTACTTGTGCCGCCCTCGCAGTAACGAACGCCGCCATTGGCTCCTTACATTCAGAGCTCTCCACCGTTCTTAACCCTGAACTTTGGTCAATTCTCTCTGATATTTCAGAAACTTCCGCACAGAGAGAATTTCAAAAAATAAAAAACAAACACGTCAAGAAATACAGCAACCTGGTTAAAGACAAACCACAACCACAAATTCAACCGCTCCAGACAGTAATAAACCTCTCTTCCAAAAGGCTCAACGATGATGCCGTCAGCGCCCTTTGCCTCGGCCGTAATTTTGCCGTTGCCCCGAGAGAACTGCCAGTGCTCGATGTAATGGTTAACGTCGAACGAGGGATCGGTCGCTTACCGTCGGAGGTAGTCAACATCCTCGTTCACTCTTCGCCTCCAAAAAGTAACTTATCTTATGCCCAACGCATGGCTCTCCACAAATTATGCAAAGAAAAAAGTATCATCATCACCAGGGCAGATAAGGGTAATGCCACAGTTGTTCTTAATACCAGCGAATACAATCGTAAAATTAATATTATCCTCCGCGATCGCGCTACCTACATTCCGCTAGAACACGACCCCACAAAAACACAATTTAAGAAATTAAAAATCTTACTTAAAAAAGTAACCTCCTGGCCCTCTGACATCACGAAATAACTTAAACCTTTCCGCTCCCGTCACCCCCGAATATACGGTTTACCAAAAATCCACAAACACAATTCCCCACTCAGGCCTATAGTAGATACCACCAATGCACCTTGCTATAGACTGTCTAAACAGCTGGCCAACTCTCTGTCCCCCCTCACCGGAAATTCAGCTTCCTATATATAAAAAACTCGACCCACTTTAAAGCCCTCATAGAGTATTTAACCTTGAATAATACAGACATATTAGTAAGCTTTGATATCTCCTCTTTGTTTACCAATATTCCCTTAACTGACACTTTATCTCTCTTAGAAAACGTTTTTCCCTCTGACATCTTAGATCTCTTTTCCTTTGCCATCAACTCTGGGTATTTCTCTTGGAATAACAAAATCTACAAGCAGATAGAGGGAACCGCCATGGGTTCCCCCCTCTCACCCGCCCCTGCCAATTTCTATATGTAAGATTTCAAAAAACGAGCCTTAGACTCAGCCCCACTCAAACCTTCTATCTGGCTAAGATATGTAGATGATGTGTTCTCTATTTGGCCACATGGCACAGACACGTTAGACTCCTTCCTCGGTCATCTCAATAGCCTACATCCAAGAATCCAGTTTACTATGGAAAAGGAAAAGAACAATTGTTTACCCTTCCTAGACACCTTAGTCACGCGCCTGCCTAATGATACACTTGCCTTCACTGTATACAGAAAACCCACACACACAGGCAGATACATTCACAAACTCTCCCACCACCACCACCACCACTCACAACAATATGGCATCATTAAAACCCTCACCAAGAGAGCCCACAATCTTTGTTCCAGTGGAACCGCCCTCACTACTGAGCTTAACCACATACACAGAACTTTCCTCTCCAATGGCTACAGCGAACACAGTATCAAAAAAATAATCAATTCCTCCCCCATTCTCCATCCCTCTCGTCAACAAGATTTTAAAAATGCCATCACCATACCCTACATCCGTGGCACTTCGGAAAAAATAGCCAAGATACTAAAAAAGTATAACCTACACACAGCATATAAGCCCTACTGCAAACTTGCTACCCTTATCCATTCTACGAAAGATAAGCTCCCTCCTCTCTCTCTGCCTGGAGTTTACAAAGTACCTTGTTTCTGTAAGCGTGCGTACTTTGGACAGACAGGCAGATCAGCATCCATCCGCCTGGAGGAACACAAGTCGTACATCGTTAAACACAACTATGGCCATTCAGGCTTGGCTGACATTGGATGTTTTGGACACCACCCACAGAGTATCATGGAAGAAAACCACCATGCTCCACCACAGCAAATTCAAGAAAGAGAGACTTTTCTTAGAAGCAGCAGCTCTCAGAAACCAACCAAATCTTAACAAATACGGTTGCATTAAACTTCCGAAGATTTGGGAAACACTCATCACCAGAGGTCCCACCTTACATTCCAGGCCACCTACTACCGCCCTTAGAGGGCGCTCCACCTAGATAGGACTTTAGTGTCACCCACGTGGTTGGGCTTAGTATTGTAAGTTTTTGTGTGCATGTTACATTAATTGTTTTTGTAATCCCCGTAGATGTCCTGGTGACTAGGACGAAATATAGGAAGTATTAAATTCTATTTTAATTCTTTTTGAGTGTTGTAAAAAATCCATTAAACCTCCAACATAAAATACTGTGCCTTAAATATATTCACTGTCTCTGCACACACCCCACTCTCGGGCAAAGCATTCCAATCACTCGCCACTCTCCATGCAAAAAAAACCTGCTCCTCACTCCCTCCTTATACAGCTTCCAGGAATGACCTCTTGTTCTCCTGCTATCCTCACCCATTCTGTGCAAAACCTCCCCGGCATTAATCTGGTAATAACCTCTTAACAGCTTATATGTCTCAGTCATATCCCCGCTCCTCCTTCTATCCACCAATTTCTACAAATTGTCAATCTGTCTTCATACTCTACATTCCAGAGACCAGAAACCACCTTAGTCAATCGCCTCTGAACTTTTTCCAACACAATTTCATCTTTTTGAAAACCAGGAGACCAGATCTGTGCACAGTAATCCGTATGTGGCCTGATCAAAGCCTTATACAAAAGGAACCATAACATCCTTATTTCTACAAGTCAATGTCCGCATCATTCCCATTATCCGCTGTGTTGTCTTCACTATTTTAGTAACATGCCCCCAAAATTTTAGGTCCTTGTCTACAATCACTCCCAGATCTCTCATTTCATCTACCTCTTCCTAGATATTTGCACCAATTGTGTACTTTACATCCCATCTCTGCTTCCCAAATTTCAAAACCTTACACTTTTAAACATTGAATTGACATCCCCACTTATTTACCCATTCAGCCAGTGTATTCAAGTCCTCTTGCAAAGCTACAGCATCCACACTACTCCTGATAGCTCTCCCCAACTTTGCATCATCTGCAAACAACTGCACATAACCATTCAGACCTCTCCAGATATAATTTACATACAAAATAAACAACAATGGACCCAAAACAGACCTTTGAGGTACACCACTAGTAAATTTCGTCTTCTGGGATATCGCTCCTCCATAGACAACTCGCTGAAACCTATCAGACAGCTAATCTCCAATCCAGCGAACCAATCTACTGTTCAGCCCCATCCGTTCCAATTTAATTACCGGCTTGTCATGTGGCAGTTTATCAAATGCTTTGCAAAATCTAAATGTACCACTGTATATGCAACACCCTTATCCAATGCATTTGTCACTTTATTATAAAAAGTAAGCAGGTTGCTAAAGCACGATCTTCCTTTAGTAAATCCATGCTGGCTGCAAAAGAGTATTTTTCTGATGTCAACCTAATTCTGAATCTTAGTCCTAACTAACTTCTCTAATACTTTGACCACAACTCCAGAGACACAGACTGGTCTATAATTCAAAGCCTTACTCTTATCACCTCCCTTATGAATTGGAACAATTTTACCCTCTTTCCACTCTTTTGGAACTTGACCCAGTGAGAGATTCATGTTGAAAAGATATACAAAAGCTGTTGTTAACTCTCTGGCACATTCCCTCAAGACACGTGGTGAAATAGCACCAAGTCCCACAGCCTTATTTACATCAAGTCTATTCAATTCCTCATATACCTTCTGTTCACTTACTAACAGTTCCTCTTCCTCCTCCTTTCCCACTGCTTTCAAGTTCTGCATGATGCCACATTCACAAGAATGAAATACCTTTAGAAATTGCTCACTAAATATCTCAGCAGCAGTTATCATTCCTCCGTTTTCACCAATCAATCCCATCCTACCATAATCATTCTTTCTTCTACTGGCAACATATCGAAAAATCTCCTTAGGATTTTTTTTTGGCTGCTTTAGCTAACTGCTAAATTCATTTTTGCTACCCTTATCAAGCTAGTCACCTTTATTATTTTGTCTAAAAGTGACTATAAGTTTTGCTCTATATTGTTGGAGATGTCTTCATATATTTGATAGCATGTCATATCTACCTTGCTTAATTCAAATCTAACATGTATTCTCTCATGTAAAAGCACCAAGGAAATTTATTTGTTTAGCCCTTCTTGAGTGGAACTGTTCTTTCATAATTAGAAACTTAGGAATAATGTTGTAGTTCCTGCATCTTTTTAAGGAAGTAAGATGGTAAACAAGTCTAGCTTTTTTTTTACATTTAAGTTGCTCGAATCTACGTACCTGATGTCTCATTTCTATTTTTTTTACTTTGTATAAATTATTAAAACCCTTCGGCCAACATACAACCCAGATTCTATATTATTTTCGACAATTTACATGGTCGAAAATAATATAGAATCGTTAGTGCCAATTTTGTTACTATATCTGTAGATGTCTCCAACAGACTAGATGTGAAATTTGTACCAGTCTTAACTGAAATATTTGTTTCACACTTTGGAGTGGAAATACAACTAATAGGATTTGATAATTTAACAGGAGAGAGAGAGTGCAAATATTTTAACCCAACATGTGACTAAAACTCTTCAAACGTTTGGTACGGAAAATAAAATTGTATCATACTGTACAGATAACACATACAAATTTTGGGAGAATGAGAAGGTGGGGCAGAACTAACGTTCATACAAAGTTACGACAAGAAACGAGTAGAAAACTTTTAGGAATTGGGTGTTGTAGTCATATTGTTCACAACTGTGTACAGATGGCATTGATGAACTGCCTTGATATAGAAATGACAGTAATTAAAATACTATTTATTTGCCCTCACGTATATCTTCCCATCCCTGATTTTAGTTTATGGAAAAAGAAATTAAAAAGTTTTGCATATGCTTCGCACATGAAAAAAAATCTAAAATTTAAGAAATAGATAATGATCGTTGTTATGGCAGTTTCAAATATTTCGGTTGAAGACAATAATCAGTATTTCAACTGAACAATCATCAGCTTGCCTTTGTCATTGAGTCACGTGATCTTTTGTTAATACTGCACCAATCATGTGCATAAAGATGGAAGCAACAAGTAGAGGAAATATGGAAGTGAAAGGATTGACTTCTATTCGATCTTGGATTGCGTGCGGGACGGTGAAGTAGTGAATGAGGTGAGGTTTAGGTTCTATACAGAGTGGATGATTTTGCCAGAAATGATTGCCAAGTTTTTTTAAAAGCTGCTACCTCTAATGTCCTGCATGGGAGTGATGATGACGTATTTCAGTAGATGACCATTTGTTTTAATTTGCATTCACTAAAGATTCATATATATTGCATGAATAACGTTGATAATTAAAATTTAAATGCACTCAATTTTATAAATAATGTGAACAATTATAAATTATAATTGTTCACATTATTCACTGATAATTTAATTATAAATGTCAATTTAATTTTTTCCTGAAAAACTTTGGTCTCTGAAAATCCTTGCATATATCTTGCAGCACGAATTTTAAACTTTAATTTTTAGGAGAAAAGTGCAAGTTATATTTGAGTAAATACAGTGTAAAATCTCTCACGAGAAATTTTATTGATTAAATTTTCGAGATCGATTTTACAGAGGTTTTCTAACACAGAAATTAGAGATTATAATGCAGTAAAATAAATGTTATACCTCTACCGTTAAAATGCATAAATTAATATATATTGAAGTATATGTAAAACAGAAAGCCTGGATTATACTGATGATGAAGTAAGAACAAAACTTCGCAAGGTCATGCAAATATAGAAATATGCCCTCCAAGAATGGAGGGAGCTGAAGTGATGTCATCGTGCTCACAGATAATCCTGAAAACTAAATCAGAAGAACAAAGAATTAGCGACAATATAAAAGGGCTCTCGGTTTGAGGCTCTTGTGTTTTTTAGATCTCCAGACTTTGATTCCAGGTGCTGGGGAAAAGAGGAGAGGCCTTAATTTTCAATGAATTTCCTGTGGACATGCTACGAGTGTGGTTACTTGTTAGAAATCGGGGTGTCTTCGGCAGTTCTAGTCCAGTTTTCTGATGGAAAATCCATCTAAGCTTTCCCAGAAAACTTCTACAGCAGAACCACCAGAATCACCCAGTACCCAGGAAGAAGATAAAACGTGAAGCTAAATTACTTAAAGTTTGTCCAAGTTGATTGAGCTGTGTGTTTGTGAAAGTTAATGTAAGTAAGCAATTTTTTGTTAATGTGTTAAAAGCTTGCACTTGAGAACTGTATGTGTGCTTACAGGAAATTGTTAGTATTTAGTTAGTTAATAAGTTGAGGTTAATAAACAAAAAGACAAAGATTAATAACAGCAGAAATGAAGTTTATGGGAAAAACTGCAGAGTATACCCTATTTGATTACAAAAGAAATGAAGAAATTATGAAAGAATTAAACCAAGAACCAGTAATAGAAAAAATTAAAAAATATAAACATAAATGGATGGAACACATTCAAAGAATGGAAATATAAAGATTACCAAAACAAGCCATTAGGAAAAAGAAAACCAGGACATCCTCTTAAACGATTCATCGATGACTTCTAAAGGCCGGAACAGGACTAAATCCTTGATACGCATGATAATGAATGTTGTTTAGCCAAGTTTAATGTAAGAAGCAGTTACATGTACACTTTAGATAACTAAGTATTGTGACAGGGTTAACTATGTGTTGTGCATATATAATGTTCAGTCGCAGATTTTGCTAACTGTGTATGTAATAGGCCTTAGAGAGTTAATGTCTCCTATTTCTTTGTGCATTGTGCTATTTTACTAGGTTAAACTAAAATGTTTATCTTGTCTGATCTATTTGCCAATGCACTGTCTCCAAAAAAATTAGCAAAATGTGAGTCTGTTTAATTAAGAATTGCCATGACTTTAGCTATAAACCATGACATTAGCTATAAAGGATTGTGTACGTGAAATTTGATCTTGCATATGTTCCATATTTAAATTCTCAAGCTATATATATATATATATATATTTTACAATGGCACAGTCGTTAAAGAAATAAATTTTTCTAAATTGCGTAGTTTGAGAGTTGGTAACTTGTTTATCTTGGATAGACTAATACCAACTTTCATTCACTAGCAGTGCAGACATAAAGAAGATTATAAAGTATTAATAGCAAAGTCTATATTAAGCAGATTATAATTTTATTTGAGTAAAGTAGAAGATATGTAAAAGGAATAAAAGGCGCGGTTGGCAGCAATATAAAGTTGATAATAGAATACTAGAATTTTACAGTGGTGCAGCCGACATAGAAAATTACAAAGACCCAGCAGAGATAAAAACATAAAATATTACAACATATACAGGCATATTTATAATAAGAATAGAAAACCAAAAGAATTTTGCGAGTTTGCAGATATTGAGTAATAAACAGTATTGTCACACAATACCATAAGATTTTTAAGCTGCTATCTGCTCTGCAAAGGATTCTTTTGATTTGGGCAGGATTGCCATCTTACTTCCTTTTACATGTGAAAATTCTTGCCACAGACTAATCAGACTTTTTTGAAAATCTACTCAGTGAATTATTAGCCATATTTGTTCATGGCAACCTTCAAATTCATCCCCTCAGCTTTGCAAGCAAAAGTTGTCTCTGTATGCCATGAAGGGAAAAAAAAATTTCACATTTGATATCTGTAAACACGATATGGTCACTCCCGTATCTCACTGGGATTTGGGAGTGAAGTCTTCTACTAGAACAAGCGGTATGTTTGCAAATTCCCTTTACACACAGAGTTTCTAGGACAATCACAAACATCCATGCCCATAGCAGGATTTGAACCTGCATCCTCTTGGCAGGAGAGCAGACATGCTAACTGTTTGGCCAACCAGGCCAAAGAAGGAGACATAAATAAAGATTTTGAAAAGCATATTTTGAATTTTTATGAGAAATATATCTCTTATTAGAAATGTGCAAAAGCAGTGTTGAAGGTAGAGAGCAGTTTGCTTGGATACAATTAAATTGGGATTTTGAGCTTCAGTGGCCAGATGTTGAAGCATCCGCAGAATTTGTTAATTCCATAGCTCCTTCTGAAAAAGCATTTGTTGATGTAGACAAACTTTTTTTGATGAGGTTTCAATTATAAAAATAATACTGCAAGAGTCTTAAAAAGTAAAATTGAGAAAAACAAGCAATCAAATAGAAAAATAGAGAATATCAGATGGCCACATCAAGTGTTGTTAATTTATGGGTTGAGGTTTTCAGAATGATTAATGCAAATGGTAGTGAATGTCAAAACTTTAGAAAGCTGAAGGTGTTCATCTTTTGCTTGCTAGGATCAACAGTGCCAGTTGAAAGAGTTTGTTCACTGATGAACAATGTTTGGTCCGCTCATCAAAACAGAAGCACTAAACATCTCCTCAAATAAAAGTTAATCCAGATGTGAATTGCTCAGAGTTCTATTATCATTATTATTATTAACTGATATGAAGATAAAAATGACAACTTTTTAAAGAATGTTCATTCCTCTGAAAAATATGAATGGTTCAATTAAAGTGAATAAATTTAAAGGTAAACATTTCAGTTTTCTTTACAATTTTTTTTTGGTCGACATTTTTGTCTGTAATTTGCTTTCAAAAAATATGGTAACCCTAACAATTGCAGACTGCCAAAAACACTACACGTCATAAAGTAAATGGGAAAAATGAATTTGAAGACCAAGAAAGTAATGACATGAGACTGAAACCTGTCACTTGACCTAAAATCAATAAGAAGAGAAGAGAGGAAGAAGTTTTACAGTAAGAATAACATTACAATATATTTTTAATAAATAAACAACATATAAACATAATAGAAAAAGAATGTGCAAAACATTCAATAATTAAATATTAACTCTTTCTGCCTTTTTAATGAAATTTTACATTAAGCCACTTTCATATTCAAAATGACTTTTGTTTTTCCTGTGTTTTCTTATTTGTGCTTTGGTTAAAAATTTTCAGGTATTCTTTTATTTATTATTACCCCAAGACCTCATGGAGTCAAGGACTCATCTGGGAGGTCCTTTTATCACACACACATCTCATCATACCGTGTCTTAAACACACTCAAACTCCTTGCGGTCACCATACTCTCAGGCAAGGCATTCCAATCATTCACAACTCTGCACGAAACAAACCTGCCTCTCACTCCCCTACTCACACCCTCTTTATACAGTTTCCAGGGGAATAACCTCTGGTTCTCCCCTGATCTCCCACTGTTCTCTGTAAAACTTCTCCAACATTGATCCTATAACAACCCCTTACTAACTTGTAGGTCTCGATCATATCTCCCCTCTTCCTCCTGTCCACCAGACTCTGGAAATTACATCTTCTCAATCTTTCCTCATACTCGACATTCCAGAGGTTAGAAACTACCTTAGTCAACTTTGGACCCTTTCCAAAATCTCTTCATCCTTCTGAAAACCAGGTGACCAAATCTGGGCACAATAGTCCATGGGTGGCTTAATCAAAGCCTTATACAATGGAACAAGAATCTCCCTACTTCTACAAGTCACTGTCCTCCACATCATTCCCAGAAGCCTTTGTGCAGTCTTCACAATTCTGACAATGTGTCCTCCCCTAAATTTCAGATATTTATCCACTATCACCCAAAGATCTCTTATTTTCTCCATGTCCAGCAATATATCGTAACCCAGCATAAATTCTGCATCCATCTTTGTTTCCCAAATTTTAAAACCTTACATTTTGCAACACTGAACTCACATCAACATTACTGTGTCCAATCACCCAATTTATTGAAGTTTTCTTGTAAGGCCACAACATCTTCTCTACTCTTTATGGTTCATCCCAACTTTGCAGTAATCTATTAAAGCCATCATCATCATTATTATTATCATCATTCAGAGGTCTCCATGGAGTCAACAGACTCATCGTGGGAGGTCCAATCTAAGAAACACAAGTCTATCAAGATGCATTGAGGAAGGTCCCTCCTAGGAAACACAAAGTCTATCATACCACTCCTTAAATGCATTGACTGTCGTCTCACCACTCCATCAGACAATGCAATCCATGGTTAAACCACCCTCCATTCAAAGAAAAAACTCCTCATGTCTCACAGTTTCCACAGTTTCCTTTTGTAACTTCAAGGGATGGCTCCTTGTCATGACTCTCTCCCGCTGTTCAACCAAGCGAAAGAACTCCCCAGTGTCAACCCTGTAACCACCTCTCAACATTTTAAAAGTCAATCATATCACCTCTCCTTCTTCTACCCACCAAACTCTACAGTTCACACTCCCTCATAACTAATATTGTACAGTCCCGACACCATCTTTGTAATTCACCTTTGTACCCTTTTCACAGTTAAATTATCCCCTTCAAATCCTGGGGACCAGATCTGAGAGCAATAGTCTAAGTGTGGTCTGATCAGAGTCTTATACAGTGGAATGATAACCATTTTATCTCTGCAGGTCAGTGTCCTTCTCATTATTGCAGCAATCCTCTGTGTTGGTATCTTCACTAGCTTTGCAATATGTCCCCTAAATTTCAGATTTCTATCACTCATCAACCCCAGGTCTCTTGTCTCTCCTACTTCCTCCAGTTTAACTTCTCCCATAAAGTATGCAGCATCCCATTGATGTGTCCCAAACCTCAAGACCTTACATTTGGCTGCATTAAACTGAGATCCCATTCATTTGCCCATTTATCTAGCTTATTCAAATCCTCTTGAAGGGCTACCACATCTGCACAATTACTAATAACCCTTCCCAGCTTCGCATCATCTGCAAACAACCAAATATCCCCTTGCAATTTACAGACAATGTCATTGATATAAAGGTTAAACAATGTAGGTTCTAGTACTGAGCCCTGTAGAACCCGAGTTGTAACCTTCTGCCTCTTTGATATTGCTCCACCATACACAACTCTCTGATACCTATTGGACAGCCAACCCTGAATCTATTTGACCAATCTGACATCCAGACCCATGTGCTGCAACTTGAATATCAGCTTATCTGTCAAATTCCTTTGCTAAGTCAAGGAAAATGGCAGTATATGCCTTTCCCTCATCTAATGCTCTTGTAACTTTTTCATAAAACGCTAGCATATTGCTAAAACAAGACCACCCCTTCACAAATCCATGTTGACTCTCACTGATAACATTACCCTCATCTGCCCAATGCTGTATATGGTCCCTCACTACTTTCTCTGAGATCTTACTAACTACTGATGACACACAAATTGGCCTATAATTAGATACTTCCAGTCTGCAACCGCCCTTATATAATGGCAGTATCTTAATTTCCTTCCATTCCATGGGCACCTCTCCCACAGTCAGACTTTCATTGAAAAGCCAAGTCAAGAACATTGTCAATTCCTTAGCACATTCTCTCAAAACTCGTGGTAAAATACCATCCAGTCCCACAGGGGATAATGTTTTTTTTACTAACATCCAGGGTACTCAGTATCTGAAACACACTCTCCTCCCGTACCTCTAAACCTCGAACCTGCCTTATCCATCTAGCATTAAAACTGACTCCTCTAGGATGAAATACTCTAAAAAAGTGTTCATTGAACAATTCCACTATGTCCTCTGCATCAGTCACTCTCTTACCATTTTTATCTCGCAATATCATTCTTCCACGGTCATTTCTCTTCCCTACTGGTCACATAGCTAAAAAATTTCCTAGGATTTTCTTTGGATCTTAGGGCCAATCTCCTCTCATATTCCAGTTTCACTTTCCTTACCACACTAGTCACTCTTCTGGCCTGTGTCTTATATTCTTCATGCATCTTCTCTTCACCTGTCTCCTTATATCTCTTCTATAGCCTCTTTTTCGCATGTAGCTCCTGTTTAATATTGTTTGTCATCCACTTTACTCCAAATTGTGTCATTTTCTTCAATCGTGGAATACAGCTTACCATTGCTAACAAATATTCCTTCACAATTTCCAAAGCACAAATGATATCCCAGCCTTTCAATTCCTCCCTCCATGAAACTTCCCCAAGTTGATGTCAAAGACTATTATAATCACCTGCCTTATAATTCCACATATGTTCCTGCCTCTTTGTTACACCTGCATGTCTATTCATCTTCCAAGTCAAAACCACATGGCCACTCTCTCCAACTGGGGGGAGAGATGTCGTCTCAGTTCTTATCAGGTCTTCTGATGCTATAACCAAATCCAAAACTCTTGAACCTCTTGTTCCCTCTGTTACATGTTGCCTAAGACATTTGTCCCTCAAGAATTCTAGAAATTCCATTCCCGTATTGCTACATGCATCTTCCTCTCTACAATTTATACTGCTGTAGTTAAAATCTCCCATAATATTCATTCTTCTTGCACTTGCCAAACTTAACTGTCTAAACATCTCCTGGTCCCCATAATCTGTGCTCCTGGGTCTGTAGCAACACCCCACTAAATATCCTGTCTTTCCAACCTCTACCTCACACAATATGCTCTTAAAATCCTTTGTCTCACTTCTTTCCAAAGCCTCCACTCTTAGAGGACATAGCTCGTCACTTATCATAAGCAGTACCCCACCACCACGCTTTCCCCTCTTATCTTGCCGAAAAATGCTTTTCCCTGATACTTCTATTCCTGTTATTATATCCTCTTCTGTCAACCACGTCTCAGTGATCCCAATAACGTTTGGCCAGGCTGATGCTATCAGAGCCACCAATTCCTCTCCCTTATTCTGGATACCCCTGGCATTAGTATGAAGCATATAAATGCCAACGTTTCTATACTCAGCATTATCCCCTGTAGACTGCACTGGGCTTACCTGATGTCGTCTCCCTTCTCCCAAGTATCCATTCCCAGAAGAGACCACCCCTGCTACCATCCTCACTGGAACACACTGGCTTTTTCAGAACAGCAATCTCTACAGATGCGTACGTCTTTCCACATTCAAATGCAAGCATTCTCTCGCATACAATTCTCTCTGTCCTCAAACGCACTCCAAGCATCCACATATACCAGTCCTCTCTTGTCACACATTCTTGCTATTATGCAATTCAATATCACTGCTCTTCTGCTCAGCTCATCATTATCATACCTAGGCAACACACACACACACTATTTTTCCTCTCTCTGTCTTCTTCCGTACAGTCTCAAGCAAAACCCTCATATCTCTCGCTGCCTGACTTACATTACCAGTCAAGTCATTCGTTTCTACTATCACATTCATCTCATCCACCCTATCACGTCTCTTAATTGCCATAGCCACACGTTCTATCGTTCCTCGTGAAAAACATTTCTCATGCATCCTATCTTGCACAATATGGATCATGAGTTCCCATACATCAGACCTCTTACCACCATATTCC
The DNA here is from genome assembly GCF_054136105.1 of Typopeltis vanoorti. NCBI lineage: Eukaryota > Metazoa > Arthropoda > Arachnida > Uropygi > Thelyphonidae > Typopeltis > Typopeltis vanoorti. The sequence continues at coordinate 414,508 of NW_028328177.1, forward strand.
TCGATTGCTCACATGCATCCCTCACTCTCTCTCTTGTAACAGTTTCTCTCTGTGCTCCCCTACTTACTTGCCTTCCCAACATCATTCTATCTCTAGTTCCTGTGCTCCCTTGCATTCCTCTCATTCCTTCTCTCCTGCTGTTTCCATTCTTTCCTTTTCTATCATTCCTATATCTTGCACTCATTCCCTCTTTTCCACTTATCCTATTCTCACCTCTTCTATCATTCATACTCTCTCTCATTCCATCTCTTCTAATGTTCCCATTCTCGCCTCTTCTATCTGCAAACAACTGAATATCACGTTCCAAATCTTCACAAACATCTTTAATATACAAGTTAAACAGTATTGGCCCAAAAACAAACCCCTGAGGCACACCACTAGTGACCTTCCTTTTCCTGGATATCACTCCCTCATACACAACTTCCTGATACCTATCAAATAGCTAGTCTACAATCCAACCCCATCCACTCTAGTTTGACTACCAACTTATCATGTGATAATCTATTAAAAGCCTTTGCAAAATCTAAGTATATTGCCATGTATCCCTCTCCTCTGTCCAAGGAAGCAGTCACTTTATTGTAATAAGTAAGAAAATTATTAAAACATAACCTCCCTTTAGCAAATCCATGCTGTCCATCAAAGATAATACCATTGTTGTCAGCCCAATTCTGGATTCTAGTTCTCACAAACTTCTCCAACAACTTAACCACAACACCTAACACACACAGATAGGTATATATTTTGATGCTTGAGTTCTTTCACATCCTTTATGAAGTGGCACAGTCTTGCCCTCCTGCCATTCCTTAGGAACTTAAACTAGTGCAAGACTCGTATTAAAAAAAATATCTTAAGGCAGGTGTCAATTCCCTGGCACATTCCTTCAGAATACGTGGTGATATGTTATCAAATCCCACAGCCTTATTACCATCAAGTTTGCTCAACTCTCCATGCACCTCTTTCTCACTTACAGTCAGTCTCTCCTCCCCATCATCAACTGTCCTCATCCTCTCCATGAAGTCACATTCGCAGGATTGAAAGACCTTTATGAACTGCTCATTAAGCATCTCCACCACATCTTCTGCAACAGCTGTCTTTATACAATTTTCTTCAACCAATGTCATCTTCCATAATCATTGTTTCTTTTGCTGGCTACATATCGAAAGAACTCCTTAGGATTCTTTTTTGGCTTCATTAGCTAACTGCTGTTCATACCCTTACCAACCAAGTGACCTGCCTTGACTGGTCTTTCTAATCCTCATGGAATTGTTATTATTTTTTTACATCGCTTCCTCCCTTGAATGAGCTGGAGTAGGATTTATATATATATATAAAAGGAAATTAAATGACTTTATACCGAGAATGACAAATTTATTGTTAAGATACAACTAGTTTCGTTGAAATTCAACTTCTTCAGGTATCATGGGCAAAGAATAAAATAAAAAATAACAGACACATGAAAAAATACATTAACAGATCATGTATAAAACAAATACATTTAAAAAAGAATGTGTGCTAGAATTCCAACTGAAGTTGACTACGTGCGTGAGCTGGTATTAGTGCGCCAGTATTGTACAGTGGCAACGTGCGCATCAGAAATATTATAGCTAAGGCTGTTATTAATATGAGATGAATAAAGCGATATTTCTTTAGATTCAATTATTCTTCTTTCCAGTTCATCATAGCACACATGGATATTAGAGGTTTTTTGCTAGTTAACGATGTGTTGGCGGCCATCATCTGCGTTGATGGAGAAGAGAACGTGGCTAGAGAGAGCGCTGGCTCTGGTTCTGTTGTAAGAAATGTCTCTTTGATCTTCTTCCATGCATAAAAGGATGGATTTAGCAGTTTGGCCGTAATATGGATTGCCACAATCACACAAAATCTTATAGACTCCTGGATACTGAGTAGGATTTAGGTCTATTTAGTATGGAGCGAAATTTAGGGAACGTAGTGAAGCAAGTTCTAATGTTGAATTTCTGAAGCATTTTTGCCAGTTTTGGGGAGAGAGAGCTGATGTATGGTAACGAAATGAAACCTCTTGGTGGAGAAGAATCTTCAAGAGCTGTTGAGTGGTGGACAGAGAGAAATTTATTAATCTTTTTAAGAGAGAATCCATTGTTAATAAAAGACTTTTTAAGAAAATTGAGTTCATATTCAATTTCTGTTTCATCTGTTAATAAAGATCTGGCACGATGTGCCAGGATTGAAATAATACCAAACTTTTGTGGAGGGTAGTGATGGAAAGAAGAATGAAGGTATCTGTCTGTGTGAGTGGGTTTTCTAAAAATGGAGATTTTGATGTTCTCAGTGCATCTCGTAAGTTTTAAGTCCAGAAAGGGAAGACATTCGTCGGATTCTAGTTCACAGGTGAAGTTGATTTTCTGATGAAACTTGTTGAGGTGGTCCAGGAAAAGGTTGAGGTTGTTGAAACCGTATTCCCAGATGAGAAATACATCATAAATGTAACGATACCAAATTTAAGGTTTAAGAGGTGAGGAATTAATAGCTTTTTTGTCAAAATCTTTAAGAAATATGTCAGCAAGAATCGGAGAGAGTGGGCTGTTTATAGCTAAACCTAAGTTTTGTTTATAAATCTTGTTATCGTATATCTAAAATGTTATGTTATCTAAAACTCAGGTTTAACTATGGGCAACCCGCTCTCTCCGATTCTTGCTGACATATTTCTTAAAGATTTTGAAGAAAAAGCTTTGCCCATGATACCTGAAGAAGTTGAATTTCAACGAAACTAGTTGTATCTTAACAATAAATTTGTCATTCTCGGTATAAAGTCATTTAATTTCCTTTTTTATATAAAGTTCTACCGAGTAAATAATGAACATTAATATATATATATATACAGGGTGTTCGGGATAAATTTGACATATTTATAATTAATTATATTTTTCCGTAAGTTACATGTATTAACACACACTTCTCTTCATTTAAAAGTTTGGACCCTTCTTCATTCATATACAAGATGTCAGAAAGGATGGATAGCTTGAACCCACCTGAATCATGGAAGAGAATAACTTGTATCATGATGATTCGTGCCCGCCATCAAAATAAGGATATTACGACTGCTGCCCAATGCTCCCTGAATACAGTAAAAACAATCAAGCATGAACTAGAGACTTGCAATGGTGACTACGAGGATGTAGCAAGAAGAAAGATCCCTAGCAGACGATCTGATTGCGTTCGTACAGCAGAATTCCTCGCAAATCTGCAGGAACAGGTGTTGAAGAACCCTGGCATTGGAATTCGGGCTTTGTTCGTGGAGTTGCTAACTGTAGTCAAGCCCTGGATAACAAGGGTAGCCAATGGTAGGCCGTATGTATGGCAGCAGGATTCGACCCCTTGCCACACCTCTGGGAAAAGTCAAAAATGGTTGTCTGAAAATTTCTACGACTTCACCAGTCCAAATGTTTGGCCTCCAAACTCCCCAGACCTTAACCCCATGGATTATTTTGTATGGGGCGCAGTTGAAAAAGACACCAATCGCACTTCCAGTAATACAAAAGCCCAGTTAATGGATAAAATTAAAACAGTTTTTGCGGCCCTTCCCAGGGAGACTGTAGCATCAGCTTGTTCGAGGTTCCGAAGCAGAATTGAAGCTGTGATCGATGCTAATGGTGGTTATTTTGAGTAAATCTTGTTGATAGTATTGTAATTAACTCTGCCTGTAATGTTTTTTGTCAATTCATTAAATTTAATAGATATAAAGAAGATTTTCTTTTTCCTTACGAAACTGTCAAATTTATAATTAATTATATTTTTCCGTAAGTTACATGTATTAACACACACTTCTCTTCATTTAAAAGTTTGGACCCTTCTTCATTCATATACAAGATGTCAGAAAGGATGGATAGCTGGAACCCACCTGAATCATGGAAGAGAATAACTTGTATCATGATGATTCGTGCCCGCCATCAAAATAAGGATATTACGACTGCTGCCCAATGCTCCCTGAATACAGTAAAAACAATCAGGCATGAACTAGAGACTTGCAATGGTGACTACGAGGATGTAGCAAGAAGAAAGATCCCTAGCAGACGATCTGATTGCGTTCGTACAGCAGAATTCCTCGCAAATCTGCAGGAACAGGTGTTGAAGAACCCTGGCATTGGAATTCGGGCTTTGTTCGTGGAGTTGCTAACTGTAGTCAAGCCCTGGATAACAAGGGTAGCCAATGGTAGGCCGTATGTATGGCAGCAGGATTCGACCCCTTGCCACACCTCTGGGAAAAGTCAAAAATGGTTGTCTGAAAATTTCTACGACTTCACCAGTCCAAATGTTTGGCCTCCAAACTCCCCAGACCTTAACCCCATGGATTATTTTGTATGGGGCGCAGTTGAAAAAGACACCAATCGCACTTCCAGTAATACAAAAGCCCAGTTAATGGATAAAATTAAAACAGTTTTTGCGGCCCTTCCCAGGGAGACTGTAGCATCAGCTTGTTCGAGGTTCCGAAGCAGAATTGAAGCTGTGATCGATGCTAATGGTGGTTATTTTGAGTAAATCTTGTTGATAGTATTGTAATTAACTCTGCCTGTAATGTTTTTTTGTCAATTCATTAAATTTAATAGATACAAAGAAGATTTTCTTTTTCCTTACGAAACTGTCAAATTTATCCCGAACACCCTGTATATATATATATATCACAGTCCAGAAGTGCTGCTTTACAGACTAATCATGGTAATTTTTCAAGTTACTTCTAGCCTTCAGTAAGTGGGGTGTTAGTGGTCTCACAGAAGACAATGAAATTCATCAAAAGACAAATCACAAGCATTCATGCCTAAGATATGATTCAAACCCATGACCTGTTGATCATCAACCACCTGTGGATACAGGTGTATCCATTTCTAGACACACCTATCAATGTCTACCTTCAGGCAATCTTTCCTTCACTTTTTACTGTCATCATGTATCATCTTGATCTAGGAGGTTGAATACCATGATGTGACTCATGGATGACTGTGGATGTAATGACCTGTGGTGAGGACACTATGTCTTCCACATATTGTTACAAGTATTAATGTCAGTAAATCCGTTGTGTTCATATGGCTGGTTTGCCTGTTCTCAGGGAGGTAGAGGATTTTCCAGGTGAAAAAATCCTCTACCTCCATATGAGAGTAACTAACCACTTTTAGTTGAAAGAGACCAAATAAAGGTTCTTTATGTGACATAGGAGTCTAACCTAAGTCATTCCAACCAAAGGGTTTTGTTTATACCAACTGAGCTACAGAGGCTCACGTTTTACTGTAATCCTACATATATATTAGCCAAATATATACACATTAGCTCTTACCACCACCCAACACAAAAACTAGATGTCATTAACATACATACTAACAAACAAGGCTTTGAAGATAATGCGGCAATAAGCAAGCTCTTAAGCATGAATTAAAAATTGTCAGCAATGTTTTCCTAAAACATGGCTACATCAGAAATACTATCAACAAAACTCTCATAAGACAGCAGATAATAATAAAAATAAACAACATTATAATAAAACTGCAGCCATACTCATACATTAAAGGAACATCTGATAAAATAAACAGAATGCTACACAAATACAACTTTAATGTACCCTTTAAATCTTCTGCAAAATTAAAGAACTTTTTCAACTCCTTCAAGGATCCCCTGGCCCACCCTGGAATATATGGCATTCAATGCACCTGTAACCTGTTTTATATACATGAAACTTGATGCGCAGTTCCTCTCCATAAAAAAGGACCATTAATGACACATTCAATATAATAACTATTGCAAACCTGGCCCTTTTGATCATGCCTTGAATACTCTACATACAATTGAATGGAAAGGCACCTGTTGATTCCTTCATACCACGACTTAGTATAAGCACAAATTTAAAGAGGACTGTAAAATTTTGAACAACCATCCAACAATAATGGTCTAAATCTCTCAAGAATATGGATGGCACATGTTTGTTCTAAGAGTTCATTATAAACTGTAATTAGGACTATAGTACTCCATCATCTTAGCCTTAATATAACAAAAACTTAAATTATTGGATAGGCCACCACTATTGCTCTAATAAAAGTATATAAAATACAATATGAATTTGTTTTGTTGTCATGTTAAAACAGGAGGTCAAAACTAGAGGTCAAGTCAGTTAAATAACAGTTGATCAAATTAGTGTTCCTTTGGCATGTTTGAATTGTAATGTTGCTTGTGATCGTATGTGTTTATGTGTGATGTTCGAAACTTCAGGAAATTACATTAATCATTCTTAACATGGTAGTAGTCTCCATAATTTTTCAAAACGAATGCACTTCACGAGGTAATGTTAAAAGAAATATTACTACTACAGTCATTTCCTTTTATATACAACAGTTTGAAAAAAGGTGATGATAATATTGTTAATACCAGACCTCTGTGGAGTTGACAGACTCATCATGGGAAGTAAACATTATCATGCACACAAAGTTCATCAAACTCTGCTTAATTTTCTCATTGAATGTGTCACATTCTGAACACTGGTAGGCAATAAATTCTGTCATCCATGATCCATGCAAAAAAAAAAAAAACCTCCTCCTCAATCCCTTGCTCACACTCTACATATATAGTTTCCAGGATTGGCCACATCTTCCTTCCTCTCTACTTCAATAATAAACTTCATTGACATTAACCTGGAAACATGATAATTGGATTTTAATGGTATAGATGCGAACACAGATTGATAAGAAAATAACTATTTGTTAACTTAATTGCTAATATTTCGCTGGTATTATATCTAGCATCTTCAGAGCACACAAAGTTTGTTACAGTAGCGAGACAACTGCAATCTGGTGTAACAATGGGACTAGTATGAGTAATTGTAGCATGCAACACAAAGACTAAAGTCCTAATTAGGCACCATCTAAGTTTAAAAAAAAGAGAGAAAAAAAACAGATATTAATTTGACCTTAGGATGACTGTCTTCCTATTCTTCGGTAGATTTATACAGCCATACTTGTTGAGGTTTTGAGTATGCTTCAAGGCTTCTGTTGATCCTGGAAAAACCTCTCTGACTTGTAAAAGCTTGTATGCAGTACTTTTGTGTTTTTCCAATTGATCCTATGTGCAGGGGTATCCAAAGCATGGTCTGCCAGACCCAACTTGCCATAGCAAAAGTACCGGATATATTTTTTGTGTTCACTGAGACGGATGTCAACAGTTTTTCTTGTCTGTCCATAGTAGGCTTGATGACACAAACAGGGCACTTCATAGACTCCCCTGGATGTGATAAAGGAGAGAATCTGTCCTTAGGTGAATGCATGAGAGTTGAAAATTTTCACCTAAGGTTTAAATACGGTGCATAGTTGGTTTTTGTTAAGCACCCTAGATATCTTTTCAGATGTTCCTTTAGTGCATGGGATGGAGATAGTTTTGTTGTAGTCTTCTTTGGTAGACAGTGGGAGGGATTTTTGGGAAGCATTTAGTATTTTATCTAACTCATGGGGATTATAGCCATTGTTAAGAAAGGTGTGACGCAGGTGAGAAAGTTCATACATTAAAGGCACATCTGAAAGATATCTTAACAAACACCAAATATGCACCGTATTTAAACTTTATGTGAAATTGGCAACTCTCATCCGTTCACATAAGGACAGATTCTCTCCTTCATCACATCCAGGAGTGTATGAAGTGCCCTGTTCATATCATCAAGCCTACTATGGACAGACAGGAAAAACTTTTAGCATCTGCCTCAGTGAACACAAAAAATATATCCAGCACTTTTGCTATGGCAAGTCGGGTCTGGTGGACCATGCTTTGGATACCTCTACACACAGGATCAATTGAAAAAAAAAAGTACCGCAGAGAAGCTTTTACAAGTCAGAGAGGTTGTTCCTGGAATCAACAGTAGCCTTGAAACATGCTCCAAACCTCAACAAGTATGGCTGTATAAATCTACCAAAGATTTGGGAGACAGTCATCCTAAGACCAAATTAATATCCATAGTTTCTCTCTTGTTTTTTTTTTTTTTAAACTTAGATAGCACCAAATTAGGACTTTAGTCTTTGTGGTGCATGCTACGATTACTCATACTAGTCCCACTGTTACACCAGATTGCGGTTGTCTCGCTACTGTAACAAATTTTGTTTCTGTGCTCTGAAGATGCTTGATATACCAGCGAAATATTAGCAATTAAGTTAATAAATAGTTATTATCTTATCAATCTGTGTTCGCATCTATACTGTTAAAACCCAATTAGCATGTGCGATGAACACATAAGCCTTTCCCAACTGGAAACAATTTCTTACCAAATTATACATTTTAATGATATTCTCTCTTAATCCTATTTAGAAGACTTTGCAGATTGCAATCCATCAGTGTGTCTTCATAGCCTATGTTTGAAAGATGAGTCACCATCTTAGTCAATCTTTTCTGCACCTTTCCATACCTTCCCGAGGGTATGAAGCGCCTGTGATAAGTGTCTAACTTGCACCCCCTAACCCAAAAATGATAAAAATTTTGAAAAATGTAACAAGTTAAATTTTACTAAATGCAATGTTAAACCCATCAAAATGAGTTGCCTGTAAATCCAATTATGTATTTGTATAAATAAATAATCTATTAAATAAAAATTTTTTATTCATATTCAATGACAAATAAATTGATCAATAAATAATCAATAAAGACAAATAATTAAGATCACAACTGATCTTAAGAATTACAACAAGACTAGTAATAATTACATGATTTTTGAAATTCTCTAATCTACAAAAAGTAGAGAAGAATGAAAATAGTGACGGTGGGAAGATTGTGATTTTCATTGGATCCTGGGTTTGATGGGTGTAAATAAGAGCTGGCAAATAATGTTTGTAGGGATGTCATGAAGCGAGGGAATCGGGTAGATGGAATGATATCGAAAGAGGTCATAAAGGGATTAAAATTATAATATGGAAGGTAATAAACTTAGGATGGGCAGATAGACACATTTGGAGATACAAAATTCTACAAACTCATAAAATGGGAAAATACATCCATTAATAGTTAATGGTGCGATGGAACAATTTACTTGAGACAAAAACGAGAACAATTGCAAAGAAATGTTATGTTCAAGTGGTTCAAGTCGTGTTATTGTCATCTAACTGGAGGCGAATTGGAACTTACCGGTGTTATCAAATGTAGTGGAATTCCGCTGTGTTGCAGAATTTGTATGTCTGAAGTGGCTATTGCCGAAATTTAAAAGTACAATATATGTATTTATTTATTTTTATTTTTTACATTTTGTACGTTTTGCACCCCCAAACCTAGTTGCACCCATGGCAGGTGCCTCTTTGGCCACGCCCTCATTATGGCACTGCCTTTCCAGTATCTTCTTCACCATGAAAACCAGCTGCGAAATCTGTGTGTGCACAGTAATTACACAATGAAAATAGTCTCTATTTCAAAGTCAAGATCCTCCCCATTATTGCCATAATCCAATGTAATGACACAACTGGTGCAATGTGTCCCCTGAAGTGGACAAGGAAAATGTGTCCTTGTCTTTCCCAGATATCTGACATCCTTCCAAATTTTCCCACCAATTATTATTATTATTATTATTATTATTATTATTATTACATAACTCCTCCAAGGAGCCCAAAGACTCATTGCAGGAGGGTACTCCTACTTCACTACACACATCTCACCATTTTCCCTACTACTTAATTTTTCCACTACATAAAACTACCATCTATTGCTCATTACCACCACCAACAGTATTGGTGGTGGTAAACTGCATGGGTTCTAACGGACCAATCTGTTATAATTTTCTAATGGCTACACAGGATGAATAGCCCAAATTTTTGGGAGAAAAAACCTTCTATCTCTACATGAGATTGACTAATTCATCTTCAATTTAAAAAAAAAATATATCAGGATTCTTCTTGTCATGACAAGAATCAAACTGAGGCATTTTCTAATCAGAGGGGGCACAAAGTACTGTCTTTCTTCTAATTGTACTGTGGGGGCCTCTATTATACTTTACATCCCATCACTGTTTACCTAATTTCAGAAGCTTACACTCTGCAACATTGAACATTGCTCCACGCACTAGTTCACTTATACAATCTATATAGGATGACTTCTAACGCCAGAGAATATGCTTAACTCCTCATCATTCGACCAATTTTTTATCATCTGCAAACAGTTGCACATTTCCAGTTATATCTGCTGCAGTAGCATTAATATGCAAGTTAAACAACAATGGTCCAGAAACAGACTCCTGTGCCATACCATTAGAGACTTCCCTCTTTTGGGAAGCTGCACTCTCATATGAAAATTGCTGATGTCTGTGTGATGGCTACTCACCTAAGCACTCCTGTCTGTTCTATTCAGTTACCTTTTTGTGTGTCATTCTAAAAGAAAAACTTTGAGACCAAATGCAAAACTTTTTCAAGTCACTTCAGGCTTCCAACAAACAGGATGGTATACATTCACCATCTAATGTTGTTAAGTATATCTTTCTCAGTGCTCAAGCAGCATTATCTCTTTTCCACCTGTGTCTTAATGGAATGTTCTAGTAGTTGACAGTAGTCTTTGCATATTATTATCATCCAAGATCCCATGGAGTCAGACTTTTATAGGAGGTCCTTTTATCATACACACAGCTCATCATACCGTGCTTTAAACACACTCAAATTCTCTGCAGACACCACACTCTAGACAAGGCATTCCAATCATTCACAACTCTCCATGAAAAAACATGCTTCTCACTCCCCTCCTTATAAAACTCCCAGAAATGTTCTCTGGTTCTCCCCTGATCTCCCAACGTTTGCTGTAAAACCTATTCCGACAATGATTCCATAACAATCCTTACGAACTTGTAGGTCTCGATCATCCCTCTTCCTCCTATCCACTAGACTCTGTAAATTGCATCTTCTCAGCCTTTCCTCATATTCGACACTGCAGAGGTCAGAAACTATCCTAGTCAGTCACATATGGACCCTTTTCAGCATCAGTTCATCCTTTTGAAAACCAGATGACCAAATCTGGGAAAAGTAGTCCATGTGTAACCTAATTAAAGCCTTATACAATGGAACAAGAATCTCCCAACTTCTACAAGTCAGTATCCTCTGCATTATTCCCAGAAGTATTTGTGCTGTCTTCACAATTTTTGCAATGTGTCCCCTAAATTTCAGATACTTATCCATTATCACCCCAAGATCTCTTATTTCCTCCACCTCTGACAATATATCCCCATGAAGCATAAATTCTGCATCCCATCTTTGTTTCCCAAATTTTAAAACCTTACATTTTGCAACATAGAACTCGCATCACCATTCTCGTGCCCAGTCATCAATTTATTCAAGTCTTCTTGTAGGGCTACAACATCTTCTCTACTCTTCAAGCTTCTCTAACAACTTAACCACAACACCTGACACACAAGGATAGGCATATAATTTGATGCGCGAGTTCTATCACTTCCCTTATGAAGCGGCACAATCTTGCCCTCCTTCCACTCCTTTGCAACTTGACCCACAGCAAGACGTATATTGAAAAATATATCAAGGCAGATCAAGAAGTTAACTGCCTGGCATGTTCCTTTAGAATACAGGGCGATATATTATCACGTCTCAGAGCCTTATTAACATCAAATTTTGCTCAACTCCCCATACACCTCTTTCTCGCTTATGGTCAGTCTCTCCTCCCCATCATCAACTGTTCTGAATCTCTCCATGAAGTCACATTCACAAGACTGAAAGACCTTTATGAACTGCTCATTAAGAATCTCCACTAAATATTCCCCAACAGCTGTCTTTATACCATTTTCTTTAATCAATGTCATCCTTCCATAATCATTCTTTTTTTTTTTTTGCTGGCTACATATCGAAAGAACTCCCTAGAATTCGTTTTGGTCTCATTAGTTAACTGCTGCTCATACCTCACTTTTGCTACCCTTACCAACCACCTCCTGTGTAGTAAGTCTTGCAACAGCACAGGTTGCAAGGGAATGGAAAGAAGGTAAAATTTTCCACATCACAAAAGTTATGATATATCTGTAGCTACAAATTATAGCTCAATCTGTCTATCTTAAGCTGTGGTTAAGTTGGAGAGATTGAGGGAGGGACTACAATACAGAAATGGGTTCATAACAGCAGTATTTTCTGTGATCATCAACATGGGTTTATGGAAGTCAAGTTTTTCAAATTTTCTTATAAACTATAACACCAGGATGAATGCACTGTGTGTTATACTTAAATTTTTCAAAGGCTTTTGATAGATTACCATATGACATGCTAGTAACAGATTGAAACGAATAGTATTAGATATCAGTCTAGTGAGGTGAATAAGTGACCGGCTGTCAGAGAGAGATATGTCAGCAAGTTCTGTATGGGAGATGCAGTATCCCAAATGGGGAAAGTTACTAATGGTATGATGCAAGGGTCTGTTTTGGAGCATTGTCGTTCAACTTGTATGTTAAGGGTATTGGAAAGAATTTAGAAGCGTAACTGGAGAGCTATGCAGCCATTTGCAGGTGAGACAAAATTGTGGAGAAGAATGAGGAGTTGAGCAATGTTGTGGCTTTAGTGGTCTTGCTAAATTGTATGAGCGGGGAAGTGTGTGAAATTGTTACTTCGATGTCGGGAAGAGGAAGATTCTGAAAGTTAGTAAACAGCAATGTGATACACACTACTATGCTTAATGGGGAATTTTTGAAGAGGTAGAGGAGATGAAAGATCCAGGATTGGTGGTGGATAAGGATCCAAAGATCAGGAGTCACATTCTGAAAATTTTATGTTGTCACAACTAATTATGTTGATCATGCTGAGGACTTTGATGTGCAAAAATAAAGAAGTTATGGTTTCATTGTAGAAGCCCATTATCTGGCCTCATGGATTATTTTGCACAGATTTGTTCAGCTGGTTTTCATAAAGATGAGGATATATTAGAAAGAATTCAGAAGATTGAAATGATGTGGGGTATGTCTTCATATCCCATATTCCAACAAGGATTGGAAGTCTTTTTGAATATGGAGTGCAAAAGATAGGTTGAGAGAATGAAATTTACAAAGCCTTGTGAATACAAGGAGAAGAGAGAATATGATTGAGAGATACAAGTTTGTCATCTTTTGTTACCAGATTAACGTGAAAAAAATTTTCACGTTAATCTGGTAACAAAGTGGAATGCATTGTCATTCAAAGGAATGACAATGCATTCCACTCACCAACTACATTGTACGAGTGTGTAGTGAATGCAGATGTGCTGAATGAGTTTAAATCACAATTTGATGAGGTCTTTGTGTGACATTGGGTAACAGAAATTTTTTCTAGAAACTGTGCAAAGAGGCTGTGATCAAAGGATTGAGGAGCATTTAGTGTGGTTGGTGAATGGAATGCATTGTTAGAGTGTGGTGAATGCACACATGCTGAATGAGTTTAACCACGCTACTGGCCAAGGCGTCTATAGGCGTTCAAGTTATCATGGATGCGAAGTGCATATTAAAATTGTAATACCATTGATATTACATTGAAATATACGATGGATACGAAGCGTATGCGTATTTGATCCACAATGGCCGGTAAGGTGGTTAAAGCACAGTTTGATAAGTTCTGTGTGTGAAAGTGTGTACCTCCCACAACCAATGTTTTTGACTTCAAGGAGATCTGGTGTTAATAATAAAAATGATAATAATAATAATAATAAATGTCCAAAATAGCATTTATATTAAGGGATTAAATTAGGCATTGTATTTTGAGTATGTATGTGAATAATCAACCACAAATTCATGAATACTGTTGACCAGTGCTTGCAAAAAAAAAAAAAAAAAAAAACATTTCATTATTACATGACACCTCTAAGGAGTCCAATGACTCATTGGACTACTACTCTATTGTAGAGTAGATTGGGCATCTACTCTATAACTCTGTATCCACCACTCAATCTACCAACTGCAGCATTCCACATCATCTACACCAATGCCATCTATTGCCCACCACCACTAGTATTTCCAAAGACAATCACAAACATGAATGTCAAAAGTGGGATTCGAACCCACAGCCTTTTGGCTGGAAAGTGTATACACCAACCACTTGAACAACCAGATGGTTAGGTTTGTATTTATAAGTGCATTATTTTTTTGAAAGTAAAAGGAATTGAAAATGTTAAAATTTTTCTTTTTTTTTTGATTAGTCATTTTCTTAACATTTATGAAAAGCATTCATAAATTACAAGACAATAATAATGTTACAACTATTTCTCGCTATTTATTTTCTATTTTTTCTATTCTATTCTATTTTTATTCTATAATATTGCATTTTTTTTGCTGGCCTGGTTGGCCGAGTTAGCGAATCTGCTAACTCGGCCAAAAGGCTGCAGGTGCGAATTCTGCTGTGGGCATGGATGTTTGTCTTTGTCTGTGGAAATACTAGTGGTGGTGGAGATGGGTGGTAGATGGCGTTGGTGGAGATAGATGTATAGTAGGTGTCCTCCCTCAATGAGTCTTTGGACTCCCTGGAAATGTCAAGTAATAATAATATATAATGTAATAATTTATTATTTAGCTACTTACCATCTGGAGTAGTACATAAGATTTCTGAATTTGGATAATTGACTTTTACATGCACACATCCTCTGTTGACAAGGGATACATTTAGTTTGCATTCTTCAATACACATCTAAAACAGAATCACTTTTTCTTAGTTTCTATGTATGTACGTATAGTATTCATTCAGAAATCCATTAATTAAACATTACATGCTACTTAGCTTGATTTCTTTTGATCTATGCAAATAAGTTACTACGATTGCAAACTTTTTTTTTGCCAAAATAGAATTTCAAAAATAGTTTGATTAATAATTTGGAAATATGAGAACCAGCACATATTATTTAATTCATTTGAACAATGTTTTGATATCTGATCTAAGAAACAAGGACACATGACTAAGCCAGAGAAGGATAATAAGGAGAAAATTGTATGGTGATTCTATGTTAAGAGGAGTACTTAATAAGTACATGACTTAACCTTGTTACTTGTGCAAAAATTAATTATATCAGTGAAGCCGTCAGTCAGGATGAAATATATGTAAGGTGCAAGAATTTATTGTTTTGGCTGGTGCATTAGTGACATAAATGGTAAAAAATATTGGTTGAAAGATGATATAAAAGAGTGATGGAAGAAGTTTTCTGAGTTTCATCTGTTATAAGTGCATGAAGTGTGAACTGTTGTGCTTATGACGTGTATAACAAGTAAGTAAAATGTGTTATTTCAGTCTTTCTTAGGTTCAACCCAGAAAAATAATAATTTTTCGCTGTCGTGTTCGGCTTGTGTACCACTGCTCTTCGGTGGAACCCCAGTAAATGGAGTTCTTTTTGTAGAGTATTAGTGCTCACCATGGTGTTACTAGCGTACTCTTGAACTCATCATAGATGGTTTGTGCCGACTGTAGCAGGTTTTTGCATGCCACCTGTTTTAACAACTTCTTGTCCATGTCAGTCATATTCAGAGGCTGCCCTGGGTGTTTTCCTGTACTAGTGATGCCAGTGTAAAAATTTGATATAGATTAATAATGCCAGAAAGCCTTACATAAATTTTTAGCCCTGTAAGGATGTTAAAAAAATAACCTGTATATCTGTATATAGTTAAAACAATTTGTTAATAATCCCATAGGGACTATCCATACTTACTGCCCTAAAAAGGAAAATTCTAGATTGCATTACACAAAGGCAATACCTTGCCACCAGAAAACTTTGTATGTTAGCTCCTTATAAGGATATGTGAAAGTTATTTGTGAATTCCACCTGTAAACACTTAAGGTCAGTGTCAGACGGACGGACAAACTTCAGACACATTTCGGCTGCCTGAAACAAATAGGATTAAAGGAGTGTAGAAGAAGATCAAAGAAAGAACAAGGGATCGCACTGAAATATTCGGGGTCCCATGTCTTTGTGCAGTGATCCGAAAAGAAGGTGAATAAAAGGTGTTGGCCAGAAGATCAAATATGGGTTATCCATGGGTCATCATCAGTTATCCAGAAGTCGTCATCTGTACCCCAGCGGTTGTCTGTCGGATGTAAGCCATCGAGGACGCGACTTCATGAGAAGTCATGCTAGTAGTCTGAAAGAAAAATGACGGGAGCCGATCCATCAGGCAAAACATTTTGATCTGAGACAAACCTTTGCTGAGAGCTATCGTCCGAACAGAGGAATCTTCAAGCGGGAAAGAATTGCTCCGTTAGTTTAATGCATACGCAAGTACTCCTCAAGCCGAAAATCCTCACTTGTGAGCGGGAGGACAGCATCCCAACAGAAGCATCAGTAAATCTACCGCCAGCGTAAAAAGGGAGAGAAAAACCTGATACGGGAAGGAAAAGGTCAGGATTCCAATCCGAAGCTAGGGAATCAGAATATGCAGTGGGTAGCAGCCCTAAAGTGAGTTTGATTTTTTTCTTTCCAATTTTGTGAATTATAGGAGAATTCTAATAGTGGACCTGTTAAGATTAGGCTGCTGAATTTGAACGGAGTTAATGGTTGGATTTAGATGTTTAATAAGTAATAGAAGATTATATGTGTAACAATTAGGGAGTAACAGTTTGTTAATAGTGCATTTGCCTAGAGCATTATCTTAGTATCTGAAGGATCAAACTTTTATATGTAACGATATTCTTATGTGTGTAACAGTAAAGAAGTACCTGTTTGTTAATGGTACTATTGCGTAGGATAGTAATTCGATATTGGAGGAGAATGGTTATTTATGTAACATGATTTTCATGAACTGAAAGGGCATTTTAACATAATTGTTTTATGTAAAGTTAAACTAAGCAAATTTTTCTTTAATGGAATAATAGTGTAAATTAGTAAATAATAATATTTGGTTAACCGATCAAGTGTTGATCAATTTTATTAATTAACTGAACCAACTAGTTTCGCCACATTTATCTGTTGGCTTCTTCAGGGCACTTACATATAGGTTTAAACACTCTCACAATTATGCGTAACTGCAAACCGACAAGAATAAAAACTGACTAGAATAATTACAAATAAATAGTATCGAACGTGAGTGAAACACGTATCGCGTGTACAAGATCAGCTAGCTGTTGCTGAGGAACTTTCTGTAGTTTGTATTAAAGTTCATTTCTTCCGTTTTTAAGGTTCTGATTAGGGTTTTCCATATCTCTGGGAGTGTTAGGCCTTGATTTCTGTTAAGGATCACAGTAGAACAAGCGACTGTGGCTGCTTCTTTGAACATTCTTGAATGGTAATCTTCCTCTAAGTAAGGGGAACAGCTTTTGTCCCACTCGATGACATGGTTAGTTGTGGAGAAATGAGACGATAGGCCAGAAATGTCCTGTCTGTTGTTTTTGACATAGCCTATGTGCTCCTTTTGCCTGATTTCGAGGCTTCTCGAAGTCTCTCCGATGTAATTAGAGCCACATGAGCATGGAATATTATAGACTCCAGCATATTTGTAGAAAGGATGGTTGTCTTTTGGAGATCTTAGTAGTTTCTGAATAGTATCTATAGGTTTAAATGGTACTCTTATTTTGTGTTGTTTGAGGAGATTAGCGAGCTTGTTGGAGATGTCACTTACATACGGAATTGCAATCGTTTTTATATATTGAATCTCTTCTTGTTCTCTTTGTGGTGGTTCAGAGAAAAGGATTTTGTTGACTAGTCTTCTTGGATAGCCGTTCAAGTACAGATTGTTGGAAATAAATTTTAACTCATCTTGAAGGGTCTTGTTGTCCGTTGTGATGCAAATAGCTCTTTTCTTTAACATCTGTATAATGCTGAGTTTATGTGATATGTGGTGAGAGGAGTTAAAATGTAGGTAGCGACCTGTATTGGTCGGTTTTCTGTACACCGATAGATTTATACTGCCATCAGTTTGTTTTTTGATTAAGATGTCTAAAAACGGAAGTCGTTTTTCTCTTTCAAGTTCCAGAGTGAATTTAATAGAATGATGGAAAGCGTTGATCTTTTTGAGAAAATCATATATGTCATCTGTTATTGTTCCATATGATGAAGATATCGTCCACATATCGGAACCAAATTTTAGGTCTAGGAAAAATTTGTATTAAGATTTTGTTTTCTAAGTCTTCCATAAAGAGGTCAGCACATGAAGGTGAGAGTGGGCTTCCCATTGCCAAGCCTGTTAACTGTTGATAGATTTTATTTTTCCAAGAAAAATAATTGGAGTTTAGGCAGTGAGCAAACAATGCGGTTATATCTTGTGGGAACAAGGTACTTAAGATGTCAATGACCTCTACTATGGGAACGTTTGTAAAGAGAGAGGTGACATCTAAGCTGGCTAGAAGATCATTATCCGATATCGTGATGTTTTTTAGCTTTTCTACGAAATGTCCAGAGTTTTTGATGTAACTCTCTGAGTTGTGGATGTGTTGCTGTAGGAATTTCGAGAGATGTTTTGACAATAAGTAGGTGGGCGAGTTGATTGCATTGACGATTGGGCGTAAAGGAATACCCTCTTTGTGCACTTTTGGAACGCCATAGAGTCTCGGAGTTAAAGGGTACATCGATTTTAGTTTTTTAATCAAGTCTGTTGGCCAGTTAGATAAATTGCGTAGTAATTCGTTGGTATCATTGCAATTCCATATGTAAGCGACATCTCCAACAAGCTCGCTAATCTCCTCAAACAACACAAAATAAGAGTAGCATTTAAACCTATAGATACTATTCGTAAACTACTAAGATCTCCAAAAGACAACCATCCTTTCTACAAATATGCTGGAGTCTATAATATTCCATGCTCATGTGGCTCTAATTACATCGGACAGACTTCGAGAAGCCTCGAAATCAGGCAAAAGGAGCACATAGGCTATGTCAAAAACAACAGACAGGACATTTCTGGCCTATCGTCTCATTTCTCCACAACTAACCATGTCATCGAGTGGGACAAAAGCTGTTCCCCTTACTTAGAGGAAGATTACCATTCAAGAATGTTCAAAGAAGCAGCCACAGTCGCCTGTTCTACTGTGATCCTTAACAGAAATCAAGGCCTAACACTCCCAGAGATATGGAAAACCCTAATCAGAACCTTAAAAACGGAAGAAATGAACTTTAATACAAACTACAGAAAGTTCCTCAGCAACAGCTAGCTGATCTTGTACACGCGATACGTGTTTCACTCACGTTCGATACTATTTATTTGTAATTATTCTAGTCAGTTTTTATTCTTGTCGGTTTGCAGTTACGCATAATTGTGAGAGTGTTTAAACCTATATATAAGTGCCCTGAAGAAGCCAATAGATAAGTGTGGCGAAACTAGTTGGTTCAGTTAATTAATAAAATTGATCAACACTTGATCGGTTAACCAAATATTATTATTTACTAATTTATGATCAAGAAAACAACCTTCATGATGAATAGTGTAAATTGTTTTATGGTAAATAAATGTGTTGTTTAAATGTTAATAGAGTGTTGCCTGATGTTTAATACTTTGATGCACTGTTCCAAAAAAAAAAAAAAAAATTAGAGCCTATTATCGGGAACCCAAGAGAAAGGACAGATAGTAGACCATGACTGCAGATATTAATTAATCCAGGGTAATTTGAATATAATGGGAAAACTACTGGATGCACTTACCACTTCTTATTACTAAAAAATGGACATAAGTGGCACAGCTTATCAAATAAATTTTCTGGTGTTCGAGGAATAAGAAGGCAAGTGCGAAAGGCAGTATAGCTTAAAGAGATATAAGTAAAATAATAAGGCAGTTAAAAGAATACATATAAATAATAAAGATAATATAAAAGGATAGATATAATAGAACCCCCCTCCATTTACACCAGCACATCTCCAGTTTGTTGATCACATTGCCAACCATGAATTTTGGATGCTCCATTTCAGCAGCAATGGCATGCATCAACATGCCACCAATGTGACATTCCACAATGACACCTTTCACTGAGTTCATGTTGTGTTGCCATACCACCTGTAATCAACTGCTATGATGAAATACTGCTTCCTACTATCTGTACATACCAGTTTTTATGTTATTAACAAACCTAGAATGTTCCATAACTTCAAATAACAGGGGTATCCAGACAATTATTCGCAGATAGTGTATAAGCTATAAAATAGAAAAAAAAATCCTTAGCATATACAGTATGAATATACCACAGGCTTAGAAAGACCTTTTATGGGTGATAGCTACAAAAAAAGTAGCTCATAGGACTTCTTGGTTATTGAAGAACATAGAAAATTAGAAAGATTGAAGGACAGAGAGAATGTGATGCGAGATCGGAAGTTGAATTGGATGGGATGAGGCAAGAGATGAAATTGATGCAGAATGAAATCAAGAAAATTCGGGTAAAAACGATTAAAACAAATCACGATGGCACGAAAGGGTTAACAAAAGTTGAGAGAGTGGCATTGTATGGCGACTCCATATGTCAGAATGGATATCAGTAGGCTCCTTAGATGGAAAAAAGAAAATAGTGTGACAGGAAGGGTAGTAAGCGTGTTGCCTAGGTATGGCTGTGGTGAGATGAGGGGGAGATTAAGGATTATGAATAGTATGTTGGCTGAAATGTGTGAGGGGAGTACAGTTTGTTAATGTGAGGAATGAGTTTTAAGGATGAAGTGAACTGTAGGAGCGATGGACTGCATTTGAGTGGTTATGGTGCGAGTTGCTTGGAGAGACTGTTGCTAGAAGGTAGAAAAGTGAGTAGTGAGAGAGAGAATGAATCAGATCAAGTGGGAAGTGATGTAGAAGAGCAGGAGAGTACGACAGAAGAGATTGAAGAGGCGGTTATGAATGAGGAAATGAGTGGTACGAGTATAGAAAATGAGAAAATCGGTGGGCAAGAGGAGCAGGGAAACGGGGAGGCTCAGGGTGGACATGGGTACACAGCGTGAGAAAGGTGGGTGCTCAAAGAGGATGTGAGAGATATGTAGACAGGAAAGCAATGGGATCACCTGGAAGAGGGTTCTAAAATGAATAAGCAGAAAGGGAAATGACTCCAGTCAAGCATGGAGAGATCACATCAAATGAGTGGTATCAGTGAAACTAGCTGTAGATCCAGAAATGAGCTGTTGTGTTTGTATACAAATGCTAGAAGTATAAGAAACAAGGGGGATGAAATGGTTGAACTAATTGTGTCTGTTCATCCAAAGGTTGTTGGAATAAGTGAGACATGGTTGGATGAGGACAACATCCTGACAGGAATAGACATGGAAGGGTATGATGTGTTTTGTGAGGATGGAAGGGGTAAAAAGGGAGCGGGGAGTACTATTGATGATAGAGAAAGAGTTATGTCCATACAAAGAAGAAATGCAAGATGGAAATAGTGCCAGCGGTTTTGAGGCAGTATGGTATGAGATAGAGGTGAATAGAACGAAATACTTGGTTGCATGTTGTTATAAACCAGGTAATGTGGATGGTGGTGATAATGAAATGATAAAATTAGAAGAGCTAATAAGAAAAGGGTGATCATTATGGGCGATTTTAATTATGGCAATATATACTGGAATGATGAGATAACAAATGGAAGTAAAGAAAATGAGTTTCTTGAGTTTTTTAAGGATAACTACCACAGACAGTGTGCACAAATTCACATGGAGAGAAGAGGCTAGGAATAAGAAAAGTCTCATTGACTATGTTATTGTTGATAGTGATGTTTTCTCCCTGGTGCAGGACACCAGAGTGTACAGAGGATTTGAAATTGGAAGTGATCACTATTTAGTCTTGAGCAGGATAAAATTGAATTTCATATTGAAAAGAATAACATGTAAGAAAGTTTTAAAGCGAATAAAAGTTGAGCAGCTCTCAGATGTGAACTGTGGACTAAAATACAGAAATATTATTGAAAAGAAAATGAAAGAGTTTGAGAACAGGAATCAAACCTTGGAGATTCAGTGGCAAACTCTGAAGGAAACATTGATTGATTCTGCCAGAGAGGCATGTGGTAAGATTGTGTGCAAGGATAAAAAAATCAGAACTCCCTGGTGGACACAGGAAGTTAAAGAGGCAGTGAAGGAAAAGAAGAAAGCATATCAAAAGTTCCTGGCAAATAAGTCAGCTTTTACTCTTACAGAATACAGAGACAAATGTAAGAAAGCTAAACAGTGTGTAAAACTAGCTAAACAAAAGTCATGGGAGGATTTTCGCAAGAATATAGAAAATAAATATCAAGAAGGTGGCAAAATATTCTGGAGGTTGTTGAAGAAGCTTAGGAATGGAGGAAAGAGTGCTGTAAAAGGAATTAGAGATGATAAAGGTGAAATGAAAACAGGAGAAAAAGATATCCTTGAAGTATGGAGTAATTACTTCGAAAAACTGCTAAAGGAAACAAGCAGTGATGACAGCACAGTGATAAAAAACACTGACCAGGCATGCAGTCAGGAATACATATCCATACTTGAAGTAGAAAAAGCCATCAAAGGCTTGAAATGTGGAAAGGCAGCAGGAGTAGATGATATTCGACCAGAAATGCTGAAGTATGGTGGTACAAGAGTCTTACAGTGGCTGCACTGCATAGTTCAGAAAGCCTGGACAGAGGGACGAATTCCCGATGATTGGAGTAGAGCTCTCATAGTACCCATATATAAAAAGGGAAATAAAACTGAATGTGAGAATTACAGAGGTATTTCCCTACTGAGTGTTCCTGGCAAGATCTATGCAAGTATACTTGAGAAACGGTTGAGAAGAATTGTGGAAGAAAAGCTTGGTGAAGAACAAGCTGGATTCATGCCAAATAGAGGCTGTGAGGTTCAGATCTTCACTTTACGACAAATAGTCGAGAAAGCATGGGAATATAACAAAGATCTGTATTTAAGTTTTGTCGATTTGGAAAAGGCATATGACAAGGTGCCAAGAGAGAAGCTATTCAATATGCTGCAGTTATATGGTGTCAATGGGGCATTATCTCAAGCAATACTTAGTCTTTATTTGAGATGTGAGTCAGCAGTTAGAATTGAAGGAAGTACAGGAAGATGGTTTAATGTTAAATCTGGTGTGAGACAAGGATGTACATTATCCCCTCTGTTATTCATTATCTATATGGATCACATTATTAAGGAAAGTGGTATTAAACCTGATATCAAAATTGGAGATGTTAATGTCAGCTCTTTGCTTTATGCGGATGATGTTATACTTCTAAATAAATCCGCTACAAGTCTGCAAGATTCTCTGACTAAATTGAATAGCTGTTGTAATAGATATGGTATGAAGGTCAGCAATAAAAAGACAAAGACAATGAAAATAGGCAGAATCATTGAAAATGTCAACTGTGTTGTGAATGGAGAACCTGTGGAACAAGTAAAACATTTCAGCTACTTACGCACAATTTTTACTGAAGATGGTAAACTAAATATAGAAATAGACAACAGAATCAGCAAAGCTGGTATCGTGGGAAGTCAATTGAATAAATTCATATGGAATAAGAAAGAAATTAGTCGGAACACTAAATTAGCCATATACAAGACTGTGTTCAAACCAATTTTAACTTATGGATCTGAGAGCTGGGTCAGAAGTAAAACACTTGACCAAAGACTAGAGACCGCAAATATGAGAGTCCTGAGAAAGATTAGAGGCGTGAACAGATGGCATCAATGGCAATATCATATTAAAAATGAGGATATTAGGAAAGAACTTGGCATTGTCAGCATCCAGGAATGCGTTAGCAGAGCTAATCTCAGATGGTATGGTCACTTAAATAGAATGGGAGAGGAAAGATTAGCAAAACAAGTGTTCTCTGCCAGGTTGGCAGGAAAACGACCCAGAGGAAGACCAAGATATAGGTGGATTGATACGGTACAAAGTGCCTTAGACGATAGAAATATAAGATCTGATAATGTTGGAGTCTTGACAAGTAACAGACTGATTTGGAGGAAAATTGTAGATAGGAAGTTAGTAATGATGTAATTTTTTCATGTAGTACTGTCATATCCTGTACACCCCTTGAGGGTACATGGCAGGAATTTGATGATGATGATGATGATGATGATGACCACAGACAGTATGTAACAGAGGGCATGCGAGGATTGAGGGTCTTGGACTTTGATCATCTCATTAGAGCAGTGCTTCCCAAACTTCTGGATGTCAGGGGCCCCCTTTTCAAAAGTTAAAATATTTCACGGCCCCCCTTGAAAAAAATCGTAGTAGAGAGATATATTATTATAATATTTATTGTATTTATATTCAATATAAAACATACACAGCGAATATTGCAAAAATCAAATGCATATATTACATTTTTTGCCTCTTACCGTTTGGTTCTGAAGACGATGCGGGCTGTTCTGATAAAATATGAAATACTGTCCTTTTTTTTTAGTCTGTTTCTGCTTCTTCTGATTGTTCGCGGGAATTTTTTTTTTATTTTTTATCAGCCCCTTATCCATCTCAGGGTTAAATTTTTTAACGTAGAATAGATCAAATAATAGCACCACTTACCGATACTGGCACACCACGGACTGATAATATGAAATTAGTGAATATTACCTGAATAAGGGAATCCCGGACCAGGAAATTTTTCTCTTTTGTGACTTTTCTCCCTTTACGGTAATTAATCCTAACGCGAAACAGACAGCAAAGGCAGGTTATTAAAACGTGCATATGATTGGTGCGGTATTAACAAAAGATCGCGCAACCGAAAGATAAAAGCATAGCTGACAATCGAGTTGAAATGCTAACTCTCTTCAACCGAATTCCATATGTGAGACTGCCATAACATTCATTATATATATATATATATTACTTAGTTTTAACACGTTGGGTTGAATTTTATTGCGGCCTTGGGAAATCGAACTCACACACATCTAATTAATAACAATGTTTTCCCATGCAACATATGGTTTTGTTTCAGTCTATACTGCATAGTTTCTGTATTGAGGGGACATGTGATTCAATAATTAGTGTTTTTATTCCAGTTGTCTCTAATTGCACTATTTGTTGAGAAATATATGACACAGACTCCTCATACCTTATTCACTGGCATAATAAAAGTACTTGTTTTTATTGCCTCTGCAGTATAGTGGCTGTAGTTGTTTACCACTGCAAGCGAGTTACTATCTCCCCACATGAACTTGTTTAAGCTCTTTTTCATGTGTGAAGTATATGCGAAACTTTTATTGGTAACAGAAAACTAGCTCGGATGACAGTGATAATATAAACGAGTTTTGATATGTATATAAAGTCAATATCAACAGTCCCTGATTACGAACGCCTGATGAAAGGGACAGGAAGATTTGGAGCTTCCTTGGAGAGCATTCGAAGTAAATACAATTAACCACAGCTTTGAAATGAAACATATGAATAAGCAATATTTACTAATATTCATTAAGCGCCGAAATACGCAGGAAGAAAAGTTTGTGAACCAACACCAATGTGTGAATTTTTCCATTAAAATATAAAAAATAACAAAAAAGAAATAATAAATAATAAAAGTTAAATACGTTTCTTTTAAAATAAAAAAATCTACTTAGTCTTAAAACATTTTAAATTTGTTTTCATTATTTCACGGCCCCCAAGGGGGCTGCGGCCCACAGTTTGGGAAGCGCTGCATTAGAGGATATAATTATAAATGAAGTGTTAAATCATCCACCAATTGGTGAGAGTGACCATGAGGTGATTACCTTTGTGGTTGCCAGCAGTATGAGGACCTCAGTGAGAAAAGGGTATATGTGGAACTACAAGGGAGGGGGTGATTACGAAGAGCTCAGGAGACAGCTTGTGGATGTAGCAAGAAATGAGGAGTGAGCTGGAAAAGAGATCAATGCAGCTTGAGGGATTTTCAAAAACTATCTAGTAGATGCAATGTCTAAATGTATTCCAAAGGTGAGAAAGTTAACTAAGGTAGGTCTGAGGTGGATAAAAAAAGAGATTAAGCATGCGATACAGAGAAAAAGGGTATTATGGAGGCAGCATAAGAGAAGTGGAAATAATCAATTCCATGAGGTTTACAAAGACTAGGCAAGGTGGGTGAGGGTAGCTAAAGAGAGGTATGAACAGCTAATGAAGCCAAAATAATCCTAAGGAGTTCTTCGAAATGTAGCCAGCAAAAGAAAGAATGATTATGGAAGGATGACATTGATTGCAGAAAATGATATAAAGACAGATATTGCAGAATTTGTGGTGGAGCAGTTCATAAAGGTGTTTCAATCATGTGAATGTGACTTCATGGAGAGATCGAGAGCAGTAGATGATGGGGCGGAGAGACTGACTGTAAGTGAGCAAGAGGTGTATGGGGAGTTGAGTAAACTAGATGTTAATAAGGCTGTGGGACTTGATAATATATCACCACGTATTCTGATGGAATGTGCTAGGGAGTTGACAGCTGCTGTGACATATATTATTAATAAGCGTCTTGCAATGGGTCAAGTTCCTAATGAGTGGAAGTATGGCGAGACTGTGCCACTTCATAAAGGAGGTGATGGAACTCAAGCATCAAACTATAGGCCTATCTGTGTGTCAGGTGTTCTGGTTAAGTTGTCAGAGAAGCTTGTGTGAAATTGGATCCAGAATTGGGTTGACAACGATGGTATTATCTTTGATGGACATCATGGATTTGCTAAAGGGGAGTCATGTTTTAGTAATCTACTTAATTATTACAATAAAGTGACTGCTTCCTTAGACAGAGGAGAAGGATACACAGTAATATACTTGGATTTAGCAAAAGGCTTTTGATAAATTACCTCATGATAAGTTGACAGTCAAATTAGAGCAGATGGGGTTGGATATTAGATTACTGCATTGGATTGGAGACTGGCTATCTGATAGGTATCAACAAGTTTTGTATGGGGGAGCAATATCCAGGAAAAGGAAAGTCACTTCTGGAGTACCTCAAGGGACTGTGTTAGGGTCATTACTGTTTAACTTGTACATTTAACGATATTGGTGAAGATTTGGATAGAGATATTGAGTTGTTTGCAGATGATGCAAAGTTGGGACGAACCATGAAGACTGGAGAAGATGTTGTCTTCTTAGAAGAAGACTTGAATAAATTGAGTGATTGGGAATGGAGATGTGAGTTCCATGTTGCAAAATGTAAGGTTTTAAAATTTGGAAAACAAAGATGGGATGAAGAATTTATGCTTGGTGAGGATATACTGTTGGAGGTGGTGGAAATAAGAGATCTGGGGGTGGTAGTGGATAAGGATCTAAAATATAGGGGACACATAGCCAAAATTCTTAAAACAACACAAAAGCATCTGGGAATGATGCAGAGAACACTGACTTGTAGAAGTAGGGAGATTCTTGTTCTGTTGTATAAGGCTTTGTTTAAGCCACATATGGACTATTGTGCCCAGATTTGGACACCTGGTTTTCAGAAAGATGAAGAGATATTGGAGAGAGTCCAAAGGTGAGTGACTAAGGTAGTTTCTACCCTCTGGAATATTGAGTATGAGGAAAGATTTAGATGTAATTTGCAGGATCTGGTGGACAGGAAGAAGAAGAAAAGGAGATATGATAGAGACTACAAGGTTAGTAAGGGGTTGTTATACGATCAATGCTGGAGAAGTTCTACGGAAAATAGTGGGAGATCAGGAGAACCAGATGTTATCCCTGGAAACTGCGTAAAGAGGGTGTGATTAGGGGAGTGAGAAAGAGGGTTTTTTTTCATGCAGAGTTGAAAATGATTGGGATGCCTTGCCTGAGAGTGTTTTGTCTTCAAAGAGTTTGAGTGTATTTATGACACGGTATGATGAGCAGTGTGTGTGAGAAAACCACCTCCCAGATGAGTCTTTGAATCCACGAGGTCTTGGGGTAATAATAAAAATACTATAATAATACTAATAAGCAGAGATACGGAAGTTATCATTCCTTATAATAAGGGCGAGATGGCCACATTTGGATTAATGTGCTCAGGTCTGATCACCGAAGTTTCTTGAGGATGAGGATGTGGTATAGAGCAGTGGTTCTCAACCTTTGTGAGACCATGGCCCGGTTTTTTTAAAAAAAGAGGTGGGCTGGTCCCAACAGATTTACTCATGAATACCTTTCCCTTTTTTTTTAAACTTCATACATTAAACTGGCATAAGTAATAATAATTAATTAGGGCATAATCATAAAGAGTATTAGTACATTTATGTATATGGTGTGGCATGTTGACAAATATAAAATTACATTTAAATTAGTTATCAATAACTGGTCTAATGAAATCTTGTAGCATATTGTAGTTTTCTCAGTCTAACATCGTTAAATTAATTTGTGCTAATTTTCACTAGCACATCCCATTCTGATCACCAAAAATTTATAATATTATTATAAGTACTTACGAGTACTTATAATAATATTATATTATACATAATCAGAAGTACTTATAATAGTATACCAGGATGTACAAAAGGAGTACCCCTCCTTTTGTACATCCTGGAGATCGCTCTGTAACCTTGAGGTGGATGAATCACTTTTTTTGCATCACAAACATCTTCAGTACGAGATTTCATAACACCACAATTAAACAAAGTCCCTTGTCTTCTATTCATATTAAAATGTAAATCTCTAGGTCTATTACTTTAAAAAAATGTTCTTTCTACTTCCTTGCTGATTGGTCATTAAACATTTGCAACACGGATGCTATTTTGTTCAGTTTTGAGAACAGCAGATATGCCACCCATTGTTGTAATCGACTTGTAGGCAATTTTTACAACCAGTCATAAACAGTGGTATTTCTTTTCCCGAATGTTGAAAGATTTTGATATCTGAAAATTAACGATAATTCATGAATCCTTCCATGTTTAAAACTATGTGGCTTGGTCACTGACATTTGCTACATGGATGTCATTTAGGCATTCTGGATCTGAGCTTTTCGACACATTGACAAATATTATTCTCCTCAGAATATTTCCACCATAAAATACTTATTCATGAAAAATGCTTAGAAAACTAAAATGAGAAATTCCAGGAGAACTTCTAGTGGCCCAGTATAATCAATGCCACGGCCTGGATACCGGGCTGCAGCCTGGCAGTTGAGAAACACTAGTGTAGAGAATCTATAGGCAAGTGAACAAAGTGGTGAATGATCTCTGGTATGTTTTTGACAACAGATTGAATGTTTGCAAAAGTTGGTTGATAGGTGGAAATGAGTAGATAGGAAATTGCTAAAAGTTTTTATACCATTGATGCAGAGGATTTTTTTCAGCACTTGACTAGAGGGTAGCAGAACAAAGGGATGACTGCTTGTTCTGCTCCCAAGAAGGAAGTTGGTCCTTTGAAAGTTACATATTACTATATTATGAATTACTGAGAGAAACAGACAGATTGATTTATGTAAAGTGAGGGAGAGAAAGTAGGAAAGGGAACAGAATGAATCACTGAGAGAGCAGATCATTCATTGAGATGAAAGCAAAGCGCATTCTTGTGACAGAGAGCAGAATGGGCTGTTGTGAAGACAGTGAGAGAAAGATAAAAGAGAGAGAGAGAGAGAGAGAGAGAGAGAGAGTGAGTAAAATGCTTATTATTTGTTCATTCACTACATGCCATGTTATAAGGCATACATTTGTCAGAATTCCCCACCAATATTGAAAATCCCAGGGTTCTGTGCTTGCATTAAGTCTTCCTCCTGTATGTGGCCAAAAATCATTTAAAGCATGGTTCTTAACCTTTTCGAAGTCAAGGAACACTTTTGAATATAAGAAAAATTTGGGGAGCATCAAAAGCATTAGGGTCATAAAAAAATAATAAAAATATGCATGGAATTTCCTTTTATAAAAATGGAACTTATTTTAACCACGTTACCGGCCAAGACATCTATAGACGTTCAAGTTATCATGGATGCAAAGTGCATATTAAAATTGTAATATCATTGATATTATTGATATTAGATTGAAATATATAATGGATACGAAGCGTATCTGGATGCGTATATGATCCATAATGGCCGGTACTTGAGCTTGTCAGCTTTTGCAGATTTCGGCAATATTACGTTTAATATGTGATATAGCCACTCTCAAGGGCTAATGGCATTCCAAAGCAAGACTAGAAGGGACCAAGGGTTAGGGACCGACCTCAATTAAAATGGACTGATAACATCAAAAAATGAGCAAATTCCTCCCTTTCTCAACTGACATCACGAACAGGAGACCGAGATGAGTGGAGGAGGCTAACCAAGACTATCACCTACCAGCCATGAATGACCCAACGGTTCATTTAGGACTATGGGAGAAGAAACAGCTACTCTCATCTCTTGTCTAAATTAGTAAGTCTTTCACACTTTTTACTTTTTATATTGGTTAATATTGAGAAATCGAGCTCGCACAAATATGTTGAAAACTGTAACAAAATTTTCAGTGCCCTTGTGGAGAGAGCTGGGTGTTCGACTTGAATGAAAATTCAAAATTCCTCAAGAATTATTTCAGAGAATTTCATTTTTAGAGTATGATCCGTTGACAAGGTAACTATTTGTTCTTCTTCTTGTAACAACAATTCACAACTCCATGTATTAACTGTGACAAATGAATTTCGTATCCAGTCCTAACTGGGTGTATTTAAAATTTGAAATCTTTTCTTCCAATATTGTTAAATGTTTTGTAATAACAGAAATAATTCCCTCGACATTTTTATTATGGGGTGAAGGAAACATCTCTACTGTATTTTTTTCTGAGATGTGGTTTTCCAAAGAGATACTTTTTTTTCTGAAAAGCTGACAGTTTGTCAGTGGATGTCAAAATATTTTCATTTTTCCCTTGGATACTTGTATTAACGCTATTTAAGTAATTAAAAATATCGGCTAAATATGCTATTTTAGCACTCCAAATATCATTTTGAAGACATTTTTACAAAAGCATCTGTACTTTCATTTTGAAAAAAAAGGCCAATAACTCATTCTTAAGTTCTAAAATTCAGGATAGTACTTATCCCTGGATCCTATTCCAGTGTGCAAAAGCAAAGATCCGTACCTGGCTTCCATAGATATGCAAAGTTTTTTTAAAATGCATGCTTTTAAAGGTCTCTTGACTTGATGTACATAATTTACCATATTTATACCTTAGTCTAGTACAGGTTTTAATATTGCCAGTAATGTTTTTGAAACTAGGGATTCTCTGTGCACAAAACACTGCGTAGATATAATAAATTTAGTTTAATCCTTTATCCAAGTGTGAGCAAACAAAGTTTGCGCCTGAAAATATCTTCAGGACTTGGGGTAAGGTAGTACAACACTGGGAAACTCGCAACAAAGGTGGTGCAAGCTAACGTCAATCCTATCTCAGTACCTCCCATAATGCAAAACACATCTCCTTGCGGATAAAGGTTGGCAACTCCTATAGGTAAAGATGACCTACCATTGTTTCTACCTGGTATTTCTACCTCTCAGCCTGGCTCCTACTGAATAGACCTCAATAAAGGTCAAAACTGGTCTGGGTAGTGGCCCTTCCCTTAATGCATAACATTATACATATCCGCAAGGATATGTATAATGTTATGCATTATACATATCTCCATTATGGATGATAAAAGAAAATCTCCATTTATGATACAAATACTTCACCAACTCTTCACTGTACATCATACTGAATAGAATTAGATCTAGTTAGGAGTTGAGGAAAATTATAACCTTTTCAGCTGAGGCTGAGTTATCTGCTCATATTTTTGTAGCTAGACCCCCCCCTCCCCCAAAGAGCCAATGGCCCCCCTTGAAGACCACGTAACTCACTGTCATACACAACTTAATCCTCTATCTGCACCTTATGTCATCTTCTACCCACTAATAGTAGTGTAACCTAGAAATTGAATGTGTTTTCTGGCCATTTTGCTCATATGGTAGAATGAAAAGCCCTGCAACTTCTTAATGGGATCGGATAATACGCCTTCAAGTGAGAAGGCTCATATCAATATATATATTTTTTTTTTTTTATGTTTTGCCCATACACAAGAGGTTGGTTGATCAACCTATAGTACATTAGTACCGTGTATGGGTAATGGGTTGGGAGAGGAGGAATTTGTTTGCATTTGATTTAAATGGCTAAATTGTATTCCTTGGGAAACACCAAAGGGGGAGACTGTTCCACAGTGCAGCAGTTGCAGGGATGAAGGAGTAAGAAAAAAAACTTTTACTGTTTGTTTCTAGGTGTGCTGTGAAGGAATGTTGACCAACAGCTGCATGTGTTCCAATGAGCTTAGTACTGAGTGGAGGAATTATTGATGTTATCTCAGATGAGCATTTCCCATGAAAATATTTGTGGAATATACATATTGCAGAAACTAAATGTCTGTGCGAAAGTGGAATAAGTGAGTTGGTAAGAGAGGGAACATTAATAAGTCTAATTGCTCTCCTCTGTATTGATTCAAGCATTTTGAGAGAGCTTTTTAGGGGGCCCCACCCCATATGTGGGAGCAGTATTCAATAGCTGGGTGGATTTGTGATTTGTATAAAGGTTAACAGCTGTTCAGAGATGAAGTAACATCTTGAGCGAAAGAGAAATCCTAGTTTTTTTGAAGCTGAGGATGCAATGGTAGTGATGTGTTTATGCCAGAAGAGGTTTGATCTGAGAGTAATTCCAAGAAGCGAGATCTCAAACTGTCTGGAAATTTGGGTATCGTCAAAAAGGATACTTGGAAAAAATGGTTCTTTTTTATGGGAAATAGAACTGAACTGGGTTTTATTAGCATTGAAGTTGATGATGTTATCTGACCCCATTGTAGTGTTAAGTTCTGAATCAAACAAAAATTAAATTAATTTATGTTTCCTTATAGATATAGAGAATCTAAGTAATTAGTGCTCATTCATTAGCAATTGCAGATTACTTTTTTTTCATAGCATGTATAAAGTTTCGATTGAATTAAATGTTTTGTTCTTTTTGTTTAACTGATGACTTTGCCTGATTTTCTTCTCTATTGCACTTGCTCATAAAATACAGACCACAGAGGGAGATTAATTTATAGAGAGGCTATGACTAACTCTCAGTAACATAAGATTGTATGCTTAACTGCGTTCTCGTTCCTCGATTCTACACAATCTGTTAATCTAGGATTTGGGGTGGCGCAGTGAAAAATAAATTTTCTCTGAATCCGAAAAAGGAATTAGAACCAGTGTGAGACAAAGGAATAGGTATCTGCCATTAATAATTCCTTTGTCCCACAAACCACTAGCATCGTTCTTATAAGTAAGGATAGGCCAAGAGAGAGATTGAAGTTAAGAGAATTAAGGTAATTAAGGTCTTTAAGGGAGATAAGAGAATTAAGGTTTTAGGGAGAAAAAGTTCTAGTATAGAATAGATTTAAATATAGAAAGAAATAAGATATAAAGATTATACAATATAGAGATAAATTTTACAGTATGATGGCTTGGAGATCGGAATTGAGGGTGGTGGTGGTTGATGCTCTGTAGGTTGAGGTGAGTTGTGTAGGGTAAGGTTTATCAAATGAAAGCGAGGAGTGTAATGTTCTATCATCTGGAAAACTGTGTATTGGGTTGCAGGTTAACTGAAGTAGGTTGTTAATATATAGCAGGTAGAGGGTTGGTGAGAAGACAGAACCTTGTGGAACCCCACCATTACTTGAATGGTGAGAAGATAAGGAGCCATCCACCATCACGCACAGTGTGTGTTCAGACAGACTGTGGCAATCCAACTACAGAAGTTTTGGGTCAGACCAAATGATGGTAGCTTACTTGGTAAGCCTTTGTGCAAGACCCGGTCAATGGCTTTGACTGGGTCTTGCACTGCCGATCAACAGGAGATCTGCTCACATATGTCACCCATCAGTGATGGAATCCATAGTGGCAGTTGTTTATTATGCAGGTCTTCAAGGTAGTGTAGGAGTTGGTAAATGACACTTTTTTCCATTGCTTTAGACAGGACTGAGGTGAGTGAGCTGGGGCACTAGTTGAATGGCAATGACTTGTTGCCCTTCTTGGGAATGGGTTGAATTTAGGCCACTTTCCAGTTTGTGGAATAGATTCCAGTGGAGTAAGAGAGTATATATTGGCGACTTAGGATTGGAGTCGGTTCTGGTGTGCAAACTTTCGAGACACTCAATGTACTGGCCACCGTTAGCAATCGGTTTTGAAACTCAGAGACGCTCTCCCTATCTTTCTGAGAACATCTTTGGATCGTCCATAAATTTTGTCCTAGACTTCTCAGTCTTGAATACTGAGAAATCAGGACCTCTTTGAATTTGGAGTACTCCAAAGTCTCCTTCAGAATGGGAGAGGAGTATAGGAAAGTCCTGGCCTTTCCTGTCAACTTGCTCCGGAGAAGGACCAGTAATTGAAAATTGGACCATATCCCAGTCTTTCTTCGTTCCTCTATATAATAAAAAAATGACATTACATCGTCCGTTTCCTCCCCCGAGAATTGAGGAAACACTTGTTGGGGGTTAATGCACTTGAAGAATTCTTCGTCATTCATGCCTGAACTGCTATTTGGGGTAGGCATAGTTGCAATCTAATTTAACACAATCTTTTAATACTAAGTTCAAAATTCAATCTTTTCTATCTTCAAGACAAAAAAAAATTTTTTTTTTCAAAATATATTTCTTTTTTTTCCCCCTAGAATCCGAAACCTACTTGCTTGCGAAAAGAAATTTATATATATATATTTTATCTTAATTCACAATCCTACCGGCTGTGCCATTTATGTTGTGTCACAATCTATTAAGCTGTTAATTTTTTTATTCAATACTTCCGATCTTCCCTAAAGAGTCACGTGGTATCTCCAAAACACAAAGGGATTGCCTCAGGAACGAGCCAAAACCTAAGAGGCAAAGTTCTTGAAATCTATCTTCTCATAGAGTTCTAGGAATATTTATTTTTTTCTTGCTGCGCCACCTAAAACAGTTAGATTAAATAAAGTTATCTTAACCAAGAAGTGATTTCAAGACGTGCACAAGTGACTATCGATTTTGCAGTTGTGAATCACAATGTGACCTATTCTTCCCTGCTCTGGTTCGAAACTTTTACAAGTGGTGCATCGGATTCTAGAACTCAGACATTTAGGTTTAAAAATAGCAATGGTTTATTAAGCATATGAACACAATTACAATACAATTAACATTCATACTAAATTCCAATACTAGTCAGATAAGATTACATGCATTCTTAATGAATCAACAGTATTAAAACAGCATTCCTAATAAATCACTCACAAATATGGTTATTCTAGAGTAATATTTTCTCACTAAACATTCATCATACATCTCGTTACTCATACTAATTCATCTCAGCTTTCTCTAAAACATGCACATTAAATTAACCTGTATATGAGCTAACTCACTGTACTTTCATTTTTTTTTCATGCTACAGTCCTGCTCTAAATAAATCAAAGTCCTCAATTCTTAATGTCTCTTAGTTTCACTTAACACCATAGTAAGTTACACACATAACATAGAGAAAGGAAAATTTAACGTTATCATACATTGAGGCTTTTCATACTTGCTCCTTCAATCTGGACTGCCTTCCTTTGGTTGATCTTCCCTCTTGTTCACTTAGTCGTGAGGTACCTTGGATCCTCCGATCATTCTGAAAATTCACATGATTCTTGCATGACTGATTTGTTCCAGGCATAACTGTGGCATTGGGTGATTTCTCCTTCACAATGTCTGCTACCCAGACGCTGAGTGCTTCCAAGGACTGCAGATACACGGGCGGAGATGAACTGCTTCATCATATGATCAGGAGCTTATAACATCGCTAGTACTTGGACGGCATTACCTGCTATCACTCACCGGACCATGAGCATAGCTTACCGCTGTTCTGAGCGATTTGAGACAGAGCCGCTCCTCCGTGCAACTTTCTACCTCCCAGACGACCTCCAATCACCAGCTAAGAAAAAAATTCGAGAGCGAGGGGGAGGGGGTTCCTAACCCTTTTATTTCTATCTCCCCTACCGATAATCACTGCAACCATCGTAATTCACCCAATGCATAGCACTTCACCCACGTTGGTCTCGCTTCATCCCGTTTGTTTCCGATTTTTTTCTGACCATGCTCCACCACATGCTGTGAGCACGCGACTGCCTGAGGCCACCTCACCTTCTATTGGCATGCCTTTGCCCTTTGAACCTTTGTTCACAATATTTAATGCAAGTCATTCCTCAGACAAGTATTACAAATTTTAGTAAATCTTTGTTCAATTTATGAAGTATTAACAGCCTTGCAAAATCAAAACATTATTATTTCCTCCAACAACTTACAATTACAGGATCGTGCTATTATGCGGAGCGATACATAAGGTAAATCTGCAGTTGGAGCGTTGAAAAAATCTTTAACAAGCATACCGACTAATAATCGGCAAAAGTATGATAGAAAAAATAAGGGTATGACAGTGAGTGTAAACAAAATGAAAGAGTGTGTGTTGTATGGAGATTCCTTAGTAAGAGGTGTGTTAGTTGAGAGTTTAACAAAATCATACAAACCCGGTGTGAACGTTAAGAACGTAAGCGAGTCAATTAGAATGTAAAAACAGCGGGTGAAAGAATTGATAGTGGTAGCAGGTACAAATTATTTGAAAGGAAACAAAAAGGCTATGAGTGAGGATGTGAAGGAATTGCTTGAGGTAGCAAAAGAGAAGAGTGAGAGAGTTAGGATGGTGAGTCTGTTGCTGAGGTATGACAGTGAAGAGTATAGAAGGAGGGCCATAATTGCTAATGACTTTATGCTTGAATTATGTTTGATGAGTGGTGTGGAATTTGTGGATGTGTGGAATGAGTTCGATGGGCGAAAGGATTTATATAAAATGGATGGTGTACATTTGAATGGATTTGATGTACGGAGATTTTAAAAGGTGTTGTCGAATGTAGTGGAAGTGAATGTGAAGAATCAGGGACACTAGAGTTAAAGGGGGGGAGTAGATATGCAGATTTTAGGGGAACAATTGAATGTGTGTAATAGCCTAAGCGAGTAGGAAAGACCACGAATCAGAATGGGAAAATTAGTATAAGGCATCAAAATAGGGATGGGACAAATCAGCTTCTGCAATTCATGTATACAAATGCCAGAAGTATTAGGAACAAGAAGAATTTTTGGCCTTGGTTGCCACTTCCAGACCACAGGTTTTTGGCATTAGTGAAACATGGCTGACAGAAGATGACACAACTAGTGGGATTCAATGTGAGGGGTATGGTGAGTTCAGGAGTGACAGGGAGAATAAAATGGAGGGAGGTGTGTTATTGATGATAGCTGATGAGCTACAGCCAAGGAAAATAGAAGTGGGATTGCAGGATAGAGAAACGAGCACATTTGAGGCTATTTGGTGTGAGATTGAAACTAGCAGAACAAAATATACAATTGGGTGATGCTATAGACCAGGTGATGGAATAGATGGTGGAGATAGTATGCATAAGCAAATAGAAGAAATGAGTGGAAGGAGGGTAATTATAGGATATTTCAACTATGGTAACATTGATTGGAAGGAGGAGAGGACACATGGGATGAAGGAATTGGATTTTATGCGGTTATTAGGGGATAACTATCTGCGACAGCATGTAATGGAAAATACTAGGGGTCAGAGAGTGCCTTGACCTGGTAATTGCATCTGAGAATTTGGCTGTAACGAATATGACCACATTGCCACCAATTGATGAGGGTGATCATAGGGTCTTGACTTGAGAGGTGGCTAAAGGTGTGGAATTTACAATTAAGACAGGGTACATGTGGATTTATCGGGCTGGTAAGTATGACAAGCTTAGGAGTTTGATTGGTTCAGTGCCATGGCATGTACAACTGCAAGGGCTAGAAATTGATAGTTCATGGGAGGCGGTTAAGAAGCGTTTGCATGAAGCAATGGCTGACTGTATATACCTAGAGTACGAATAATAATTCAAGTAGGGGTTAAATGGATGAATAACAAAATTAAACTTGAGCTGCAAAAAAGAAACAACTGTGGAGGCACACGAACGGTATAAAGGGCAGGCGAGAAGGGTAACGAGTGTCGTAAGAAAAGCAAAAAAAGGATTACGAAAGAACATTGACCATGAAGGCTAAAGAGAATCCTAAACAATTTTTTCGATATGTTGCAAGTAAAAGAAAAAATGTATATGGCAGAATGATTTTAAAGAATGCCGATAGTAGGAAGGTAACTGAATCAGTTGATATAGTTGAGTTACTGAGTGAGCACTTTGCAAGAGTATATCATCCAGGTGGTGACATTGCAGAAATGAATGAACCAATAGATTATACGGGAATTGTGGTGAATGAGGTGGAGGTGAGTAGTCCATTGCAAAACCTCAATGTCAATACATCTGTGGGATCGGATGGTATACCTGCTCTTGTCGTACGTGAAGCGGCTGAAGAATTGTCAGTACCCTTGACCATTATCTTTAATCTGAGTCTCGGGTCTGGGTTAGTTCCGAGGGGGTGGAAAGAGGGGAAAATAGTTTCACTGCATAAAGGAGGTTACAAGACTGCTGTTGTAAATTACCGACCGATTAGCATATCAGGAATCTTCGTCAAGGTCTTGGAAAAATTAGTCAAGAAAAGAATACAGGATTGGATAGATGAAAATGGTATATTGAATGGGGGACAACATGGTTTTGTGAAGGGTAGATCATGCCTCAGTAACTTGCTGCATTTTATAACACAGTTACGGCTGAACTGGATAAGGGTAATGGGTTTACAGCGATTCTACTGGACCTTGCCAAGGCCTTTGACAGGATACCACATGGAACTCTAATCAGTAAACTGGAGCAGATGGGGATGGATATATGGTTGGTGAGATGGATAGGAGGGTGGTGGATGGAGAGATACCAGAGAGTGGTTTATTCAGGAGTTAAGTCCAAATGACGGCTTGTGACTAGTGGTGTTCTGCAGGGTTCTGTTCTGGGACCTCTACTTTTCAATTTGTTCATCAATGATATAGAAAAGGATCTGAGAGGAAGTGTTCACTTGTTTGCTGATGATGCAAAGTTGGGTAGAGCAATTGTGAGTGCACAGGATGTCAAATTTTTGCAGGATGATTTGGATAGTTTGGAGGACTGGCGGTAGGGAAAATGGATGTCAATTTAATGTTACAAAGTGTAAGGTTATGTATTTTTTTGGGGTGGGGGGGGGAAGATTAGCAGCAGTATATCACATTGGTGGAACCGTACTCCAGGAGATTGATGAGCTACGGATTTGGGAAGGTTGGTAGATAGGGAATTGAAGTTTAGGGGGCACATTGCAAAAGTGGCTAAATCAGCTCATCAAATCACTTGACTTCTGAAAAATACTTTAACAAGCAGAGACAAACAAGTTATTGTTCCTCTGTATGGAACCTTGATAAGACCCCATCTAGACTACTACGCCCAGATATGTGCACAAGGGTTTCTTCTCGATGAGAAGGAGGTGGAGAGGATCTAGAGACGAGTGACCAAGATGATAGCAGGGCTGTGGAATGAACCTTATGAGAACAGGTTGAAGATTTGTGGGTAGCAAAAATTGGTTGATAGGCGAAAAAGGGGTGATATGATCGAGACATTCAAATTACTGAAGGGTTTCTATAAGATTAATTCAGAAGATATTTTTGAGAATAGGACTGGTAGTAAGAGGACTAGGGGCCATACATGGAAGCTGGGCAAGAACGTGGTTAGCAGGGGTGTTAAAGCTAGGTTTTTTACTTGGAGAGTGGTGAATGAGTTGAATAAGCTGCCAGAGTCTGTTGTGGGTGCTATGACCGTGAATGAGTTGAAGGTGAGGTATGATAGATACTGTGTGAATGTCGAATAGTTGTTCTTGAGATGATGTCAGGGCCTCCCTCGATGAGTCTGTCGACTCCTTGGAGTGCCCGAAATAATAATAATAATAATAATAATATTTTCTGTATACTAAGAGAATTTTATATTATATCACATGCATATAGTAAATACTTAGAAACAAGCATTTTCCCACATAAAAATTTGTATCTTATTTTTGTATCTGTTAAACGATTATAGATCTGAAATTCTTTAGTATTCCCATTTATCAAGATTTAACACTACTGAGTGCATCACTGGTCATTATATTAAGAAGAGATATGATAGGTACCAGTGAATTGCACTTTCCAGGGCCCTTCCTCAAAGAATCCCTGAGTGTTCTGTGGAGGTTCCTATGCATAATAATCATACGAGTTTTTGAGATTATACGGAAATAGTGGATATTAAAGATCCGATATCCTAAGCATCCGTATATTCACTTTTATTAGTGCATTGTGATAGAGAGTTCACCTGCCAGACAGCTGTTTTGAACTGATTAGTTTCTGTTATAGAGCAAGGAGAAACCTTAAAAAAAAAAGCAGGAATTCCTATTCAATACCAATTAGTAGTGCAAGCTAAACCAAATCCCATGCTGAAGATTGTATTCTCATAAGCTCTCATATCAAAATTTTGAAACTTCTGATGTTTCTACATATATTCGACTTTAAAATAATGTTTGATCTTTAATATCCACTGTTTCTGTATAATTTGTATCAGGTTGAGGCTCAACTTGGTTGTCAGGTGGAGTTTTACAGTTTCCAGACATCACTGAAATGAAGCCATATGACTCTCTTTTTTTGATACTTTCTATTATGCACTGACCAAGAGTTCCCTTATGAAAGATACAACTCTCTGACATAGTGCTTTCGTATTGAATGGAGGTTTTTTTTTTTGCTCTCTTAAGGTTTTTTTGGCAAGCTGGCCTGTCCAAAAGAACAGTAAACCAGTTTGCTTTGGTGGATTTGTCTGCCACTTTGGCAAGTGAAGGTGTGAAAGGCCTGGTGTAGTGGGAGACTTGCCTCTGGTTGTATCGGGCTGAGGTTAATTTGGTTGTCAGGTAGAGCTTTTCAGTTTCCCGACAATGACCCTTTGAACATTGATTAGATGTCAGCTATTTGGGACAGTGACCCCCTTTGAGGCGCTGACAAGTTTACAGATACAGGACAGTGGCCTTTTAAAGGTTACTTGTTTCAAGTTTTTGGAACTTGGACGCTTTTGAATACGTTGCTCCTCCCTGGTATTTGAAGAGAAGCAACCAGTTTGAAACAGTTCTAAGGCCAGTGAGACCTTTATTATTATTATTACATGACACCTCCAGGGAGTCCATGGGCTCATCTTGCTCTACAGCGCATAGGGCACTTGCTCTACAACTGTCTGTCTCCATCTACAACTAACCACATCTACACCAACGCCATCTATCGCCAATCACTACTACCACCACCACTAGTATTTATACAGACAATCACAAACATTCATGCCCATGGCACAGAATGCCTGTGCAGCATTCATGTCTTTTAAGTAGTGCAAGCTAAGGCAAATCTGGTACAGAGAATTGTATTCTTGTCAGCTCTCAGATCAAAATTTCGATACTTATGATGTATCTATATATATTCAACTTTGAAATAATGTTGGATATTTTATATCTTCTATTTCTGTATAATTTACATTGCTAAAATGAAGCAATATGGCTTTTTCTTTCTTTCATAATTACTTTTGAGATTTTCAATACCATTAAGAGAGTACAAAAATATTAGTTTTACAAAAATTGCTGATAAATAATTAACATATGTCACACATATTGAATTTGTAAAATATGAATAGCTAATATAGAAGTTACTGGTATATGGTTAAAAATTTCCCACCAGATGTGGACTGCTTGCCATGAGTACGTCCAGTCATCCTCCTACTTCCAAATCAAACTTCTAGAAAAAGAGAGCTAAAAAAAATTACGTTCCAGGAACTGAATAACTGATCCCTCCTTTGTGAAACATCAAAAATTACAAAACACCCAGTATCCCCATTAAAAAAAAAAAAAATATATATATATAAGAATAAAAAATCGCTATTCCCCTCCATCAAAAATCTGTCAGCAGAAAAAAAATATTTTACCTCCACTGAAGTCTGCTATATTTACCAAGTGAAAGGAATATCTTCGCTGCTCTGAAGAGAT
Source organism: Typopeltis vanoorti (assembly GCF_054136105.1). Taxonomy (NCBI): domain Eukaryota; kingdom Metazoa; phylum Arthropoda; class Arachnida; order Uropygi; family Thelyphonidae; genus Typopeltis; species Typopeltis vanoorti. Next base: position 456,212 of record NW_028328177.1, read on the forward strand.
AAGGCAGAAAGTCCTCGAGGAAAAAAATAAATAAGATAACATTTATGTTTCCAAGCATTTTGTGACTATCAAACATATTAAATACTCTATTATGGCATCCAAAAAATTCATGGAAAACAATTCATTGAAAGACAATTTATGGACATAAAATAATATTTAATTTTCAATAAAATGATTATAATTTTAAAATATCTCAGAACTGTAATGGCTTCATACTTTTGCATTATAATCTCAAATAAATCAAAATAACCTTAAATGTGAAACACTCACCTGCTTTGATAAGGGACCAAAACCTCCCCGTGATTTCCAAATTGTCACATAATCAGTGCAGTTGGTTATGTATGGCTCTGGAAGGAGATGTTTCACTGTCTAAAAACAAAACAATACAAAAAATTCAATGCCAGTGGACATGTGTATTTAAAATACAGGATTAAGATTTCAAGAAAAGATAAGCAGAATATCAATGATACCATCTCTCTCTACCTTTTTATTTTTTATTTCATGGATGATTTTGGAATTAAAACATTCAATCCAAGACATGCATGCATGCTAGCTTGGTTGTTTGGCCAAATGGCTAGGGTATCTGTTCTCCAACATGTGGAGGAGGCCTCATACTTGGAAATAAAATCCATCTTCACACCAATAAATAAGCATTAAGATAATCTACATTTATAACTTCTGTAGGCAAGAATCACATTTGAAAAATGCACTGCTGTCTCAATTTGAAATAATGTTTTGTGATTTTTTGACTACGCCTTGTATTCATATATGAATTAAAGAATATTTGTTTGGCTTGGAGTGAAAAGGGAAATGCAAATAATTTGCTTAGTTTGACTTGAAATACATGATGCATTTTCATTATTTCAAATATTTCTGGTCATGTACTCATACACCATCAATAATTTCATTTCATTTATGATATCCCTGATAACACAACTGCTCACAATCATTTTTGCATGATTGCATTATATCATTTTCTCTGTCAAAGGCTGACTTTTAATTTGGAAAACAATTCCACCAGACTCTTCAATAGAAAATTTGCCACAGTGCACAGAAACCTGGTTCTTAGACACATCTGATACCTTGTTATTGTATACCCTGTCTCAACTAATGAAGTCCAAACATCTGTGTGTTACATATATAAGAACAAATCCATACGTTTGTACACCGAACCCAGAGTAAGCTTATACAGTCATCTCTCGACTTACGTCTGCTTCAGTTATGTCTGTTCGAAGATACGTCCTTGATCCCATATGGGAATAAATAACATTTTAGACTATACATTTGAAGAAGATGCAAGCTAGCGTAAAGTAAAAAGGCTTCTATTTAGGAACAATGCATCATGTGCAGTGGCAACAGCACAATCAGCAGTCGGCACTTGTCTTCAACAGTTCCTCTGTTGATTTGAGTGCTTGAGAAATCGGTTATTTGTGTATTTATGGTTAAATATTTTGTGATATTTTGTGCATCATGGCCCCTACATGCCCGATCAAAAATCCTAGTGAAGAATTAAAGAAAAAGAGGCAAACAGTTGATCTTGAAATGATGTTGCAAGAAGCAAGATGAAGTTAGTAAGCTTGTCAATGTGATTGCACACAACTTTGGATGGTCTCATTCTACACTGATCACCATTTTGAAAGATAGGGATAAAATCATAGGGCCTGTGAAAGGATCTGCTTCCATTAAATTGATGATAGTGACGAAGCAATGACAAGGTCCTGTTGGTGAAAGGGAAAAGCTACTTGCATCATAGATAGAGAACCTAAACCAAAAGTGTACACTTCTTAGCATTAGAACCATAACCGCTACGGCACTAAGTCTCTTCAACATGTTGAAGGAGAAAGCAGGATCTGATAATGCTACGAATTCAATGCTTTTTCCAGGTGTTTCATGAGATTCAAGCAGCATTTTGGGTTACATAATATGAAAATGTATGGTGAATATGCATGTCCCGATGAAAAGGCTACGAAGGAGTTTGTGGAGAAATTGGACAAAATTATTATATAGGAAAATAATTTTTTTCCATAGCAAATATTTAATGGATGAGACCATGGATGAGATCTCTTTGTTTTGGAAAAATAAAATGCAAAATCAGATATTCATCCACAAAAAACTAAAATCTATGCTTGGTTTCAAAGCTCTTAAAGACCATATTACAATTCTGTTAGGGGGTAATTAATGTGGCTGGATATAAACTGAAACCATCTGTGATATGGCACAGTGAGAATCCACTGGCTTTCCAAAACATCAGGAAGCATACTCTTCCAGTTCATTATTGGAGCAATAAGAAGTCGCAGATGGCTCAAAAATTGTTAGAAGATGCCTTAATCAACTGTTATGTGAGTGAAATGAAAAGCGATTGTGTGAAAAATAATGTAGAATTTAAAATTTTATTAATTCTAGATAATGCTCCAGGTCATCCACCATACATTGGCAATCTGCACCCCAAGAGCAAGGTCATGTTTCTCACCCCAAACACTACTTCAGTGATCCAGCCAATGGATGAGGGAGTTCTTTCAGTTTTTAAGGCTTATTATCTACGTAGAACTTTTTCACAAGCCATTTTGGCCACTGTAGGAAATGATCAGACTCTCGCACAATTCTGGAAAGCATTCAATATTTATCATGCTATTAAAAATATTCTGTGGATGGGGACGAAGTGACCTCTCGATGTATGAGTGGCAAATGGAAAAAGACATTAAAAAGCTCTGTGCACGATTTTGGAAGCTTTGAAAAAAAAAAGAAGAAGAGTTTTGTAAATTGGATGAAGAAATAGTGGGCCTAGCAAACAATCTGAATCTCGAAATTAATGATGACGACATAATTTAACTCATAGAAAGTGCGTCTGAACAGTTGACTAATGAAGAACTGGTCGAACTGGAGGAAAATGTGTTGTAGAAGAGTTAGAATGAAAAGAGAAACAAGAGGAGGTAGTTAAAAACTCACAGCGAAGGGTTTTGTAAAATGTTTTCTTCAGTTAGCGATGTTCTCAAAATGGCTGAAGGCATGGGCCCCAATGTTGAATGCTACTTATTAGTAGAAACGAACCTATATGATGCGTTTGCTTGCTACAAACAAATTTATGATGCAAAGAAGATGAGAAATAAGCGCAAAGCACATTGGGCATTTTCATATAAAAAAAAAGGTTACACCAGAAGAGCCTCAGCCTGATCCTTCACATATGGAAGGTAATGAAGATGTGATTATTCTCCTGTTTTGTAGTGACAGTGATGCACAGTACAGTTTTATAATAAGGTTTAAAAATTAAAACGACAGTATACTTATTACAGTTAAGTTCCTAACCCCTATAATTCTGTTGATTTAATGTATCGACTTATGTCCGGCCGAATCACATCCTGCCAGATGGAATGGAACCTCAATGTAAGTCAAGGGATGACTGTAGTATAAAATTGAAGACTACAAAAAAAAACTGGACACTTTAATAGATATTAAAGTGTCCAGTTTTGCTGATATGATCAAATAATACTCTTTGTAGCTGAAGAGATGCAATAAACCTGAAGGAGGACTAAAAGATGTTTTCTTGGGATTAGACAGCAAGCAATAAGAAAAGAATATAGCAAAGTAAATAATCCTGGTAATAAAGTAAAGAATTCTGGTTTTCATCACTTAGACAATGAATAATTCATTTTATACAATCAATAAGCCTCTGGTAGTCTGAATCTAGCGAAAGGCCTAGATACAGACTATATCACAGTATAAGACCTGAAAAATGGATGGTACAGCTGCATTTTCTTTGAAGACGTGAGTCTTTGCTTTCTCTGCAAACCAGATCACAATTCCATTAAACCAACTGCTTATGAGCAGGAAGCACGGACCCAGATAAATCTCTCTCTGTATAGCATTTATTGTTTCTTCAAAATAATGGTTATTTAACAAGTTCCAAGTAGTATTGGTTGCAAAATTGACTGTTTGTCCTTGCAAGTATATTCCTCAGAGCAAAATGCAAGCTAAAAGAGCACATTATATCAGCAGCAGTAGTATAATTATTACCTGATGTGTTAGTGAGTATGAGGAGAGAAACTGAACACTATTATTTAACATTTGACCTCTATGTAGTCGAAGTACTTGTCATGGGAGATCTATATGCTTTCGTGCAAAAATATCATCAAATCACACCTTGAACCCATTAACAGTTTCTCCACTTACCACACTTACAGGCAATGCATTCAAAGTCACAAATCATTCTCCATGAAAAGAACCTTCTCCTCACTCCTGCTAATACCCTTCTTATATAGCTTCTAGTGATGGCTGCTAGTTCTACCCTTGCCTCACTGCTCTATGAAAAATCTCCACATTAATCTGAGATTAATCTGATTGGAGATTTGATAATCACCAACTTCTATATCTCAGTAATATTTCCGCTTCTTCCTTTTAAAATGCTTTGTAAGCAACAGTCTCTCAAACTCTCCTTGTGTCTCACATTCCGTAGAACCTGACACAGACTTATTATTATTGGTATCATCATTATCAACCCCTACAGAGTCAAATACTCATCACGCGAAGTTCTTTTGTCACATAGATTATTATTATTATTATGGGCAGCTTCAAGGAGTCCCTAGACTCACCGAGGGAGGCCCAACATCATGACAAGAACAACTATTCAACATTCACACAGTATCTATCATACCTCGCCTTCAACTCATTCACGGTCATGGCACCCACAACAGACTCTGGCAGCTTATTCCACTCATTTACCATTCTAAAAGTAAAAAACCTAGCTCTAACACCCTTGCTAACCACACTCCCAAGCTTCCATGGATGGCCCCTAGTCCTCTTACTATCAGTCCGATTCTCAAAAATATCTTCTAAATTAATCTTATAGAAACCCTTCAGTAATTTGAATGTCTCAATCATATCACCCCTTTTTCACCTATCAATCAATTTCTGCAGCCCAAAAATCTTCAACCTGTTCTCATAAGGTTCATTCCATAGTCCTGCTATTATCTTGGTCACTCATCTCTGGATCCTCTCCACCTCCTTCCCATCGAGAAGAAACCCTGGCGCACATATCTGGGCACAGTAGTCTAGATGGGGTCTTATCAAGGCTCGATACAGAGGAACAATAACTTGTTTGTCTTTGCTTGTTAAAGTATTTTTCAGAAGTCAAGTGATTTGATGAGCTGATTTAGCCACTTCTGCAATGTGCCCCCTAAACTTCAACTTCTTATCCACCAACACTCCCAAATCCCAAGCTCATCAATCTCCTGGAGTACGGTTCCACCAATGTGATATACTGCTGCTAATCTTTTCACCCCAAAATGCATAACCTTACACTTTGCAACATTAAATTGACATCCATTTTCCCTACTACCAGTCCCCCAAACTATCCAAATCATCCTGTGCACTCACAACTGTTATACTCAACTTTGCATCATCAGCGAACAAGTGAACACTTCCTTTCAGATCGTTTCCTATATCGTTAATGAACAAATTGAAAAGTAGTGGTCCAAGAACAGAACCCTGCAGCACACCACTAGTTACAGGCCGTCTTTTGGACTCTACTCCTGAATAAACCACTCTCTGATATCTCTCCATCAACCACCCTCCTATCCATCTCCCCAACCTTATATCCATCCCCATATGCTGCAGTTTACTGATTAGAATTCCATGTGGTATCCTGTCAAAGGCCTTAGCAAGGTCTAGTAGAATCACTGTAAACCCAATACCCTTATCCAGTTCAGCAGTCACTGTGTTATAAAATGTGAGCAAGTTACTGAGGCATTTGATCTACCCTTCACAAAACCATAGTCGCCCATACCGTATCCCATTTTCATCTATCCAATCCTGTATTTTTCTCGACTATTTTTTCCAGACCTTGACAACAATTCCTGATATGCTGATATTTTCAACAGCAATCTTGGAACCTCCTTTATGCAGTGGAACTATTTTCCCCTTTTTCCACCCCTTTGGGACTAACCCAGACCCGAGACTCAAATTAAACAAAATGGTCAAAAGGCACTGACAATTCTTTATCCGCTTCTCGTACGACTCGAGTTGGTATACTATCCAATCCTGCAGATGAATTGACATTTAGGTTTTGTAATAGACTATTCACCTCCACTTCATTCACCACAATTCCCGTATAAGCTGTTGGTTCTTCCATTTCTGCAATGCCAACACCATGATGATATACTCTTGCAAAGTGCTCACTCATCGCCCTACCATCGCCATTCTTTAAAATCATTCTGCCATATACATTTTTTCTTTAACTTGCAACATATCGAAAAAACTGTTTGGGATTCTGTTTAGCCTGCATGGGTAATGTTCTTTCATAATTCGCTTTTGCTTTTCTTACCACACTTGTTACCCTACTGGCCTAGGCTTTATACCCTTCATGGTGCCTGCAAGTCACCTTTCTCCTTAAATTCCCTCCACAGTTGTTTCTTTTTTTGCAACTCAAGCTTAATGGCGTTATTCATCCATTTAACCCCTACTTGATTTATTATTCGTACTCTAGGTATATACAGTCAGCCATTGCTTCATGCAAACGCTTCTTAACCGCCTCCCATGAACTATCAACTTCTAGCCCTTGCAGTTCCACACCTTTAGGCACCTCTCAAGTCAAGACCCTATGATCACGATGAGTCTTTTGACTCCATGGAGGTCTGAATAATAATTGCCCTCACCAATTGGTGGCAATGTGGTCATATTCGTTACAGCCAAATTCTCAGATGCAATTACCAGGTCAAGGCACTCTCTGACCCCTTGTATTTTCCATTACATGCTGTCGCAGATAGTTATCCCTTAATAACCGCATAAAATCCAATTCCTTCATCCCATTTGTCCTCTCCTCCTTCCAATCAATGTTACCATAGTTGAAATATCCCATAATAATTACCCTCCTTCCACTCATTTCTTCTATTTGCTTATGCATACTATCTCCACCATCTATTCCATCACCTGGTCTATAGCTGGTGATAGCAGATAACTCATTATACCATGTGTTAAGTTATTCACATTCTCTGCAGTCACCATAAACTCATGCAATGCATTCCAATCATTCACGATGCTCCATGCAAAAAATCTCATCCTCACTCTCTCCTTATATAGCTTCCAGGGATGATATCTTGTTTTCACCTGTTTCTCACCATTCTATGAAAAACCTCTTCCATGTTAATCTGATAAAGCACCTTACAACGTCATGTCTCTATCATATTGCCACTCCCTTCTGCTATCCACTAAACTGCAAATTACATTTTATCAACCTTTCTTCATACTCAACATTCCAGTGACCAGAAGTTGCCATAACACCTCAGGACCCTTTCCAATATCTCTTCATCCTTCTGGAAACCAGGTGACCAAATCTGTGACCAGTAGTCCATACATGGCCTAATCAATGTTGTATGCAATAATCTTATTATACACTCAGAATAGATCCCAGCACTTTATCCTTCAACTACACACTACAACTTCCATTAGCACACAATTCTATCTACCACCCACCACACCTAGTATTTGTGCATTAATATTGTGACCAATTTTCCTATATGCTGGATGAAAATCCTAAGTTGCAGGGAGAAAATACCATGATACCTCCATATGAGATCAGCTAACTCGCCATCGTTTAAAAATGATTCCTCTTGTTATGATGTTATGACACCATCTTTACGAATAATTTTCTCTGGATCCTTTGTAACATATCCTGTTCATCATGAAAACCCAGTGACTAAATCTGTGCACAATAATCCATATGTGGACTGATTCAATGGAATTATAACTGCTTTATTTTGGCATGTCAAAGTTCTCCACACCATTAGCCATTATCAGATGTTACAGCTTCACAACTTGTGTAATGTCAGCCCCGAATTTGATGTCCTTGTCCACTGCTACTCCCATATTTCTCATCTACTATAACTCCTTTAAAGTTTTTCCACTAAGTATATACTTTACATTCTATCATTGCTTACCAAATTTCAAAACTTTACATTCTGCAACACTGAACCGATAGTTCCATAGTTAACCAATAATTGCCCACTCATACAATCAATTCAAGTCATTGTGTAAGGCCACAACATGAGCTAGACTCTGTACTGCACTCCCCAATGTTGCATCATCTACAAGCAGTTGCATATCACCAGTAAAACGAATCCCAATATCATTAATATACAAATTGAATAACAATGGCCCTAATACAGATCCTTGCAGAATACCACTAGTGACTTTTCTCTTTCAAGATCCTGCATCCCATATACAACTTTCTGGTACCTATCTGAGAGCCATTCACAGATCCAAATCACTGTTATCCAATCCAATCCCATCCATTTCAGTTTATTTAACAGCTAGTCATATGAAAGGTTTTTTCAAAATCTAAGTATACCACTGTATATGCATCTTAATCGAGTAGGAATTAGATGGATGAGTAATATCATTAAACACGAACTGCAGAAGAAGAAAAGGCTGTGGAGGGTACATAAGGAGAAAGGTGACCAGTGAACTCATGAACAGTACAAGTCTCAGGCAAGAAAGCTGGCCAGCATGGGAAGAAAAGCAAAATCAGATGATGAGAATAATCCAGCCAAGCAGGCCAAAGGAAATCCCAAAGAGTTCTTTCATTAAGTGGCAAGCAAGAGGAAGAATGACTATGGAAGATTAACCTTAATGAGTAATGATAGTCACGAGGAGATAGAAGCAGAGAAAATAGTTGAGTTACGGAGTGACCACTTTGACTAGGGTATATCAGTGAGGTTATTGCCTCAACTTATGTGACAGACAATAATGTGGGAACAGAGGTGGATGAATTGGAGCTTCTTAGGATATTGCAGGGTCTCAATACAGCTGTGGGATTAGATGGGATATCAGCTAGGGTTTTGCAAAAATGTGCAAGGGAACTGGCAATGCCTTTGACTAGGCTCTTTAAGTCTTTACTCTGGTAGATTTTCAAGGGAGTGGAAAGAGGAAAAAATAATTCCTTTGCAGCAGCAAATTATAGACCATTCAATTACTCATGTGTGGTGGTACAAGTACTAGAAAAATTGGTAAAAAAGAGAATTCAAGAATGGTTAGATAAAAATATGATACTGTATGAGAGTTAACATTGATTTGTGAAGGACTAGTCATGCCTTAGTATTTTACTAATTTTAATAAAAAATCTATATGAGAAATCTGAAAGAGCAGTATGAGTGGAGGACACCATAAACAACTGGTTCCACACAGAGACTGGAGTAAGACTGGGATGCAATATGTTACAGGAACTGTTCAATCTTACACTGGAAGAAGCAACCAGTAAGGCCTTAAACAAAGAAGACTCCAGAATCAAAACATATGGGAAAAATATAACTTAAAATTTGCAGATGACACTGCATTAATTGCAAGCACAGAAGATCTACAACAAATTTCTGATAAAATAAAGAAAGAATGTATGAAATTTGAATTAAACCTAAATATAGACAAAACAAAAATTATGTAAATAGGAAAAAGAAACATCAATCTGAAAACTGAAATTGATAGTAACAATCTAGAGCAGGTAGAAAATTTCACCTACCTCAGAGGAGTAATTGAGTACAAAGGTGAAATTACAAAATATATAAACAAACAAATCAGTTAAGCATCTCAAACTTTTGGAAGACGAAATATGGAATTCAAACAAATAAGACATCCAACAAGTAACAAAAGTAAGAATCTAAGAGACAATGGCCCTCCCATTACTTCTCTATGGAAGTGAATGCTGAAATCTCAAAAAAGCTGAAGAGAAAAAATTATTAACTACTGAAATGGATTGGCTAAGAAGATTACTTGGAGTATCTCTGCTCGATGGACGAAGAAATGAAGGCATAAGAAAATGACTAAAACAAGAAATTAGAATAGTAGACAAAATCCAAGAAAGAAGACTGTGATGGTTGGGCCATGTGATCAGAATGGGAACAGAAAGATGGTAATCTTTCTGTTCCCATTCTGGTCACAAACTAAGGCCCTGAATACAACGATGGAAGGCAAAAGATACAAAGGGTGGCCCAGAATTACATGGATAGACAAAATAAAAGAGGACCTGAAAACCAAATCACAACAAGCGACACCAAAATGCACAGAATTATTCAGACTCTCCAGGGAGACAGATTAAAGTGGAAAGAGTTCATTCGGCCTCATCATCATCTACCGTAGATGATGGAAGAGAGAAGAAGAACAGGTGAGTTGGATAAAGGAAATTACTGCACTAACATTTTACTGGATTTACAAAGGCATTTGACAAAATAATACATGGAACTCTGTTATGCCAATTAGAATAAATGGGATAAGATATCGCAAGATAAGATTTAGCGCCAATGGAAGAACGACGGTACATTGCGCCCTTCGATTGGAAAAGGCTTGAGTTCGATTCCTGTCACGACGGGAGGAATCTTTATATGGACTTTTTCAATTGAAGGTGAGTTAGCCGATCTCAAATGGAGGTAGCAGGTTTTTTCTCCCGGAAACTCGGGTTTTTCATCCCGCATACAGACAAATCGGTCCTTCAGAACACACGCAATTTACACACAAAAAATACTTGTTGTAGTGGTGGTGGTGGGCAGTAGATGGCGCTGATATAGTTGATTGGTAGTAGAGGTTCGGTAGTGGTGGAGACAGAGAGTTGTATAGTAGGTGTCCTCCAGAGATGAGTCTTCGGACTCCTTGGGGGTGTCATGAATAATAATAATAATATGACACTAGTTAAGTGGATAAGAGTGGGGCTGCTGGACAAATATCAAAAGGTGGCATATGGAAGGTCAGAATCAAGGAAAAACCTGGTGACTAGTGGTGTGCAGCAAGGTTCAGTGTACCGTTCCTATAAAATTGTAATAATATGATATAGGAAATAACCAGAAAGGAAATATTCAGTTGTTTGTTGATGATGCGATGTGAAGAGCTTGCAGGGCGATTTAAACAAACTGTTAGTATGGGCGAATGTTAATGGGTATCAGTTTAATATCGAGAAATGTAAAGTTATGCATTTGGCTACTACCAGACCAGTTTTATTGAGGTCTCATCAGTGGTAACCAGACCCAGAGTTCCCATAATGCATAGCATTATACATTATACATACCCATAAGGATATGTTCTTTGCATTATGGGATACTAAGGCAAGTGAATGTGAAGTGATTACCTTCAATATACGAGTTGCCCTAGTCCTGATTATATTTCAGGTGCAAACTTTGTTTACTTACACTTGCATAAAGGATTAAACCAAGTATAATATAATTTCTTGCTACATTTCATTTATAGTATAAAATGTAAGGTTATGCATTTTGGGGTGAAAAGATTAGCAGCAGTATACCACATTGGTGGAACTGTACTCCAGGAGATTGATGAGTCCAGGGACTTGGGAGTGTTAGTGGATAGGGAGATGAAGTTGAGGGGGCACATTGCAAAAGTGGCTAAATCAGCTCATCAACTCACTTGGTTGTTGAAAAATACTTTGACGAGAAGAGACAAGCAAGTTATTGTACCTCTGTACCGAGCCTTGATAAGACCTCATCTTGACTACTGTGCCCAGATTTGGTCAACTAGGTTTCTTCTTAATTTGGAGGAGGTTGAGAGGATCCAGAGGCAAGTGACCAAGATGATAGCAGGTCTATGGAATGAACCTTATGAGAACAGGTTGAAGATTTGTGGGTTGCAGAAATTAGTTGATGGGCAGAAAAGGGGAGATATGATTGAGACATTCAAATTGCTAAAGGGTTTCTATAGGATTAATTCAGAGGATATTTTTGAGATCAGGACTGGTGGTGGGAGAACTAGGGGACACCTATGGAAGCTGGGCAAGAGTGTGGTTAGCAAGGATGTTAGAGCTGGGTTCTTTACTTTTAGAGTGGTAAATGAGTGGAATAAGCTGCCAGAGTCTGTTGTGGGTGCTATGATGGTGAGTGGGTTCAAGGCAAGGTATGATAAATACTGTGAGAATGTCGTATAGTTGTGTGGACATGATGTTTAGGGCCTCCCTCGATGAGTCTAAGGAATCCCTGGAGCTGCTTGTAATAATATATAAAAAGATGATATTCTTTGTATCACACTGATGGTACTGATTTGCAAGAAATTAATGAGGCTAGAGATTTGGTGTAATTGTGGACAGATAGTTGAAGATCAGAAAGAATATTATAAAAGTACTGTACATAAAATAGTTCGAAAGATTATTTAGATGGTAAAGACAGCAAAATTATTATCCTTCTTTATAAGGTTGTGATTTAGTTGTCTCTTAACTAGTGTGAATATATCTGGAGGTTTCTTGAGTCTGTGAAGGAAGGAGGTGGAGTATCCAGAAATGAGTGACTAAACTAGTGACAGATGTATGGAATGTTCTCCATAAGGATAGATTAAAAGTGTGGTTTTTTAAAGTTTAGCTGACATACAGAAACATCGGCATGATAGAAACTTTATGGAGTTATTATATGTATATATATGTGTGTGTTGTTTGTGTATTTATACATGAGCCACACACACAAGAGGTCCCAAGAACTGCTCCATATGTGAGTAAATGGTTGACAGAATAGAGGAATTTGTTTATGTGTTTTTTACAGCATGAATCAATGTTTTAATCATTGGTAGAAGACAATATGGGGATGACTGTTCCAAAGAGTAGAGATGTAGGAAATGAAGGCAGAGGATGAGAAATTGGTAAGATGAGTTTGGAGTTCAATTGTATGTAGGTGTTGACTGGCAGCTGTTAGTGTACGTATTCATGTATAGGAAAATGTAGGATGATGGTGGCGATTTCAGTGGAGCATTGGCCACGGAAATATCTATAAATTTTAATGAAGAGGAAATGCAACAACAGAATGAGTTATTGCTTCTTTATAAAATTAAGCATTCTGAGGAAAGTTTTAATTGTACAACCTAAAATGAGTCAATAGTATTCCAAGGTTGAGTGGATATGAGCATTATAAACAGTTAGGAGTATAGTAAGAGAAAAAGTACTGCTTGGAATAGAAAAGAATATAAGATTTATGGTGGCTGTGGAAGCTAAAGAAACTATGGACAGGGATAGGGTGGACTGACAGAATGCTGGGAATTTCCTGGTGGACTGACATGCAAATAGTCTTAAATATCTGTTTTTTTGTTATTATTATTATTTGTCACTGTTATTAAAAAAAAAAGAATATTATTATTATTGTATGGGCACATACAATAATATGTGTCTTTAGACTCTGTAATACAATACACATTGAACACATTAACAGACAACGCACTCACAACTGAACTCTGGCAACCCATTCCACTCATTTACAACTCTTCAAGCAAAAATGCTAGTGCTTATTCCCGTAGCTTCTTGTAGCTGATGTGAGTTGCTTAGGATCTTTCTCAGATATAGCCAAGTTGGCTGGTCTTTGGCGTGGACTGCAGGATTTTCTCCCAAGCTTATCTGGGGCTTTTCATCCCACTCAATGCTTCTACAGACAAAGGATACACCAGGAGACATAGGACTAACCACCTTATCCTTGTGTATGGTTGCGGTTAAATGAATATAAAAACCCCTCGACACCACAAGGTTAAAGAGGGAAAATGGTAGAAGAAAAAATATTCAACTCTTCTAAGGATCCTCTCCCCCTCATTGGATCAATCTAGAGTTTATTGTATCTCTTTCACCTGTAACGTACTTTATATTGGGGAAACTGAACATACAATCCCTGTTCATAAAATAGAACACAAAAGGTGCATTAAATTTAACAGTTTTGTTGAAGCAGGCCTGTCTGATAATGCCCTTAATACCCTACACCAAAATTATTTGAAAAGTACCTATTCTTTACATCATGCCAGTCTGGTTGACTAACTGGCATGATGTAAAGAATAGGTACTTTTCAAGTACCTATTCTTTACGAAAAGGCTGCAGGTTCGAATCCTGCCATGGACATGGATGTTTGTGATTGTATGTGAAAGTATTAGTGGTGGGTCGCAGTAGATGGCATTGGTGTGGATGATAAAGGTAGTTGCAGTTGGTGGAGTGAAGAATTGTAGAGCAGATGCCCTCCCTCGATGAGCCTTTGGACTCCCTGGTGTATACATAATAATAATAATAATACCCCTTCTAACCATAAATATAACTTGTTATACTTATATTTGAATATACTTATTATTATACTTATTATACTCATACATACTTATAATTGTATATGCTTATACTTGGTTAAGTATAACCAAGTGGAAAACTTCCAGTCCCTGCTAACTACACCTTTATTCAAGTTCCAGGGATGACCCCTCTAGCCAAATGCCGAAACATGTCTCCAACATCAATCCTATAAAATACTTTACACAACTTAAATGTTTTTACAATATGCACTATTTTTCTTCTATCATCCAACTTTTGCAATCCATATACCCTAAATCTCTCCTCATAGGGAACATTCCACAGACCACTCATGTTGTTGATCGCTAGCCTCTGAATCTTCTTCATTGTTTCTCATCCTCATCACAAACCCAGGAGACCAGAGTTCAGCACAGTAATCCATATGTGAATGTATCAAGGTCTTATAAAGAGGAATAACAACTTCTTTATCTCTACTTGTTAGTGTGTGTTCTTCAATAACCAAGTAATCTCATGGGTTTCCATAGCAATATGCCCTCTAAACTTAAACTCTACATTTATCTATTTCTGGGATACAGTTCAATCAATGTGGTACACAGCTTGTAATTTGTTTATTCCAAAATGCATAATTTTACATTTATCCGCATTAAACAAATGTCCATTATCTTTTTCCCATACTGACAGCATACCTTCCAGCAAGCTATTTGCATTGCCTTGATTAACTATTGCTGTACATAATAACTATTACTGTACATAAGAAGAGAATGCAGACAATTACTCAAACACAGAGTGATTGTTATGTTTATACACAAATGTAAGGCGTATTTGAAACAAGAGAGCTGAGTATGTTGCATTGATTGAGACAGTATGCCCAAAAGTAATTGGAATAAATGAAACTTGGTTGTCTAAGGAGGATGTGATGTCGGGAATAGAATTAGAAGGATGTATAATTTTCCAGAAGTATAGAGATGTGAAAAGAGGGGGGGGGGGAGTGCTGTTAATGATTGCAGAGGAAATGGGTCCGCAAAGTGTGGAAGTTGATGGTGCATGCACAGATTTTGAATCTCTGTTGTGCAAAGTTGAAATAAACAGGTTAGTATATCTGATAGGATGCTGTTATAGGCTAGAGAATACAGAAAATACTGATTGTGAAAGGTTTAGGCAAATTAGTTAAGCATGTAAAAAAGAAGGTGATTCTGATAGATGACTTTAATTACAGGAATATAGACTGGGGGGGAGGAGATAGTGTGTGGGAACAAGGAGAGTGAGTTTGTGGAATTTCTAGGAGACAGGTATTAAGCAGCACGTGATTCAAGTAGCTAGAGGCTTTAATGTCTTGGATTTGGTGATATCTTCACAAGATGTAATTGTTAATGAGGTGTTGACACTGCCGCCAGTTGGTGAGAGTGATCACGAGGTACTTGTTTGGGAAGTGATGAAACAGGAAAAGATCACTGCCAAAAATGTATACATGTGGAAGTATAAAGCAGGTGATTATAGGAAACTCTGCAGTCAGCTAGCATTAGTATGTTGGATAGATGTAAAAGACGTTGAAAATGCATGAAACTCACAAGGCAGTATCTGACAAAAGCAATGTATGACTGCATACCAAATGTTAAGTGAGTAAATAGAGTGGGAGTGAAATGGATGAAAAGTGAAATCAAGCAAGCTGTGCTGGAAAAGAAAATTTTATCGAGGATTTACAAGACAATTGGTGTGATCAAGTCCATGAAGAGTATAAAGTGCAGGCAAGCAAGAAAGGTGACGAGCATGGTAAAGGAAGAAAAGGTGCAGTATTAGAGGAGATTAGCTGGTGAAGCCAACGTTACTCAAGGGAATTTTTCCGCTACATGGCAAGCAAGAGGAAGATTCATTATGCAGAACTAACATTGGTGGATAGTCATGGCAGCAGACTAACAGCTGCATAACACTATAGCAGCTGATATAGTGGAATTATTGAACGAGCACTTTATCAGTGTACATCATACTGGTATAAATGATCTGGTACAATAGAGAAGAGAAAAAGTATTGGGAGAATTGGAAGTTGTTGGTTGCATTAGATGAGAAGAAGGCTGTGCTAATGGAGGACATATCATCACGTATTCTTAAGGAATGTGCACCACAGTTGGCAAATAACTGAAGATCCCCAGTGCTCACTGAGTGAGTATCTTCAGTTATTTGCTGATGATGCCAAGTTGGGAAGAATTATAAGTAGCGCTGGTGATGTTGATCCCTTCAGGAAGATTTGAATAGATTTTTGCTTGGACAACACAGTGGGGTTGTAGTTTTAATATCAATATGTGCAAAATGTTGCATTTTGGAGTGCAGAAATATAAGGCTGTGTGTACTATATCGATGGTGCCATACTGCACAAAGTGGATGAGATTAGAAATTTGAGAGAGAGAGATGGTTGACAGTAGACTGAAATTTAGAGGGCATATTGCTAGTGTTGCAAATGTTGCACATCGTAGTACTGCTATGATAAGAAGTATTATAATACGCAAGGATAAGGAATCGGTTGTGCCACAATATAAGGTACTAATCAGACCACACTTGGACCCTTGTGCTCAGATATAGTCACCTGGTTTTCAATGTGATGCAGAGACATTGGAGAGGGTCCAGACGTGAGTGACTAAGACAATGTCAGGACTTTGAAATGCTGGCTTTGGAGAGGTTTAAGAATGTGAATTGCAGAATTTGATGGATAGGAGGAAGAGAGGTGCTATGACAGATATTCAAGTTAGTGAGAGGATTTTATCAGATTAATCCAGGGGATTATAAAAAATGTAGAAGATGAAATGGGAAGAACCAGAGGTCTTTGCTGGAAGTTAAGTAAAAGTATAGTGAAGAGGGATGTGAGAAGTAGATTTTTTACATGGAAAATTGTCAGTCACAATCATTCCATTCACTCTTCTCCATTGTCATTTACATGGACAATGGAGAAGAGTGAATGGAATGCATTACCACAATGCATTGTTAATGCAAGGAATGTTAAGGATTTTAAAATTCTATATGATAAATATGTTGTCAGTTGAACGAATCTCCCATGATGAATCTGTCGACTCCATGGAGGGTGTAATAATAATCATAATAATAATAATAAGAAGAAATTTGCATCCTCAGCAACATACAGTAGAATAAATGTGCAGCCATTTCTGGTTACTTTATCATGAAATGTTAAGAAATTACTAAGGCAGGCCTGACCTTTCAGAAAGCCATGTTGCTCCCATACACCAGCCATTCTTGAATTCTCTTTTTTCCCAATTTTTCTGATACTTTTACCATTACGCTGGAGATACTGATTGGTCTATAATTTGCTGCTGCAGTCTTAGAAATTCATTTATGCAAGAGAATTAATTTGATCTCTTTCCACTCCTTTGGAACCCTACCAGAACTGTGACTTAAATTATGGAGCCTAGTTAGAGGCTTTGCCAGTTCCTTTACACATTCTTGCAAAACCAGTGCTGATATCTCATCCAATCCCACTGCTGTATTTACACTGAGATTCTGCAATATTGTAAGAGCCTCGAATTCATCCATCTCCATTCCCTCATCAGTCTGTTGAATATGCTACAGCAGTTGTAGGATTTTCATGGATCAAAACCTCATTGGCATTCCTTTTATCATGTAATTACCCTTCTTCTGTTGTTAATCCCCGAACAGCAATTGGGAGAAGGGAGTGCAATTCGTGGATGTATGGCATGCGTTTTACGGAAGAATGAAATTATACAGGCATGACAGGTTGCATTAAATGGCTTTGGAGTGAGCGTAATGGAGAAAGTGTTTCCGGATG
The DNA here is from genome assembly GCF_054136105.1 of Typopeltis vanoorti. NCBI lineage: Eukaryota > Metazoa > Arthropoda > Arachnida > Uropygi > Thelyphonidae > Typopeltis > Typopeltis vanoorti. Next base: position 474,016 of record NW_028328177.1, read on the forward strand.
GAAGTACACTGTGTGTGATGCATGCAAGAGATTAAAATAACGGAATGATGGGAAAAATCAGGAGAGTGATATTGAAGAAACAGAAGTGCTTGGCAGTGGAAACATTGATAGTGTGAGAAATGAAGAGAGAATGGGAATGCAAGAGTAACAGGAAAATGCCGGGGGGGAGCTTGAGTGGACAGACATGTCATAGGGAAAGCGGATGTTGAAAGTGGCAGTGAATGTGTGTATGAAGATGGAGTATATTGCGATGTGGGTGGGGAAGTTGAGAGCGAGCAGATACATGTGGTAAGTGGTGATAAAGATGATTGGGCAGGTGTGGTGGGGAAATCAAAATCGAACATGGCTTGGATGGGAATGTCTATAAACCTAAAAAATTTGTTTACAAATGCCAGAAGTAGAAGTCCGGGGGATGAAATGGTTTCAGTGGTTGAGTTTATTCACTCCTAAATTGTTGGAATAAGTGAAACATGGTTGCATTAAGATGATATCATAATGGGAATAGATATGGAAGGATATGGTATTTTTTGCAGTGATAGAAATGACAACAAATTAGACAACTTTACCAGATTATAAAAGGAATCAATGGTAAAAAAAAAAGTAAACCCTTCCTCCATTGGAGACAAACAAGGAAAATTATTGATGATTGACTCCAAAATTGAAGCAAGGATGGAAGTAATATTTTGATGAAATCTGGAAGGTAAAGATAGATACATGGTCCCAACAAGTGCAAAATATTACAGCTACTGTAACACCCACTTTGAACATTTCCAGAGACTTCGTTAAGCAAATTCAAAGATGCCCTGAGGGCACTAAATCTAACAAAGCATGAGAAATGATATTATTATTATTGTGTGACACCTCCAGGGAGCCCAAAGACTCATCAAGGGAGAGTGCCAACAGCGTCGAATGATTAACCTCCTTCCAGCTACTAACCGCTCTCAAACTTGCTTAACTTTATGCGTAAGTCATTAGTAGCAGAGTCCCTTCCGAAATGTTAAAAGTTGATCTTAACACAACTACTATCAAATTACAAAGGTTATACAATGAAATATGGAAGACAGAAAAAATTCTTCAACAATGGAGAGTAGCAGTAATTATAAAAATCCCAAAAAAAAGTGACCAAGTGTGAAAATTGAAGAGGAATAAGCTTGCTTTCAATTCCCACAAAAGTTTTTACAAAAAATTTAATTAAGAGATTAAAAAAGGAAATACGAACTTCATTAAGAGAAGAACAGGAAGGTTTTTGAACTGACTGTAGACATCCAACAAATATATTCACTCTTAGAAATATAGTGAAACAATGTATGGAATTTAAAGCCCCGCCTTCTAAACTTTATCGATTTTAATAAAGCGTTCAACTCAGTAGAAAGAGAGAAACTTTGGAAAATATTAGAAGAATGCAGAATACCTTATAAATTTTTCAACATTATAAAGTATATGTATAAAGGCAGCAACTCTTGCATGGAAGTAGATGGAAGACTTACATACTTCTTTATCATTGAAACTGGAGTAAGGTAGGGTTGTGTTCTATCTAGTCTATTATTAATAATCTTAATTGATCGAATTATGAAAAACTCAATTAATCATCAAAAGAAAGGAATATGCTGAGACTTTTTCCACTCTGGAAGACCTATTTTGCTGATTACATAGTGCTCTGTCGTATAAGTTAAATGACTTACAGCTAAAACGGATGACTTTGCTCATTGCTCTGAAACTGTGGGTCTTCATAAAACAAGAACAAAACCAAGGTCGTGCAAATAAATAAAACATTAAATAAAGAAATTAAGTTTAAAAATGAAAAAATTGAAGCTGTTGACTCTTTTACATACCTTGGATCAGTAATAAATAAACAAGGTGACACAAATTATTATTATTATTATTATTATTATTATTCAGGCCTCCATGGAGTCAAAAGACTCAACGTGGGAGGTGCTTCCTAAGAACATAAAGTCTGTCAAGACTCATCGAAGGGAGGTTCCCCCCTAAGAAACACTAAGTCTATCATACCACTCATTAAACTCATTGACAGTTCTCGCCCTCACTACTCTGTCAGGCAATGCATTCCACGGCTCAACCACCCTCCATGCAATGAAACCACTCCTCACCCTCTTGCTCACAGTTTCCTTTCGTAACTTCCAGGGATGGCCTCTTGTCATCACTCCTTCCCGCTGATCAACCAAGCGAAAGAACTCCCCAGTGTCAACCCTGTAACCACCTCTCAACAGTTTAAAAGTCTCAATCATATCACCTCTCCTTCTTCTATCCACCAAACTCTGCAGTCCACATTCCCTCAGCCGATCCTCGTAACTATCCTTGTACAGTCCTGAGACCATCATTGTCATCCGTCTTTGTATCTTTTCCACAGTTAATTTATCCCTTTCAAATCCTGGAGACCAAATCTGAGAACAATAATCCATGTGTGGCCTGATCAAAGACTTATACAACGGAATGATAACCCTCTTATCTTGCAGGTCAGTGTCCTTCTCATAATAGCAGCAATCCTCTGTGTTACCTTCACCACCTTTGCAATATGTCCCCTAAACTTCAGGTTTCTGTCAATCATCAACCCCAGATCTCTTGTCTCCCCTACTTCCTCCAGTATAACTCCTCCCATAGAGTATGCAGCATCCCATCGATGTTTCCCAAACCTCAAGACCATCCATTTTGCTGCATTAAACTGACACCCCATTCATTTGCCCATCAATCTAGCTTATTCAAATCTTCTTGCAGGGCTACCACATCTGCACTATTACTAATAATCCTTCCCAGCTTCGTATCATCTGCAAACAACTGAATATCCCCTTGCAATCCACTGGCAATGTCATTGATATAAAGGTTAAACAATATAGGTCCTAGTACTGAGCCCTGTGGGACCCCACTTGTAACCTTCTGTCTCCTTGAAACTGCTCCACCATACACAACTCTCTGATACCTATCAGACAGCCAATCCTGAATCCAGTTGACCAATCCGACATCCAGACCCATGTGTTGCAACTTAAATATCAACTTATCATGTGGCACCCTGTCAAATGCCTTTGCTAAGTTAAGAAAATTGCAGTATATGCCTTTCCCTCAACTAATGTTCTTGTAACTTTATTATAAAAGGCTAGCATATTGCTAAAACAAGAGTGCCCTTTCACAAATCCATGTTGACTCTCACAGATAACATTACCCTCATCTGCCCAGTGCTGTATACGGTCCCTCGCTACTTTCTCCAAGATCTTAACAACTACTGATGACACAGACTGGTCTATAATTAGACACTTCCAGTCTGTTACCACCCTTATGCATTGGCACTGTCTTACCTTCCTTCCATTCCCTGGGCACCTTTGCCGAAGCCAGACTTTCACTGAAAAGCCAGGTTAAAGGCACTGTCAGTTCCCTAGCACATTCTCTCAAAACTCGTGGTGAAATACCATCCAGTCCAAAAGCTTTATTGACATCCAGAGTTCTGAGTATCTGAAACACATTCTCCTCCTGTACCTGTAAACCTTGAAAATGCCTTATCCCTCTAGCATTAAAACTGACTCCTCCAGGATGAAATGCTCCAATAAAGTGGTCATTGAACAATTCCACTATGTCCTCTGCATCAGTCACTCTATTCCCATTTTTATCCCAAAATATCATTCTTCCACAGTCATTTCTCCTCCACTAGCCACATAGCTAAAAAATTCCCAAGGATTTTCTTTGGATCTTAGGGGCAATCTCCTCTCATATTTCAGTTTCGCTTTCCTTACCACACTAGTCACTCTTCTGGCCTGTGTCTTATATTCCTCACGCATCCTCTCTTCACCTGTCTCCTTATATCTCTTCCATAGCCACTTTTTCACATGCAATTCCTGTTTAATATTGTTTGTCATCCACTTACTCCAAATTATGTCCTCCTCTTCACTCGTGGTATACAACTTACCTTTGCTGCTAACAAATATTCTTTCACAATTTCCCACGCACTAACGATATCCCGCCCTTCCAAATCTTCCCTCCATGAAACTTCCCGAAGTTGACGTCTAAGACTATTATAATCACCTGCATTATAATTCCACATAAGTTCCTGTCTCTTTGATACTCTTGCATGTCTGTTCATTTTCCAAGCTATCTGCCCCACCAATTCCTCTCCCTTATTCCAGATACTCCTGGCATTAGTATAAAGCATATAAATGCCATTGTTTCTATACCCAGCATTATCCCTTCTAGACTCCACTGGGCTCAGTGTTACCTGACATCGTCTCCCTTCTCCCAAGTATCCATTCCCACAAGAGGCCACCCCTGCTATTATCCTCCCTGGGACACACTGACTCTTTCAGAACAGCAATCTTTCCAGATGCCTACGTCCTTCCTAATGCAAATGTAAACAGTCTCTTGCATACAATTCCTCTCTTTCCTCAAACGCACTCTAAGCATCCACATATACCAGTCCCCTCTTGTTACACATTCTTGCTATTATGCCATTCAACATCACTGCTCTTCTGCTCAGCTCATCATTATCATACCTAGGCAACACACACACTATTTTTCCTCTCTCTGTCTTCTTCCATACCGTCTCAAGCAAAAACCTCATATCTCTCGCTGCCCGACTTACATTACCACTCAAGTCATTCGTTCCTACCATCACAATCATCTCATCCACCCTTTCACCGCTCTTAATTGTCATAGCCACTCTTTCTATTGTTCCTCCCAAACACTCCTCTCGCATCCTATCTTGAACACCACGGATCATTGAGTCGCCATACATTATACCTCTTACCATTCCCTCTCTCCTATTGTTTCCATTCTCTCCTCTTCTTTCATTCTCATAGGTCTCTCTCATTCCCTCTCCTCTTCTTTCATTCTCATAGGTCTCTCTCATTCCCTCTCCTTTTCTTTCATTCTCATAGGTCTCTCTCATTCCCTCTCCTCTACTGCTATTCTCTCTTCTAGCATTCCCATACCTCTCTCTCATCCCCTCTCTCCTAGGGTTTCCATTTTCTCCACTTCTAGCACTTCCATATCCCTCTCTCATTCTGTCTCTCCTACTGTTTCCATCCTCTCGTCTTCTAGAATTCCCATACCTCTCTCTCATTCCATCTCTCCTACTGTTTCCATTCTCTCCTCTTCTAGCACTTCCATATCTCTCTCTCATTCCATCTCTCCTACTGTTTTCATTCTCTCCTCTTTTAGCACTCCCATACCTCTCACTCATACTCCCTAAATTCTCTCTCTCTCCTACTCTGATTCTCCTTGCATTTATCTCTTCCATTCTCCTAATCTTATCTTTCATTCTTCTGCTCTCATTCACAAGACATACCACCTCCTCTTTCAACTCATCTATCTCCCTCTGCAGTTCAGTCACTCAATCTAAATTCACTCTCCCAAACAAAACCATCTCCTAAACTTTCACAGTCACTCACACCTTCCACACTATCAAGTGTTATTTTCTCATTCATATATATCTTTTTTTCATTCTCTCCTACCACACTACTTGTCATCCTACATTCATTCCCAGTTCCTGGAGCAACAAAATCAGATATCGATATTTCTAATGCACTTATTTCCTCCAACTGCCTGCATTTTGCGCACATACGCTCTCTTTCACAAGCCACATGTCTAATTCCCGAGACGCATACATGCCGCAAGTACTGCATGCCACAAAGTCCCTTATGATATTGCTAATAATTGAGTTCTTAAATGGCGGAGGACTTGGCGATACGCCACTTGCGACTGCTGCTGAATCCGTCATCATTCCTTACTGCCGAGTAGCGTAATCGTTAATTAATCAATTAATAAATTCCGTTAAATAAATAGAAAAAAAAGTACAAACAATTACAAGCAAAACAAAACATTTAAGTACACTAAATAAAATGAAATATAACTAAATACAGTAATGAAAACTTAGCTTCGTTTTGTCTTCCACCGTTATGCATTCGATTCCGAAGGCAACCAAAATATATTATATCGCGACAGCAACTGACTTCCAAAAAACAACCACTGAAGTACACTCGTATTCAGAGAAACGATTTAGCACTCAAAAACGTAGAAAAACGGGAAAGAAAACGGACTATTCACCAATTAAAAATCACTTTCCTCTACACAGCTCAAATTCACCGCCACATGCTACGGCGACGCTAGCGCTACAAAGAATTGATAAAGCACAAAATTGTTTCAAGTCATTAAATAAATTATGGAAAGCAGTTAAAGTGAAAATTAATGTCTATAAATTTATCATGCGAGCAATACTGCTATATGGCTCTGAAACTTGGAACTTTACCAAGGCACAAAGTAATAAATTGGACATTTTCCAAAACAAATGTTTAAGAAGAATTTTAAAAATCTTCTGGCCAAATACAGTCACTAATGAGGAACTTTTAAAGAAAACTTTCTCCAAGAGAAAGATATAGAGAATAGATAAAGAGATTTGACTAAGAAGATGAAAATGGACCAGACATGTTCTCCACATGAGGATAAACAGAATTCCTCAAGTAGCACTGCGTTGGGCACCAGAAGGTAGATGTTCAGAGGTCCCCCAAAAAGTAACTTGGAGAAGAACGATGGAATCCAAAATGAAGGAGACAAGATAGGCGAGCTGGGAAGAAGCAAGAGCAGCTGCAAGGGACAGGGACAGATGGAAAATCAGCATTGCCGCCTTATGTGGCGGTAGTTGCAGAAAGAGCTAATGATGAATAATGAAAGGGAGGGAGAGTACTGCTGATGATAGCAGAGGTGTTGGACCCACATAATGTAGACATAAAAGGGGGGATGGTGGTAATTATTATTATTATTATTATTATTTGTGGCACTTCCAAGGAGTCCAAAGTTCATCGCCGGAGGAAACCTACTGAAAACTCTCTGTCTCTGCCACTACACCGAACGTCTACTACCAATCAGGACCGGTTTAATCATTAGGCAACCCAGGCAATCGCCTAGGGGTGCTAAACTTTGGGGAACCAGATTTTGCTACATAGTTCTGGGAAAAAAATATGTAAAGACAATGTACAGGGGGTGCCTAAATTTTCTTTGCCTAGGGGTATCACTTACTCTCGGACCGGCCCTGCTACCAATCATCTACAGTGGTATCTCGCTAATCCGAACTAATAAAAACCGAACTCGTTCAGATTAGCGAATTTCCCCCAAGAGGCAACAATAACTAGCGCTTAAGACAAAAATAATCAGATTCTAATGGTACATCAATTTAATTCTGTAAATAAATGAAGTAACTGATAGAAAAAAGCTATTGTACTGTAATATAAAACTTAGAAAATAATACAGTACATAAGTTTGTTTTATTAAAAAATTTAGTTTGTATATACCTGTATTGTTGAGGATTCTGATTTAATGTAGGTCAAAGAACATCGTCCAGTGTCTCCAACGGATCCTGAGGCCCCATGATACCTAAAACATCGTCATTAGAACCCCACTGTTCTAGTCATCACCAGACTTTCCTTCTTTTTTAGTTTTTTCCTACTTTCTTCATTTTTGTTTCCCTCATCTCTCACACAGGCCATTAATTATGAGTAACTCCACCCTGTTTGCTACCATGCACTAAGAATGACAATCCTGCGACTTCAAAACAAAAGACTTTTATTTTGACAGGCAATTTCGGAATAAGACGGCCATACTCTTAGTATATTCATCATTTATCTTCTTTACCATTCACCCCTTTCATTAATACAAATACCAGGTTCCACCACAACTAGAATGCGCAATTGCATATCCTTTCTTAGTAATTTCTGTTTATATATTCTCTTTCAACATATGAACATAGTCCAATGGTCAACCTACATGACTTCTCATACTTATGTGAAAATCATTCGAAAAAACCTGTTGCTTTCGATTTTTTTACCACAAATAAAAAAATGCTTTTTATTATTAACTACTCATTTATACAGTAGCATATTCGACCAAAAATATATGTCAGAAAATATGAAAACACTAGAATTAAAAACAGACAGTGATGATGTAAGGTATCATGAGGACATTGTTCGCACAGTGCAAATTGTCCTCTGCATATGTAGTAGTAACAAGATGAGATTTAAAACAAATACACTAATGTAATCAGAATATCGACAACTTATATGCAGTAATTCCTCGATTAATGCGATCCCGATTAGTACGTTTTCGATAAGTGCGTCATTTTTTTTTTTTTTGATAACCAAATTCGATTAGTGCGCCTATATACATCTTAAAAATAAATGTTACAGATTTTAAAAATTTTCGATCTATACATTTTTATGGCTAACTATTTTAAAAAATCACTCACCAAGATGAAATAATTTAGCTACCGATTTAAAACATTTCACAAAGTTATTTTTAATGGCATACTACACTACTTCCATGTACACTTTGTATACTATGTTCCAAATTTTTACCCACAAAATGTATGTCGTCTGCTATGTATGCCCACAGATTCGAGACACTTCTGCGCATGTCAGAAGAAGGAGAATCCATTTCGATAACAGGTTAATCAACCCGACTTCTGCAATGAGTTGGTTATTATTACATGTCGGAAAATTAAATTATCTTTTATGATTACTGTAGTTTTTAAAGTGGTGACTATTTTGCTTGTATAACAGTTGGGAAATTTTATCTATAAAGCAAGTGATATCGCGTGTTGGCGACCAATTCGTACGTCCTTCATTTCTTTCTCCCCTTCAATGATAACGTCCAAGAGTTAATTAAATCTCATTCTGAAGAATTGAGTGAATCCGACTTGCTAAATTTAGATGCACAGCGGGAAGATCCCGAAGAATATGAAGAAAATTTAACCATTGACAGTCAGCCAAAAAAGATTTCACAGAACCAATTTGAAAATATTTTTCGTACAATGGAAGTTTTTAAGCAGAAGTACTTTGAGGCTGACCCTGATGAAAAGAGAGGAGTAAAATTTACAGAAGAGTAGAAGAGGCAATATGGCCATACCGTCGGTTGTATGAAAAAAAATAAACAAAATGCCCGCCAAACTACGTTAGCTCAATTCTTTGTGAAGAAGTAGAATAATAAATATATATTCTGAATATGTTTTATTGTCTTCCAGCTTCATGGTTTTCCTTTAACTAGGCCCTGAGACATATCTTAATTCTTTTATAAAAAAATTAAGGTTCAAGAAAGAAATTTGAGGATCGAATTATACATTTTCCCATAGATTATTATGTTCGATTAGTGCATTTTCGATTAATGCGCCTGTTTAAAGAAGCATTAGGCGCACTAATTGAGGGATTGCTATGTCAATAATCGAGGGATTATACAGTATGTCAACACCATTTATCGCCCACCACTACCACCACAACCAGTATTTTTTTTTGTCTGTAAATTGTGTGTGTTCTGAAGGGCCGATTTGTCTGTATGCAGGATGAAAAACCAGAGTTTCAGGGAGAAAAAAACTCTGCTACCTCCGTATGAGGTTGGCTAACTCACATTCGATTGAAAAAGTCTATATAAAGATTCTCACGTCACGACGAGAATCAAACCTAGGCCTTTTCCAATCGAAGGGCACAACGCCGTCGTTCTTCCAATTGTGCTACGGAGGCGCTTAAAATGGTTATGAGGCAATGTGGTGTAACGTGGAGGTTGAGAGGAAGACGAATTTAGTTGGATGTTATTATAGGAGTGGGAATGTGGAGGGTGTGATTAATAAATGTATAAACAACTTGGATTAGTGAAAAAGAAAGAGTAATTAGTATGGGTGATTTTAATTATGGCAGTATAGATTGGAATGAAGAAATTTCATTTTGGAATAAGAAAAATTAATTTCTCGAGTAGTTAAGAGATAACTATATCAGGCACCACTTAAAGGAAGGCATGCAAGGATCGAGAGTTTTAGATCCAATCATTTCATCAGAGGATGTAATTGTGAGTGGAGTTTCAAACTTTCCTCTGGTTGGTGAGTAATTATGAAGTAATCATATGAGTTTTGGCAAGCCATAGGCAGACTTTTGCGAGTGCAGGATATATGTGAATTATATTATTATTTAGGTCTCCAAGGAGTCAAGACTCTCGCGGAAGTTCCGTACTTAGAAATACAAGTCTATCATACCACTCATTAAAATCAGTAGAATCTTCCTCTCACCACTCTATCAGGCAATGCATTCCATGGTTCAACCACCCTCCATGCAAAGAAACCACTCCTCATCCTCTTGCTCACAGTTTATTATTATTATTATTATTATTATTTCGGGCGACCCCAGGAGTCCTTAGACTTCGAGGGAGGCCCTAAACATCATGTCCACACAACTATACGACATTCTCACAGTATCTATCATACCTTGCCTTGAACTCGTTCACCGTCATAGCACCCACAACAGACTCTGGCAGCTTATTCCACTCATTTACCACTCTAAAAGTAAAGAACCTAGCTCTAACACCCCTGCTAACCACACTCTTGCCCAGCTTCCATAGGTGTCCCCTAGTTCTCCCACCACCAGTCCTGATCTAAAAAATATCCTCTGAATTAATCCTATAGAAACCCTTTAGCAATTTGAATGTCTCAATCATATCTCCCCTCCTCCGCCTATCAACTAGTTTCTGCAACCCACAAATCTTCAACCTGTTCTCATATGGTTCATTCCATAGACCTGTTATCATCTTAGTCACTCGCCTCTGGATCCTCTCCACCTCCTCCCCATCAAGAACGAACCGAGGTGACCAAATCTGGGCACAGTAGTCGAGATGAGGTCTTATCAATTCTCGGTACAGAGGTACAATAACTTGCTTGTCTCTGCTCGTCAAGGTATTTTTCAACAACCAAGTGAGTTGATGAGCTGATTTAGCTACTTTTGCAGTGTGCCTCCTAAATTTCATCTCCCTATCCACCAACACTCCCAAGTCCCTGGCCTCATCAATCTCTTGGAGTACAGTTCCACTAATGTGGTATACTGCTGCTAATCTTTTCACTCCAAAATGCATAACCTTACATTTTGTCACATTAAATTGACATCCATTCTCCTTAGCCCAGAACTCCAATCTATCTAAGTCATCCTGCAAGACTTTGACAACTTCTGCATTCACTATTGCCCTACCCAACTTCGCGTCATCAGCGTACAAATGAATTGTTCCACTTAGATCCTTCCCTATATCGTTAATGAACAGATTAAACAGCAGTGGTCCAAGAACAGAACCCTGCGGCACACCACTAGTCACAGGCCGTCTTTTGGACTTTACTCCTGAATAAACTACTCTTTGATATCTCTCCATCAACCAACCACCTATCCACCTCACTAACCCTATATCCATTCCCATATGTTGTAGTTTACGGATTAGTATTCCATGTGGTATCCTGTCAAACGCCTTTGCCAGGTCCAGCAGTATCACTGTAAACCCATTTCCCTTATCCAGTTCAGCTGTCACCTTGTTATTAAACTTGAGCAAGTTACTGAAGCCTGATCTACCCTTCACAAAGCCATGCTGTCCCTTGTACAGTATCTCGTTTTCATCAATCCATTCCTGTATTTTTCCCTTGACTACTTTCTCTAAGACCTTGACGACGACTCCTGATATGCTGATCGGTCGGTAATTTGCAACCGTAATCTTGGATCCTCCTTTATGCAGTGAATCTATTTCCCCCTCTTTCCACACCTTTCATAACTACCAGGGATGACCTCTCACTCCTTCCCGCTGTTCAATCAAGCAAAAGAACTCCCCAGTGTCAACCCTGTAACCACCTCTCCTTCTATTCACCAAACTCTGCAGTCCACATCCCCTCAGCCGATCCGCATAACTGACATTGTGCAGGTCTGAAGCCATCTTTGTTATCCGCCTCTGTACTCTTTCCACAGTTAATTTATCCCCTTCAAATCCTGGGGACCAAATCTGAGAACATCAGAACAGCAATCTCTCCAGATGCTTACATCCTTCCTCATTCAAATGCAAGTGGTCTCATGTATACAATTCCTGTCTGTACTCAAACGCCCTCCAAGCATCCGTATATTCCAATCCTGTCTTCTGACACATTCTCGCTATTATGGCATTTAATATTACTGCTCTTCTGCTCATCTGGTCACTATCATACCTGGGCAACACGCACACTATCTTTCTTCTCTGCGTCCTCTTTTGTACTACCTCAAGCAAGAATCTGATATCTCTCGCTGCCCAATTTACATTTCCTCTGAAGTCATTTATTCCTACCATCACAATCATCTCATCCACCCTTTCACCCGTCTTAATTGCCATAGTCACACTTTCTCTTGTTCCTCCAGGCAAGCACTCCACATGCATCTTATCTTGCACACCACGGATCATTGAGTCACCATGCATTACACCTCTCACCATTCCGTCTCTCCTGCTGTTCCGATTCTCTCCTCTTGTATCATTCCCATACCTCTCTCTCTCTCTCTCTCTCTCATTCCCTCTCCTCCACTTATCCTATTCTCTCCTCTTCTATTGTTCCCATAACTCTCTCTCTCTCATTCCCTCTCTTCTACTGTTCCCATACTCTCCTCTTCTATCATTCTCTAACCTTTCTCTCATTCCCTCTATCCTACTGCTTCTATTTTCTCCTCTTCTATCAATCCCAACACTTTCTCTCATTCCTACTCTGATTCGCCTTGCATACATCTCTTCCATTTTCCTAATCTCATCTTTCATACTTCTCATCTCATTCACAAGACATTCCACCTCTTCATTCAGCTCATCTATCCCTCTCTGCCAGTTAGTCAATCTTGCTTCCCATTCGTTTACCCAATCAATACCATCTCCAAACTGGACAGAATTGTTCGGACTCTCCTGGGACATACAGAAGTGGAAAGAGTTCATTCGGCCTCATCATCATCTACATAGATGATCGAAAAGAGAAGAATAAGAAGAGAAGAAGAAGAATACCATTTCCGTAAACCTCACAGTCATTCAAGCCTTCCACTCTCCCGACTCTTATTTTCTCATTCATACTTCGCTTGTCATTCTCTCCTATCAAACTACTCGTCTTCGAACATTTATTTCCTGTCCCTGAAGCAACTAGATCAGTTATCTAAATATCAAATTCACTGATTTCCTCCCACTGTGTGCATTTTGCACCTATAAACACTCCCTCTTCTCTCACCCGCCAGATATCCAACTCCCTGGAAGCATACATGCTGCAAACACTGTATGCCAAAAATTCTTTTATTATGTAACGTATAATAGAGTTCTTAAATGGCAGAGGATTTGGTGTCACGCCATTTGTGATTGCAGTTGCGTCCGCCATCATTCCTTACTGCCAAGTAATTACTAAACTAATCACTAAAAATGTATATGAACACTGTATCATATATATATATATATATATATATATGTAGAAAGCATTTTTACCTTGGGTATAAATATGTTAAAGATACCAAGTAATTTTTAAACCTGGTTTTACTCCATTTCCCAAGTAAGCAAACAGACCAAAAGTCAAGTTTGCGCCTGCAATTGATGCAAGTCTAACTGATCCCACAGATGCATCAATTGCAGGCGCAAACTTGACTTTTGGTCTGTTTGCTTACTTGGGAAATGGAGTAAAACCAGGTTTAAAAATTACTTGGTATCATTAACATATTAACATATATATATATATATATATATATATATATATATATATATATATATATATATATATATATATATAAATAAATATATATATATATATATATAAAAATAAAAAAAAAATATATATATATATATATATATATATATATAAGTAAAAGATGAATATTGGTAATATCCAGTACAAAGAAAGTATTAAAAAAAAGCCATGGAGAGTGACTTATTTAGTAAGGAAAACAAAAGTAGAGTATGAGCAAAAATTGGCAAATCAGGCAAAGAAAAACTTGAGAGAGTTTTCTAGATATGTGGCAAGTAGAAGGATCCTGGTAGGATGAAGATAGTGGACGAAAGTTGTTCAATGCTGCAGAAGACATTGTTGAGGTATTGAGTGATCAATTTGTAAGGATGTTACATCCTGATCAGAGTGGAATCATGAGGAACTTATGTGTAGAGAAGATAGGACAGGATGGCTTTTGTGAGTGAGCAGGAGGTATTTGAGGAAATGAATAAACTTGATGTCAATAAGGCGATAAGATTTGATAACATATCACCACGAATCATACGGGAATGTTCCAAGAAATTGGCACTAGTATTGTCATGCCTGTTTAATAAAAGTCTTGCAACAACACAGGTTCCAATGGAGTGGAAGGAGGGTATAATTGTTCCACTGCATGAAGGTTGTAGCTTCAAATTATAGGCCGGTCTGTATATCTGGAGTTGTGGTGAAGGCACTAGAGAGAGAGAGAGAGAGAGAGAGAGAGAGAGAGAGAGAGAGAGAGAGAGATTGGTAAGAGATAGGGTACAAAATGGGTTGATAATAGCAGTATTCTCTGTGCATTAATATCAGCATGAGTTTGTTAAGGGGAGATCATATTTCACTAACTTGTTCATGTACTATAACATGTACTATAACAAGGTGACAAATAACTTGGATAGGGGAGATGCATATACAGTGATGTACTTAGATTCAAAGGCATTTTGATAGACTGCTACATGATAAGCTCTTACATTAATTGAAATAGATGGGATTGGATGAAAGACTTCTAAGTTGGATCAGTGACTGGCTGTCGGATAGTTTTCAGAAAGTTGTATATTGTGGGTGTGGTATCCTGATTTGTATTTTAATGGTATTGGGATAGTTTTATCTAGTGACATTCAGCCATTTGCAGATGATGCAAAGCTGAGCAGAGCAATGCAGAGTCAAGCAGGTGTTATGGCCTTACAAGAGGACTTGAATAGATTGCATGAATGGGCAAGTAAGTGGAACTATCGGTTAAAAAGTGTATGGTTTTGAGTAAGTGTAAGGTTTTTTAAAGCTACCCCCACACTTAGTGGGGAAGCTTTAAAGGAATTAGAGAAGATGTAAGATCTAGGAGTGATGGTAGACAAGGACCTGAAATTCAGGGGCCGCATTTCACAGGTTATATAAAGATGTCACATCAGATGATGCCAATGATACAGAGGACCCTAACTTGCAGAAATAGAGAGGTTATGATGCCAGTGTATTTTGCCGAGTTTTCAGGGTGATGAGGATATGTTGGAAAGGTCCACAGAAGATTCACAAAGATGGTCAGTGGTCTTTGGAATGTGGAGTACGAGGACAGTTTGAGAGAATGTAATTTGAAGAACCATGTGAAGAGGAAGAAGTGGAGGGATATGATTGGCACATATTAAGCAAGTAAGGGGTTATTGTCAGTTTGATATGGAGGAGATTTTTCATAGAATTATAGGGGGGGGGGTAGAAGAAGAGGCTATCGCTGGAAACTGTATAAGAAGGGTGCGAGCTGAGGAGTGAGGAGTAGGTTCTTTGCATGGAGAGTGACTGGTGCGTGATATGCATTGCTTGAGTGTGTTGTGAATGTAGATGCATTGAATCAGTTTAAAGCACGTTTCGATGAGCATTGTATGCAATAGTGTGTGCCTCCCATTATGAGTCTCCGATTCCATGGAGGTCAGATGTTAATAATAATAATAATAATAATAATAATAATAATAATAATAATAATTGCCATTAGTGGATTGACTGTCGTGGAGCAACTTCGTCGCATTTGAATTAACATGTACTGTGTTAAATATCCATCTGATATTATTTAAAAAAAAAGTTATTATTATTATCACATCATCCCTCCAGGGAGTCCAAAGACTCATTGAGAGAGGGCACCTGCTCTACAGCTCTCTGTCTCCACCACTGAATCCATCAACTTCAACAAACCAAAACTATCGTCATCATCTACACCAATGCCATCTACCATCCACCATTACTAGTATTTTCACAGACACTCACAAACATCCATGTCCACAGTGGGATTCGAATCTGCAGTCTTTGGATTGAGAGCGGATATGCTATCCACTCTGCCAACCAGGTTGGGGTGTTACTATTCCATATGCAGAAGAGATTCTCGGGAAAATATCAGGCAGGATTTAGAAGTTGGTCAAACACTGATCACATTTTTACCTTGAGACAAATTCTAGATAAAAGTTGGGAATACAATAAAGAAAGTCATAATCTCTTCATTGACTTCCAAAAAGTATACGATAGCACACACATGAGGAATTAAAGGAATTCGGAATACCAAAAGATTTAATCAGACTAGTTAAAATGTGTGTAAAGGAGAATCGATGTAGACTCCTTGCTAACAACATACTGTTAGAGCTATTCAACATCACAAGTTTAAAAGAAGGAGATACGATATCACCCATACTATTCAACATAGCTATGGAAAAATTAGAGAAACAATTAAAAGTACTGTATTATGCTGTGCATCATTCCTGGGGTATGCAGACGATATTGATATCATAGGAGAAAGTGCAGATGGTATAACTGAAACTTTTATAAACCTTAAACATCCATGTCCACAGTGGGATTCGAATCTGCAGTCTTTGGATTGAGAGCGGATATGCTATCCACTCTGCCAACCAGGTTGGGGTGTTACTATTCCATATGCAGAAGAGATTCTCGGGAAAATATCAGGCAGGATTTAGAAGTTGGTCAAACACTGATCACATTTTTACCTTGAGACAAATTCTAGATAAAAGTTGGGAATACAATAAAGAAAGTCATAATCTCTTCATTGACTTCCAAAAAGTATACGATAGCACACACATGAGGAATTAAAGGAATTCGGAATACCAAAAGATTTAATCAGACTAGTTAAAATGTGTGTAAAGGAGAATCGATGTAGACTCCTTGCTAACAACATACTGTTAGAGCTATTCAACATCACAAGTTTAAAAGAAGGAGATACGATATCACCCATACTATTCAACATAGCTATGGAAAAATTAGAGAAACAATTAAAAGTACTGTATTATGCTGTGCATCATTCCTGGGGTATGCAGACGATATTGATATCATAGGAGAAAGTGCAGATGGTATAACTGAAACTTTTATAAACCTTAAAACCTCTTCCGAAAAAATAGGTCTTAATATTAACCAAACTAAAACAGAATATTTAAAAGTATAGAGATAATGATCGCAATAAGCCATCAACTATTCAGTGTGCTGACATGATATTGAAAAACTCAATACAATTTAAATATCTAGGTATGAACTTTATAAGACGCCACTAATAATAAACGAAATCAGAACTAGTTGCATCAGATGGTTAGGCCACCTGGAAAGAATGGAGGATAACTGGTTAGTGAGGTGAACCTTTTTACATCACCCAAATGGAAAACATCCTAGAGGAAGACCCAGCAGATGATGGATGGATAACATCAAAATGGACATGAAAGAGCTGAACCTGCAATACAGCAAGGAGTTGGCTAAAGATAGAAAAACATGGAGAACGGTGGTGCTTTCGACTAAGAACCTTAAGGGATAGTGAAGCTTAAGAAGTGTTACTTGGAATTTTCTACTTTATCTTTCAAAATTTAATATTTTCGCTGCACAAATGATTTATTGTTTCTTTCCAAAGATAAAAATGAATTTGACATGCTTGAAAATAAATAATCGATCCTGTAATGACAATAGATTCTTCTTTGCAATGCAAATATTTAATAGTAGTATTAAATTTGCTGTCTTTTATTCTTCAAATCAGTGAGGGGAAAAAAAGATTTATGTTCTTTCATTTACTGTATATATATATATATTTTTTTTTTGGCTTGCTTTGAAAATTATTTTACTAAAGATTTTTAAGTTTTAAAAGTTACATTTATTAAAATAAATATGAGCTTTTGTTTTCTTTCCTTGGAACATAGCATTATACGGATTGTCCCACTTCAGTTTTAGAAACGAGTGTTTCCATCGGTCCGGCAGCGGGCAGTTGTTGGCGGGGGTAGCACCTGACTTCTGGTGCTGCTAGGTTCGAAGAGACGCAGATCTGTGCGCCGCCCCTCTCCAAGGAACCGCCCTGTGCTGTTCAGCTTTGGGAACCCGAGTGTCGACCCGCGATGCGGGACGACAGGGTGCCGGTCGAGACGCAGAACCGTTCCCAAACAGGTGTCGCCACGAGGTGCACGCTCTAGTCCGGCTGATTTTTATGAGTAACTCTGAACAACTCTGAGCGGTGGATCACTCGGCTCATAAGGCGAGCCGCCAAAGAGTAGTAGAATTCCGCCCAATAAATAGTGAAATCGAAGGAATAATAATATGAATTCCAATGAATAACAGTATTAGTAAGAGAATGCCGATAATTGTGCATTGCGGTGTTGTCACGGTCACGTCTGCACGGAGTTTCTTCCAGCCTCTCCGTAACGTTCGTCCGGAGATAGGGATGCTATCCCCGTAAAGCACCGCGCCTCCTGCGGCGTCCGGAGCGCTCCTGTCGGCCATTGAAAATCCAAGGGAGAGAGTGTGATTTTCGTGCCGGACCGTACCCATATCCGCAGCAGGTCTCCAAGGTGAACAGCCTTACTTGATAGAATAATGTAGGTAAGGGAAGTCGGCAAGACGGATCCGTAACCTCGGGACAAGGATTGGCTCTGAGGACTGGGCCGGGTGGGCTGGAGTCCGAAGGGTATGGCACTGCACCGGGACTGGGCGAAACTGTCCAGTGATGGAACGGTTGAACCCGGACCAGCGTCGAGCCTTCTCGTGGAATGCCTCAGCTGCGCGGCGCGCCGGATGGCCCGTCTGATGCGACCGTTTCGGCCAGCAACTAACAGCCAACTCAGAACTGGCACGGACCAGGGAAATCTGACTGTCTAATTAAAACAAAGCATATTGCGAAATGGCTGTTGAGAGATGGTGACGCAATGTGATTTCTGCCTAGTGCTATGAATGTTTAAGTGAAAGTATATCAATCAAGTTTGTGGGTAATCGGTGGGAGTAAACATCACTCTCCTTGAGGTGGACAGTAACTTGTTGGTGAGCAGTTTTATAAATATCTAACAGGATAATTTTATATATGTAAATGAAGTTTATATAGCCAAATTTCAATTGATTTTTTTGAGGAGAGTAGATATGGAGAAAATATATGAAAGATATTCTGCACAGACTGATTCAAATTTTCTGCTAATTTTGAAGATTTCCAATTATATCCCCCCCCCTCTCTCTCTCTTTCTGCTCCTGGAACTGAATTATAACTACTTTATCTAAATTCCAATGGTGTTAGAGTTTTCACAGACAGTATTCAATATATATTACTTGATTTTACCATTTTGACAAAAGATGTAAGCCAATAATAGTGTTTAATCTGACGAAGCAGGTACTTCTAATTTCAGACTATATCTTTTCAATCCTGAATCATTTGTTTAGCTGTCTGTTGACATTATTGTAATTTTTAGAAATTCTTCTCTATATTTTAACCATATAAAAACCATTTACATGTATGCAACAACAACAAAAAAGTTGAGTAGTGTTAGTTTTTTTTTTTTCTTAAAAATTTCCAGCTATGATGACTTTTACTGCTGCTGGAACTAACTTTTGTCTTAGAAATACTGGATAATAATATTCTCATCTGGAGGTAAAGGCTAAAAGCTTAGATTACTCTCAATGCCATTGAGATAGAAAGACCACTTCTTCAGAAGTCACACTAAAGAGCCTCAAGCAGTAGTGCATAATAGATCAGCTTGTTTTGTTTTCGATTATATTCGAAATGGAGATGCTGATATTTAGTTTAGTCTGATACAATATTTATTTAAAAATAATTTCTTAATTTATAATAATCACATTTTCACTTTTATTATCGAAAACATTTGAATTATTTGACGCAGTTATTTAAAAAAGAAAGAAACATTTTAATGAAAGAAATAGGTGCATATATGGGTTGTATAATGCATATATACACCCTCTGTCCGAAGAGAAACCGAACTTTTGATAGAAAATAAAAGACAGGCCAATTAGAATTATTCAAATCACTTATTTCAATCAATATACTCTCCCTCAACTTCGATACATCGTTTGGCATGGTGAATTAATTCGTTAAATGAGTTTTTTTCTATCGGTTTTTGGGATACTGTTAAGGATCATGGTTACTGCTGCTTGAACGTTTTCAATGGTGTGTATCGCTTTCCTTTCATCGGCAAATGACATCGGGGGAAGAGAAAGAAGTCACAGGGTACTAAATCAGGTGAATACGGCGAGTGATCCAACACACAAACTTGGTTTTTGCTCAAAAACTATCTCACAATGTCCGAACGATGAGATGGTGCATTATCGTGCCACAGTGACCAGCTGCCTGCATCACATATTCATGCCGTACGCAACGAGTTCTCGCTGTCAATCGCTTCAAAACTTCGAGATAAAACTCACCATTGACCGTTTGGCCAAGCGGAATGAATTTTTCGTGGATAATGCTCCTGGAACCGTAGAAACAAATCAGCAGTCTTTACTTTTGACTTCTCCAAGCGACTTTTTTTTGGATACCCCTCTTCTGGTGGTCTCCATTCAGCACTTTGTTTCGGGCTCATATCTTATCTCATACGTTTCATCACCAGTAACGATCGTTTCAAGGAAGTTTTGAGTCCCTACCAGTGGTTTTAATGAGGTCTTTGCAGTGTTCAAGTCGATACATTTTTTGGCGTGGGTCAACTTGTGGGTAACAAATCACGAATTCAATTTACGAAGACCCCAAACTCTCGGTCAAAATGTTGTGCATTGTGCACAGTTGATTTTGGAATCCCCAATTCATCTTCAATCAATCTTATGGATTATTTCGGGTTTTCTTTGATGAACTCACGCACTTTTTGGATGTTAACTTCTCTCAGTTAAATTTTTTATACGGCCCGGCTTTTCGTCGTCCTCAAGCGTCTCTCGAGCACTTTGAAATCGCTTAACCACTCATAAACTTGAGTACGGGATAAGCATTTATCGCCGTATGCTTTCTGAAGCATTTGATGCATTTCGGAAAAACTTTCACCAAGTTAAACACAAAAGTCAATCGCAGCTCTCTGTTTGAAACTCATTTTCCGACCGTTCGTCAAAACACACTTGTCGCTCTTGGCACTATAACTCGGCTTCTAATGAAACAAATGTCATAAACAGTTGACACAACATTAATGAAGGTAGCCGCTTTCGACAACAAAAAGATACAACAGGTGTATTTTTTTTTTCTTCTATTTTCAGAAGTTTGGTTTCTTTTTGAACAGAGGGTGTACAACAATGCATATGCATTAAAAAAGCCTGTGTAGCTTAGCGAAAGTGGTGTTTACACACTCTCAATACTAAACCACCCAAAGAAAGAGCGTCACGAGTTAAAATTCTAGTCACTGACTGGACTAGAGGAACTTTTTAAAGACCCCCTATAACTTAGTCAGTATAGACAAAACCCTTTGATTGGAAAGACCTGGGTTCGATTCCCGTCAAAGTCGTGAGCACTTTTATCCAGTCCCTCACCGGCCTGGCTGGCCAAGTGGTTAGCATATCTGCTCTCCATCCAATAGGCTGTGGGTTCGAATCCCACCTTGGGCATGGATATTTTTGATTGTCTGTGAAAATACTAGTGGTGGTGGCTGTTGGTGGTAGATCGCGTTGGTGTAGATGATAAAGGTAGCTGCGGTTGGTGGAGACGGAGAGTTGTAGAATAGGTGCCCTCCCTCGACGAGTCTCTGGACTCCCTCGAGGTGTTATGTAATAATAATAATATGTTTTATGGGGAGGTTCAAATTCAAATAAATAATTTATTCATTTCAAATAATTTATTTTTAAAACCGTTCACAGGACAATTGTTACAATGGTTCTGTTAATCTAAATCACTTGGGTGGCACACTCATAAATGTCTTTTCCAATTATGCAGTAATCTCTTTGTACTAAAACAAAATACCATATAATGATTTTTTTTAAACATTTTATTATGTCTCAGATAAATTGCATAAATAGATACAGTAATAATTATATATATATATATATATACACGTGTGTATATATATATAATATTTATAACACATTACAATTGTGAATAACAGATACTTGCAAGTTAATATTTTTAAATAATAATTTTCTTCTTCTTATTATTATTGAAATATGATTGCATATTCTGATTGAATATTTACAACACATATTACATATTTACAACAGGTTTAGTTCTTTTTTTTTTTCTGTATAATGTATTATATTCTTTCTTTGGGAGGCATTTCTGATTTCTTCCTCGAAGCTTAGCAGACCTTATCTGAGGAATATAATAGATGGCGGTGTTTCATATGTTTCTATACTGGTCGCAAGCCAGGTGCTGATTTTACTGTTTGTTGGTACGTGCTTGGAAGACTTCAACTGCTATTAGAGTTTATTTATTTATTTTTTTTTTTGCAAGTAGGGTTGGATTTAGACATGGCGTGTGTTTATTTTCTTGTAGTGATGGTTTTTGAGAGGGGGTTTGTCATAGGGTGTGTGTGGGGGAGAGAAACAGGAATTGCTCTAATTTTCATTCTCGCTATAATATTTATGTTTATATGGCGCCTGTTTCAGCTCTCTGTATGTTCCTAGGTTTCAGATGTCGAAAGGCAGTTTATCATGTCCGGTTCGTAGAGGTTTCGGGTGGCTTTGCCGTAGTGATTGTGTACTTATATATATATTATATATATATATATAAACCACTGCCGTTTTCGGTCTTGTTATTTGATATGTTGTTCTGGTTACTCTATAGGTTGGGCTGTAGTAATGTTTAACATGACTGTATATAGTGGCATAAGTGTTCCACCTTAAATATTTTGTGTTTTGTCCGGCTTCCTGCATAAGAGTGGGTTGTTCCCAGAAAATCAGTTTTACCATTTTATTATCTTGCAACCATTGTAGCCTGTTAAGTCTGTAGTCTGCGCAGAATGCATATGATGTGATTGCATATCTTAAAATGTTTTCACATAATGCTTTATAGATTAGTATTTTTATGGGGGTTGGGGCAATGTCTTTTAATCTGTACAGTTTGCTTGCTATTTTCCTAAGCTTGGTATGTAGGTAGTTTAGTTTGTATGGCTATTCCAACTTTGATCAGCATCGAAGTGAAGTCCGAGATAGCATGTTGTATTCACCTGTGTGATTGTTGTGGTTTAGGTTCTGCGCTTTGTGTATAGGAGGATGAATGTCGGATAGTGAGATATTTAGTTTCTATGGGCAGGGTTTGTGGGTTTTTGAATACCATTAGCTTTGTTTTTCCAGGGTTTATAGATATGTCGTTTTCGGTTAACCAGTTAGTGATTTGTTGATGTCGTGTTGCATATTTGTGTAAGCGATATTTGCGTTGTTGTGAATAGATACTATGGCCGTGTTGTCTGCGTACTGGAAGATTTTACTTTTTAGGGGAATGTGGCTTATGTCGTGCGTGTGTGTATATTTTAAATAGAATGGGAGATAGGACAGCTCCTTGCGGCACTCCACAGGTTACCTGTACCTCTTTGCTGCACGCTGATCCTATACGTGCGGTGTGCTTTCTGTTTTTCGTGTATGCTTTAAACCACTGGAATAGACGACCTTCAATTCGATATGCGTTAGTTTCGTTAACAGGGTTTTGTGTGTTAAATGCTTTTGTTAGATCAATGAATAGCACTAATGTTATTCTGTTTTATCCAATGCACCATTTATTAGGTATGTGAAATCTTCCAGGAGTGTTGCTGTTCCTTTATTTTTTTGAAAGCCATATTGTGTTTTGGGTATGATTTGAAATTTTTTAAAGTATGTGGAGAGTTTCTGATGCACGATGCGCTCCATGATTTGGTTGATTACAGACAACATGGCGATGGGTCTGTAATTACTTATGTTTCTTTTTCCATGTTTATGTATGATTGTGCCTAATGCAGTCTTCAGTGTTTCAAGTATGCGTCCCGTTTCGAAGATTTTATTTAACAGTTTTTGTGTAATTGGAAGTAGGTTGGTTGAGTGTTTCTTGATGTCTTTTGGTCTGATTCCGTCTATCCCCGGTCCTTTGTTAGGGTTAATTAGTTGAAATGCCAGTGATAGCTATTCGTTTGTTACTGTGGGGAACAACATCGATTGGGTTGCTCGTTAACCGAGTGGAGAATATTCGTTTGTGTGAGGAAAGGTTGTTTCTTGTAGTTTTTGAACAGAATTCACGAAGTAATTAAAGTTGTTTGCCAACTGTTTGAGGGATTTGGGGTAACAGGCAAAGCTGTGTTTTATTGTTTATGAGACAGTGGTTCTGTGTATATTGTCCAGGATTTCATTAATCAGGTGCCAGGTTTCGTTTAGGTCATTCTGAGCTGTTGTTAATTTGTTGCTGTAATAGTTTCTTTATGCCGTTCTAATCTGTGTTGTTAGGGGATTCCGTTTTCTTTTGTATTCAGCTTTTAAAGCGATATTGTTTGGCGACTTCTGAAGTTGTTTCCATAGGGCATCTTTTCTTTGTATATCTGTCATCCATGGATTTTGTTTCGTTTGGGAACGTATTTTTATTTTTGTTAATGCATTGTTATATATTTTGTTAAATGCAAGTTTAAGATTATTATATACAGCTTTAGCAAATTCTAAAGATGCTATCTGCATCCAATCTGTTTTTTCGATTTCATCGTTTACTACTGTTTCGTTTAGAATGCTATAATACTGTTTTGTAGTCTCTGAGTTTTATGGGTTCTGGTTCAGTGTGTAACTGTAGTGCTGTGAAATAATGGTCTGCTAGTTTGCATGTTATGACGGCTGCTGTGTGGCTGTTAGGAGGGGCCCTTATATTTATATGATCAATGCAGGTTGAGGTTGTTGTGTTTCCGACTATCTCTTCTCGTGTATACGACTGTATGGATGGGGTTATGTTATATGTATGCCGATAATAGGTCTAGGTATTGTTCTGTGCTGTTATTTATGTTCCTAATGTTTATATTCATGTCTTCTATTATTATCAAGTATTCTGAGGCGCCTACTTCCATGGCTGAAAGCCATCTGTTTAATTCATCTAGAAATTTTGTGCTGCTTAAGTTGGGTGGTCTGTATATTGCATTAATATCAAAGAATTTTCTTGTTTGATGTTTTTAATTTCGATACATGTTTTCTGCGTATTCTAATTTATAGTATATTTCTGTTACATCTAGTTTATGTTTGGTAAATATTATTATACCACCGCCTCGTTTTGTTTGTCTGCAGTGTTTGTGTTGTTGGAAGTGTGGCATTTAGTAGGTGGATGCCTCTTCGTTTGTCGTAGATACTTCAGTCAGTATTAAAATGTGTCGTCTATATCTCCATTCAGATAAGCTTGCAGGGTCAGCCAGTATTTTTGAATGCTTCTAATGTTGATGTGGATAACAGATAGTCCTTTTTTGGGGATTGTCATTTGTTTCCATTCTGTTATTGATTTCAGAATGTGACAATTATCATATTCCGGGGTGATTACGTCTGCTTGATGGTCTGCATTCATGTTGGTTGGTGTGCTGTTCCTTCTTTACGAGTTGTCAATATTCCTTTTAATGTGGCAGCCTGTTGAGGTCTTCTACGGATTTTATTTCGATTGGTTTTGCGTCTTTTTAAGGAATATTTTGCTGTCTCTTATCCATATAATAAACTGGCAATTTTTTTTGTTTTTACTTTCCTAGCTTTGTAGAATAGTTTCTGATAATATGGCGTTAAGTACTGGGACAAGTATATTGGCGTGGTCTCCTTTCAGATCTTTGACTATTGGTTTTTTAATCTTGCTAGCTTTTATAAGTATATAAGTATAGTTTTTGTTGGGCTGGGCTGTTGGTGAGTCGCACAACGACGGGAATTATTTTCGCTTTTCCTTTTTTGTGGAATCCGATGTACTGACTGGATATCTTTTGATTCAACGGGACCACCAAGTTTTTAGCTTAGTTGTATTACGATGTCTCTTAGATGTGTTCCGTTGCAATTTCTGGGAGACCACCTATTAGATCGTATAAGAGTTCTTACTGTTGCTTTAAAGAGTTTTGTTCTTGTCGTAGTTGTCTCTTTATTAGATTATGCTGTCTTTTCGTTAGCTCTTTAACGCAGTTTTTAATTTCTCTAATTGTTTGTATTACATCTTCTACCGAGTTATTATTAAATTTAATAAATTCCTCATATTGGTTGAATTTTTCAGTAATCTGTAAGGTACGTTTTTGAAATAGTTCTCCAACAAAATCGATTAAGCAGTCTTTTAGGTTTTGTAATCTATTTTCTTCTTCTTCTTCTTCTTCCTAACATGGAATTTAGGCCAAGTGGCTTGTTCCGGTCTCATGCCATCTCTTTCTTGGTCTTCCGATTCTTCTTTTTCCACTTATTTTGTATTTGTATAATATTTTTGTAGTCTGCTGTTGTCCATAAGACAATATAAACCGTTTTTGTTTATATTGTCTTATGTAGTAATTCATTGGTTTTATTTTCAGGGATTTTAAGATTTCTCCATTTGTTTTGTGGCCCCACTTGGTATATCCATTTGTTTTTCTGAGGAACTTCATTTCTGCTGTTTGAATTCGTTTTTCATCTTTCCTTTTCATGGTCCATGTTTCACTTCCATATAGTAGAGTTGCTTTTGATAAGACATTATAGTCTGATTCTAGTGTGTTTTTGTATTAAGGATGGCTTAAAAATATTATTTATTATGCCACTTACTTTGACAAAGTTTGATATTTTAGTGTCGTTTTCTTCTTCGTATGATAGATCACATCCCAAGTATCAGAAAGTGTTTACTTGTATTAGTATTTAATTGTCTATCACTATTTTACTTCTTATTGGGTTTTCTCCTTTGTTGGCTCACCTGGGTTTCAGTTGTTGTTTTCTTTGTTTTTAATTCCTTCTGCCGTTGATAGCTGTTTACAGCCTGCCTGCGGTTGTTTTCTGCATTAGCTGTTTTCCACCTGCGGTCGAAGGCAACATTCCTTTGTTGTTTCTGCAATGGAGACACTTCCACGCGTCACGATTCTTCGGTGATTTTTGCTGCCAAGTGGCCTCGGACAATCCCGAACATAGAAAATGCATGTTTTTCCGGTAGTTCCTACATGTTATGTGGTTTTCTTCCCCCGTTAAGTCTTCTTGGTATTTGTAGCACTTCATATTTCTTGTTTGACGATCTTGCTGTAATTTCTAATTAATATAATAATAATTTTTTTTAACATTTTTTTTAAAGATTTTATTATTTCTGAGATAAATTACATACATTATATGAACACAATTAGGCATTGCAAATAATTACTCGTACATAAATGTTTTAGGTCTTCGACGGTGTTGATGTCAGGACTCTGCACAGGCCAGGGAAGTTATTTAACACCCATCTCTTCATACCATTCCATAACGACTGCAGCTTCGTGGCATGGGGCATTGTCGTGTTGATAGTAACACGGGTCCATTCAATAAAACTCCACAGCGTAGGCCGCACCTGATTATCAAGAATATGAAGACACTGAGCTGCTTTCAGGGACCCATGGACCAGTGGTCCAACTCAAAACCAGCTGAATGCACCTCACACCATTACTCTTCCACCACCAAATTTTACTGTGGGTACACTGTGGTAATAAAAGTTAACCAGGCTGCCTCCACACCCTCACCCTGCCATCAGACTGGAAACAGGTGAACCATGATTCATTGCTCCAGAGCACTGTTTTCCACTGGTCAATTGTCCAGTTCACATGCTCTTTGCACCAGGCCAGACAAGTCACCTTGTTCGTTGTTGTTGTGATGTTTGGCTTTTGTGCTGCTGCTGCTGCTCTTCTGTGGAAAACCAGCAAATGGAGTTCTTTTCATATAATAGTTCCCACAATGGTGTTAATAAAGATGTTCTGGCATCACGCGTGCAGGAAAATACTCAGGACAGCCTCCAAAAATGACTGACATGGACAAGGTGTTAAAAATAGTGGCACGCAAAAACTGGCTACAATTGGCATGGATGTTTTTGAGTGCCACCCTTGGTTATTGGGCCCCTCCCCTGAGTATTTTCCTGCACTGGTGATGCCGAAATGTCTCTATTTGTTGATCACATTGCAACCCACTGATTCTGGTGTATGGTCTGTGTTTAAGAAGACGTGAAGAGAGTGGAAATGGCTAGGTACGCGCAGTGGTGAGCTATAAGGGGCTCGCGCGAGCCCTTTGTCAAAATATTTTCAAATTTGCGAGCCCTTTGTTCTTCTTGTTTACTTTTTTCAAAAAATAACATATTTTTTTGAAATACATATTAAGCGACAAACTCATACGGTAACCTAACAAAAATTAGTCTATTCGGCAGTGTATTAGATTATTTGGAATTATTGTTTCAATTCCTCTATAACGAATTTGCCCAAGTTTGAAAACCCAAGTTTTACCATATGATTGGCTACCTTCCGGTAGCCAATCATATGGTAAAACCAGTAGCCAATCAAATTTCGTAAAACTGTCATTAACGGTTGTTCCACTGGATATTATTTCTGTGTTCTTCAGTACACTGATGTATATCAATTGTGTTTAAAATTTAAACATAATAATAAATTTAAAAACTGTATATTCAGCAAATTTTATTTTTATAATTCTAAAAGTATTTTTACCCGTGAAACATTAAGACAGTCAAATTTATTAAATTTTTTTGGGAAAGAAAAACAATGAAAAGTGATTCTGCTGATTCTACTGCAGTTGAAGATGAAGTTGAAGATAATATGCACATTGGTTCAATGAACATGCAACAGGTTTTAGGGCAAAAAGAAAATAATAGAAAAAATTGCAAAATTTCTATAATAGCAGAAGAATCGACAACATTATCGAAAATAAGTATTTTATTTATTCACATACAAGTTGAGCTCACTGAACCATGTATGATTTTTGTATATCTTGTAGAACTAGAAAATACCACCGGGGAATGTATACATGCTACTATAATTGCTACTTTAAATTCATATGAATTTTCTGATAAGTATTTAAAAAATAATTTCATTGCATTTTGTTCTGATGGAGCTAGTGTAATGTTAGGAAATAAATCAAGTGTTGCAATCAAACTTCTACAAAAATTTCTCAACATTGTGATTTGGCATAGTGTAGCTCATCGTTTACAATTAGAATTAGACGATTCTATAAAAAAAAAATAAAGAAAGAAATTATTTTGAAATATTTATGGATAAATTATATGCTTTTTATCATCAATCACCAAAAAATGCACGAGAATTAAATACGATTGCAAAAGACCTTCGTACAGAAATTTTAAAGATCGGCCGTGTTTGGACCACGATGGGAAGCTTGCAGTTTACGAACTGCTCTTGCTGTGTGGAGAAATTACCCAGCTTTATTCAAACATTTTTCATTGAACGATAAATATAAGGACTTTTTTAAACCGACTTCTCAATTTGAATTTTTAAAAGATCTAGCATTAATGATTGATATCCTACAGGAATCATATCAGAAGCTCTACAAAGTCACAATATAAGCATTATAAGGGCTAACTCCTTAATCATGTGAACAACTAATGCAATTAATGATTATGATTTTAAAAATTCTGTAGGTTCTTGTGAATCTAAAATTTATACCATGTTAAACTCAAAAGAATTTAAAGGAATAGCAATTGAAAGCAAAATCAGATTTCACAAACTATGGCGAGAAACATTACTAAACTCTCTGATAATGTCTTTAAAGGATAGATTAACGGCAAAGAAATTTTAAACTTAAAAATGAAAATTATGAAGATTTGGAAGATGAACTCAAAAACATTTTAAATGTATTTATCCTGAAACAATGAGTATGGAAGAAGCTACGTGTCCATGGTTAGAAGGAGCAAAGAGAATAAGATCTTTAAATTTTATTTAGAAATATGAAATTAAAATTAATGATTTTAGAGATGTAGTGGCTTTGACTGGAAAGTTACGAAACGAAATTCCCAGCACGGTGAAAAAAGTCAAAGTGATTATGGCAACAAATTGCAGTTTACAGTGCTGAAGCCGAATGAGCTTTTACTGTGATGAATAATATCATAACGACCAAGAGATCTTCTCTCACTATAACAAATTCCGGATTAGTGACAATATGTATTAATGGGAAGCCTTTGAATGAATTTAATCCGAATGCCTATGCCATATATTTTCTAGAAAATCATCGCTCGGCTATAGATCCTCCTAGAAGAAGGAAGGAAATAAGGTGTGGCAGCTGTTGTCATAAGTATTTCTTTAAAGTAATTGTTTGTAAATGTTAACCTGTAAGGAGTGAGTTTTTTCTGGGTAAATGTGCACCAGACAGTGAGGTTTTTTTTTTTTTTTTCATGTAAAATCGTCTCATCGTCTCGAAAGTGATTTTATTAAATAAAATATAGTTACGGTCAGGGCCGCATTTATACTTTTGGAGGCCCGAGGCGCAACATCATTATGAGGCCTCAAAATAAAGCATTTGTTTAGTTTATTTAAAATAAAAGTCAACATTTCCATAATAACTGATTTTAATAACACAATACAACATTGGAATATATATATTTGCATTTTAAAAAAAAGTATAGAAATAAATGAGTTCAAATTTAAATAAAAAAATTAATAACTAAAAGTTTTTTTTTCTGGCTTTGGTTTTAGCAAATATATCTAAAATGTCATCATAATTGATCGAGTCCATTACATCTGATTCAATGCATAATAACGACAGGTCACTTGTTTTATTTTGGTGCAAGTTGCTTCTGAAATAATGTTTTATTCATTTCAACACTGAAAATGAGCGTTCAGCACTTGCATTTGAAATAGGCATCGTCAAAAATATTTTGAAAATATTTTCTACGTTAGGAAAAGTAGACCTTAACCCATCGTTTATAAATTTGTACATATTTTTAATTGAAGAATTTTCTTCCTTTATCATTATTAAAAATTGCTTAACTTCATCAGTAAATTTTTCTGGATCAATAGCAGTCCCAAAAGTTTGTAAAATTTTATCAATACTAGTCTTGTATTTGTCTTGATCTATATATTTATCCAAAAAAATCTCAAACATATCTAATATGTCGAAATAGCTTTTTGTTCTTTCATTAATTTCCAAAATTAGCTTATCGCAAATGACATTAAAAGTGTTCACAGCGAAATTTTCTTTCCATGTAATATAATCTCATTGTTAGACTGCGAAACTTCGTCACTCAATTTTTTTTTAACTCTTTCATTTTCATCTTTAAATTTTGTCTCATTTGTTAATAAATTCGTTTCTTCATTTACAGCAGGAAAACTATTTCTTATATCTAAAATAAAACCAACTAAATTTATCCCACACAACTGTTAAAATTGCTGTTTTTGGCTTGTCAAAATGTTCAGCCAATGATGAGCTCTCTAACTTAGAAATAGGTTTTTCATGAGGAGAAATGGATAGTTCAAGTAATCCGACTTTAATTTGCATATCCACGTTTCAAAGCCAATAATGGTCAGTTCTTACGGATCACCTCATTTCACTTAGTCCTTTAATTGTTAAAGATTTTTTTTTCTAAATGTTTAAGGAGTGTACCCAATCTTCTTGTTGAAGATGAAAAGTAATTATATACATTTTGAATAAAACAAAAATATTGCACTCCTTCCGGACAAGATTCCACGGCATAGTTGTCAATTAAATTTAAGGAATGACTAGAGCACGGTAGAGGGACTACGTTTTTTCAGCCTAGCTTGTAAACCTGTATAGATACCTTTCATATTGGCAGCATTATCTCTAGCTTTACCCTCTGCACATTTTTATATCCAAAGATAATTCTTCTAATTTTTTAATACTACCTCTTCTAAATATAAGGAATTATGTTGTGTAATTCTGATGAACCCGATAAATGTTTCTCCAAAGTTAGAATTTGCGGCAACATACCTAAATATCATGGCCAGTTGGTCATTATGGGCAATGTCTGGCGTTGAATCGAGTATTATTGCAAAATAAGCAGCTTCCTTAATTTCTGATATTAATATTTCTTTTGTTTGTTTAGCTATTAATGCTATGAATTCGTCACAAGTGTAGTAAGAAAGATAATTTGATCTGCAAGAACCACAGTTGCGTACATTCTCATGTGATGTTTTTAAAAATCATCAAATTCACTTAAGAATCAGAAAAAAATATCATTTGTATTTCCTCTAAATGCTAGCCCTAGTTTA
This sequence comes from Typopeltis vanoorti, assembly GCF_054136105.1. Classification (NCBI taxonomy): domain Eukaryota; kingdom Metazoa; phylum Arthropoda; class Arachnida; order Uropygi; family Thelyphonidae; genus Typopeltis; species Typopeltis vanoorti. Next base: position 505,840 of record NW_028328177.1, read on the forward strand.
CTCAGTAACTTAATGGTAACTATTATTCTTTTTAAAACCTCTCTCCAATAATTTTCTTCAGATTGTATTTGTTTGATCAATTCAGAATCAATTCGACTATTTACAGAACTTGATTTTCTTTTGCGATGTGCACATCGCTCGTATATGCTCAGTGGAATGCTCGTGATCATGTAAGGTTCGTGTTATATTTCCCCAGTCATTAAAACCCTTCATTAAGCTATTATTTGACTTAGAAAACAATTTACAAACAAAGTAGTAAATTGTTTTGCTGGTTTCTGAACAAATTAGCCACTCATTTCTCCTTTGTTCCATTCGCCTTTTTATTGTAAAATTGTGATCCATTTACATTTCTGACATATATTCTATTGCGTTCTGTGTATTTTTTTTTAAATTTTCGATTTTACCAACATTCTGGGGCATATTTATTAAAATATGCTCGATAAACTGTTCATTAATAGTAAGTGGCCACACTGCTATATCGGTAGGATAAGAGATAGCTTGCTGTTTGCTAGTAAGTACAGACTACGATTGAAAATTTTCTTCAGCACCCTCTTGATTTGCTTCATTTACTTCTTTCTCTCCTTCTATGTTTTTCACATCATTTTGATGTTCTTCATTTTCACTTTCATCTCCTCCTGATAATGATGCCAATGTTTCGTTTTCATTCCGAGAAGTGTGAAGTACAACTTCAGTTCTACGAAATTCTTCATTTTCAGAACACAAGAAAGAAAAAATTGCCCCCTTTTGACTATTTAGCTGTTTTTCATTTTTTCTGAGTCAGTTTCTTTTACTAGCTCCAGTTTCAAATTTTGTTAGCATCATTATGTGTATTAATCTATCAAAAGCGAAATAAATATTTATTAAATCCAAAAGAAACATAAAAAAAAGCAATTACGATAAAAGCTAAATAAATACAAAAATAGAATCAGTAGTATCTTGGTTTGTTAAAATAAACGAGTAACAGTAAAATAAGAATAATAAATTAATTGAAAAATATTTTCTTACCGACTGCGACAACTACTTTAGCCATATAATCAGGTATATTACACTTATATACTGCTTTACAAATACTAGCCAAATAACTTTGAACTTAATTGGTTGATGGACTGAGTCCTTGATTCTTTATCCCTTCATCTGGATTTTAGATTGTGGGTGATGAGATTATTGTGGGTAATTTACACGCTCATTGTGAGCATTGAGGCTGTATCAGCTTTCTCTTGTGATGGAGGATTTCGGTTTTTTATGTTTGAAACGATCTGAGTGCTTGTAGTCCACTGCCTGTCGAACTAGCTGATTTGGGTGATTATCCGTGATTGTGAAGAATTTCTCTGCATTGCTTGTCATGTAGGTCTTAACATCTGGAAGATTGGCTTCTTGATGTAACTGGATGTTTCTGATGAACCATGGGGCATTAAATGCCATTCTTAGGCATTTATTCTGTATTATCTGAAGTCTGTTGATGTTGCTTTTAGTCGTGTGACCCCAGGTTGGAGAGGCATAAGTTAGTTGCGGTCTGATTACCGATTTGAAAAGGAGGATTTTGTTGCTTATGATTAGGAAGCTGTTGCTGTTCAAAAGTGGATATAGCTGTGCTATAGTCTGACTTGCCTTAGTGGCAACACTATCCATATGTGACTTGAAGTTTAGACGTCTATCAAGATGAATTCCCAGATATTTGGTAGAATTGCGCCAAGGGATGATTTTACCAAACATTTGTATGCTTGTATTCGGTTCTGCTTTACGTCTGGTGAAAAGTACTGCAGAGCTTTTGTTTGGATTAACTGCGATACGCCACTTGGTGTACCAATCCTCCAATTCATTGACTGCACTCTGCAGCTTGATTTTGGCCAGGTGTGGACGGAGGGATCTGGCTATAATGATTGTATCGTCGGCATACAGAGTGGCGATAGCTGGAGACAGTTTGGGGAGATCTGCCATGTATATGGAGAAGAGTAGGGGAGATAGTAGAGACCCTTGAGGTACTCCGCCCGTGATTCTCCTCTCTGTGGATCTGATACCGTTGAGTTTTATTTTAAATTTTCTGTTGTGTAGATATGATTTGATAAGTAGCACTAGTGGCAATGGAATACCAACTTCGTGTAGTTTAAAAATTAGTCCATGATGCCATACTCTATCAAATGCCTGAGTGATGTCTAGAAAAACTGCGCCAGTGTGTTGGTGCCATTCATACCCTTGGGTTATATGTTCGATAACTCTGTAAATCTGTAGCGTTATGGAGTGATATTTCCTAAAGCCGAATTGTTCATCTTGAATTATATGGTTGATATCTGTTGCCTCTTGAACCCGTGTGAGAATAGCACGTTTGGCTATCTTACCTATGAATGAAAGAAGGCTGATTGGTCTGTAATTTTCAGGAAACTGTGTATTTTTTCCAGGTTTGGGAATTAGGAAAACGTCGGCAATTTTCCATCGTTGCGGGAAATAATTTAGCAGGAGGATGGCATTAATGATGGCTACTAGATGCATAACCCCTTTGCGAGGAAGTAACTTGAGTATCTTGTTTGTTATTCCATCTGGACCCGGAGCCTTTTTGTTATTTAGTTTTCTTAAAATCTCATATACTTCTGTTGGTGACACGGATTTGTTATTGGATTGGAATGAGGCATTTTGAGTTATTTTACGCACTTGGGTGTGAATTTTACTTATGAAATTTATATCTGTATTGATATAATTGGGGCTGCATTGTTTTTCTAAACTGTCAGCAAATGCTTCAGCTTTTTCCTCGTCGTTGTAGACAATATTAGATTCACCTTGGATTGGAGGAAATGTAAAATGCTTTGAACGGAGCGATTTCATCATTTTACGGAAAATGTTTAATTGGAGAATTTTGTTATTCCAGAGTTGGTTACGGTGGTCCTTTAGGGCATATCGAACCTGGTTTGTTGCTCTATTGACTGCTTGTTTATCCGCTATCTGTTTTTCTCTTGGATAAGACGTTTTATATCCTGTGGAAATTTATTTGATGGTGTACATTTGGTTATATTTGTTACCTGTGTTATAGCTGTCAGCAGTTGCTTTTCAAGAGTCTTCACTGCTTTTTCTTCAGTAGATGTTATATGCGGTATTGGACCAAGGTTTTCTTGGAAGGCTGAGGGAAGTTGTTTCCAATTTATAAATGTGGTGGTGTTTTCTGTTAAATCTTGTATGGTGCCTAGTTGTAATATGATGGGGTTATGATCAGAACTTAAGTCGTTGATTGCTTGTATCTGATAGCTGTGTGCTATGTTTTTTTAATATAGCTATATCTAGTACATCAGGATGACCGGTAGCTCCATAATGTGTGGGTTCAGTGGGTCCTATTACTGTTATATTTCTTGAAGTGGTGTAAGAGTTGGGTATTCTTCCATTAATATTTGAGTTTCTGCTGTTCCAGACTGAGTGTTTGGCATTAAGATCTCCGGCTATAATCACTGCTCTGCCTGTATTTAGTATCACCTCTAAGTCAGATTCAAGGAGTTTTTTATTTGGGGGGTTGTAGGCTGCATATATCGTAATGCTGCTTGTGTTTTCCATATGTATTTCTATTCCTGTAGTTTCCATGTGTTCTGTTTAGGGTTCTGCTATTGAATTATGTTTTATGTTTCTTTTCACAAAGATGGCAGTGCCTCCACCTCTAGCAAAGCATCTGTCTGTACGGTAAGTGCTATAACCATTGATTCTGATTTTGTCACTTGGACGAAGATGTGTTTCATTTATGAGGATGATGTCTGCTTGAGTTTCTGCTGCAAACTCCTGCAGCTCCTGTAATTTGATAGATAAACTATTTGCATTCCATGAAACAATTTGTAATGATTTCGGTTTTCTTTTAGACTTATCCATTAAGAATTTCCATAAAGAGTGATTGTGTATGCCTTAAGATGATATCTTTGGCTTCTTGAGTTGGGTTGGTTTGTTGGAGTTCAGCAAGCATTTCACCTAAGTGGCTTGTTATGTTCAGTAGGATAGGTTTGTTGGTTTGCTGTGACTGCTTTGGTTTTGGGTCTTTTTGGAAGGTTGATCTTGTAACTTCAGCATACGATCTTCCATCCGTTGTGGAGACTATGGTTTGATGGGAAGATGCTTGTTCTTGAAGAGGTTTACTGGTTTTGAGTTGTAATTTTTGGTTTTGGGGAAATGCTATACAGCCCCTATAGTTTGCAGGGTGTGGTCCTCCGCAGCTTTCACACTTTGCTGGAAGTGTACGAGGTTTATGGCATTCATTTGATGCATGTTTGCCACCACATTTCACGCAACGAAATTCAGCCTTGCAGCATCGTTGGGCATGCCCAATCTTCTGGCATCTATGGCACTGGGTTGTAGTTGATTTATGTTTCAATGCCTCAACTTTTATGACTAGATCATAGATGGTTTGGAGATTGTATATATGGTTTTGGTCTTTACTTATTTCCACTAGAATTAGGGGATAATAACGGTAACCAAACTATCAGTTTAATTACGGTTATTTGGAATTTCCTTTGCTGTTCTACGATATTTGACCCTTTTTGGTGCACTATTTATTTATTGTGTCTCTTCTCAAAAATAAAAACGAATTTCACATGTATACAATAAATATTAATATTAAAAAATCTTGGTAATATTAAACCAGCAACGTTGTAAGTCATTTTATATAAATAAATGACTAACTTATATCAATGGATTAAAAATAATTATGCAACTTCTATGATATTTTATATTATTAAATTTTATAAATAGTTTAAAATCTTTTAATGTAATTCTAAATATATATATATTATTTACAATTTTAAATATTCCATGTAATTGAATCATAATTAATTTAAAGAAAGATGTAATTAAAATCTTTCTGTGAAAGATTTCAATTGCAGTGTTGACTGTTGATTTTGTTTGACGAGCTTTGTTGACAAGCATCATAGTTGCTACAAAAATTCTGAATACTGAAAAAAATATTAAAAGGTATGGTAATAATTTAGTATAGCGATAAAAGTTTTTTTTTTAAACAATTTAAATACAATCAAATTAAGCTTGCTAATCAAGGTAAAAATAGGAACCTCATCAACTGTAAAGTTCAGGTACACTAAAAATAAAAATTTTGAATTTACGGTAATAAAAATTGTAGCCAAAATCGTCATATTTATGGAATTACAACATGGATCTAAATATAAATATAAAACGTTACGGTTTGCAGTAACATGCATAGTATGCCTCCCTGGTTGACAGAATGGTAAACTTATCAGCTTTCCAATCACCCAACTTTAGGCGAAGGGTAAATTTTATCACCTAGTGCGAGACCACCTTACTATAAATATATATAGGATTAATTCAGTTCCAACTTTATCGCAAAATTATTAAGATTTATTCAACTCCAGCTTTGATTTTTTAAGGCAGTAATAAGCATAATTCCAGCTTTAGTTAAAACGTAGAGGCAATAAATAGTAATGATAACTTGCTATGCTCACTAACATCCACTTTTTACCCTAAAATAACTAGAATAACTATGTACAAAAATTGAACCGAAAACTCAATTTAATTTATAAATAATAATAAACTTGAAAATCAAATGCTCTGTTTATGTGATATAGAAACTGTGCTTACCCAAATAATTAATGCAAATAGCAGCAGCACACAAAAATTCTCTGTTGTTTCAGGAACGTGTTTCAAAATGATCGCAAGTTCAATACTCAGCGATCTGTTCTTTCCTAACAGGATTCTGGGAAATCACAGGATGAAATATTCTTAAGAATGATATGGATTAATCTGACCATATATTTAATCTCTGGATTAAACTTCTCAGTCACTCAGTGGTTGTTCAACACAAGTCAAACATTTACAAAGAGAAAATTTCCAGAGAGAAGAAGATTGGAATTCAGTAATATTGATTAGAACAATAGTCTAAAAGTCCAGGTAGTCCAGAAGCGAAAACCATCTGTGACAAAATGAAACTAGTTTAATTAAGTAAAAAAAAAAAAAAACAATTTATTAAATATATCTTTAAAGAGCTCTCAGGGGATCCTGTAACCCCAAGAGAGTGCTTCCCCTGGGTGGCGGATAGGGGAGCCCACCATGTGTGTGTGTGTGTGTGTGTGTGTGTGTGTGTGTGTGTGTGTGTGTGTGTACATGCCCGTGCGTGTGTGTGTATATATATATATATATATATATATATATATATATATATATATATATATATATATATATATATATGGTGGGGTGGTCTGAATATACTGAATAAGGACTCGTGGACCAACAGGGCCATAAGGGGCAATCATCTTGATTGTAAGGGAAGCGGCACTCCCATGGACACCTAGCTGGATCTATCCTCTCCTTCTTCTACTTTGAGGAAGATCCACTAACTTTAATCTTTCCTATAAGGCCTTATCAGCCAGCTCTTCTTACTTTATGACCCTTATGCTATTAGAGTACTCGAGGGCCATGGGGTCTTTTCATTTCTGGCCTTACAACTATGCCCTCTCTAAAAAACTTACTATATTTCTTCTATAATCTACTCTTTCCCCTTCAATATACCCTATTCCTCCTATGGGTTTAAATTCGGAAGAAGGCTAGTTCAGAAGCCTTAAGGTAGCAGTCCTACCACTGAACTATTCCATCGTCAGGCTAGTTCCCTGACATGGAGAACATAATCCTACTTGTAAGCTGACAGAAAAAGATAATCGGATTGAATCTATGGGAATAGATTCAACCCTGGAATGGAAAAGGGAAAACGAAAATGGAAACGACAAAATATAATACACATAGCAAATTGGAATGTAAGAGGAATAGCATATAAAGAAATAGAATTAGACCAGTTATTAAATGAAAGAAATTTTAAAATAGCAGTAATCACTGAAACAAAAAAGAAATTAAAAGGAACTATGAGAACTGAAAATTTTAATGTGATATACAGTGGAGACGACAGAGACCAAAGAGCAAAAGCAGGAGTCATGATTTGGATTCATAACTCCCTTTCAAAACAGTTAAAACATTATAAATTATGGAATGAAAGAATAATAGAAGCTAGAATAAAAATAGATAGAGGCTATTTAACAATAATTGGTTTATATGCCCCAGAAGAAGGAAGAGAACAGAATAATATTGATTTTTATAATCAGCTACAAAACATATATAATAAAATAAATAAATATGATTACATAATTTTAGCAGGAGACTTAAATGCAAGAATTGGAAACACGAAAATTAATAATAATATAGGAATACATGGAGAACACACTCTAAACAGAAATGGTAAAAAATTGATTGACTTTGTAGTTTATAATAACCTAAAAATAATGAATTCCTTCTATAAACATAAATAAATACATAAATATACTTGGGCAGCAAGAGGATGGAAATCAATATTAGATTACTTCATATTAAATGAAAAGACATCAAAATTTTCACTAGATATTAGAGTTCACAGAGGATATGAAATAAGCAGTGAGCACTTCCTTGTTAAAATAAAATTAAGATCCACCTAAATGGCTACAAGTAACAAGAACAGAAAGAAAAATTGAAACATTTGTTTATAAAACTAGACTATTGAATGACACAAATGTACAATGGATATATGAACAAAGAATTAACCAATATCTAGATAAAATAAAACAAAATGAAGAAATAGAAATAGAATGGCTTAATATAAAAATGATACTAAATGCAGCAGCAAATGAAAGCTTAGGAAAGACCAAAAAATTCAATAAAAGAAAAAAACTGAAGATCTGGGATGATACAATTCAAGAAATAATCAATAAGAAAAAAGAAGCCTATCACAAATGGTTAAGCAGTAAAAGATTATTAGATGAAATAGAATATAAAAGAATAAGAGCCATAGCTAGGAATAAATTTGTTTCTAATTTAGAACATGATTTATATAAAATAAGACTCAATGTATATAAGATTTTGAAATACTTAAATGCAGATACCAAAGAAAACATAAAATTAAACAAATTTCAAAATTACCACACAGAACTGCGGACAGACAAATATTTTAAAAAAGACAACTGGCAAACAATTAACAAAAATGAAAAGGAAATAACTGAAGAAGAATTAGAAATCAGCCTGAAAGAAACAAGAAACGGAAAATCACCTGGAGAAGGTAAGCTAGGTTCAGAACTATATAAACACGCAGGAACAAGATTCAAAGAAAGACTCTTATTATTTTTAAATAAAATTTACTCAACTGGTATCCCCCCAATAGAATGGAAAAAAGCAATTGTGATTCCTATCTTTAAGAAAGGTAATAGAGATGACCCTAAAAACTATAGAGGTATCAGTATACTAAATTCATGTTACAAATTATACAGCAGAATCTTAAATAACAAACTAATGAAATATTCCGAAAACTTTATTCTAGAGGTACAGAATGGATTTAGAAAAGGACGATCATGTACAGACCCAGCCTTTTGCCTAAAATTAATAATAGAGAAAAGAAGAGAATATAATTTAGAAACACATATTGCATTTCTTGACTTTGAAAAAGCATTTGACAAAGTTAAAAGAAACATATCATTTAACATATTAAAAGAAAGACAAACACCAAATAATATTCTAAAAGCTATCACAAGTATATATGAAAATAATCAAATACAAATAAGATTAAATCACGAGCTATCATATACAAGAGAGATAAACCAAGGGGTCCGACAGGAATGTCCCCTCTCAGCAACTCTTTTTAATATCTACTTAAATGAAATAATAATGAAATGGAGTAAAAATTTACATCAAGGAATTAAACTTTTACCTACAGTTAACTTAAACACGCTACTCTTTGCAGACGACCAAATAATAATTACAAATTCTGAAGATAACTTATAGAAAGCTATTTTAAATCTAAATGAGATATCCAAAGATTATGGTATGATAATATCAATGGAAAAATCAAAAACTATGGCCTTTAAAGGACAAGATCCAGCAAGAACTAAAATAGTAATAGATAACAAGATCTTAGAACAGGTGAATTTATTTAACTACCTAGGATGTATGATCACATATGAAAATAAAAAAGATATAAACGTAAAAATTGCAAAATATTTAAAAATAACAGGTGTAATTAACTCTATATTTAAACCAAACCTAGTTCAAAAACAAACCAGGCTAAAAGTATACAATACATTAGCCTTACCGGTCTTAATGTATGGAAGCAAAATCTGGACAATAAAACAAAAAGACAAACAAAGATTAACAACAGCAGAAATGAAGTTTATGAGAAAAACTGCAAAGTATACCCTATTTGATCACAAAAGAAACGAAGATATTATGAAAGAATTAAACCAAGAACCAGTAATAGAAAAAATTAAAAAATATAAACATAAATGGATGGAACACGTTCAAAGAATGAAAACAGAAAGATTACCAAAACAAGCCTTAAAGTACAAGCCATTAGGAAAAAGAAAACCAGGACGTCCTCTTAAATGATTCAACGATGACTTCTAAGGCCGGAACAGGCCATGCTAGGCCTAAATCCTTGATACGTATGATGATGATGATGATGATCTTTAAAGAGTTCATAATTAAAAGGACTCTAATAATAATAATAATTTCTACAGATGTGTCTCATCTTGTTTTGGTATTATCAAAATTATCAAGTTATTCTGAAGCATTATGAATTTTGCTATTTTGTTATTATGCTGCTATTTTTCAAATGCATATATATATATATATATATATCTGTTGGCAAATATACTCAAAATCCCTTTGATCTAATCAAAAGTTAGAATGCCTGAGGAAACATTCTATCTGTTAAAATGCAATTCTCCCCCCTGCCTTTAACGGATTATTGTCTTTACGTGCACTGTATTACTTGGAATTTCTTTACTGTACTACGATATTTGACCCTTTTTTGCTGCACAATTTATTTATTGTGTCTCTTCCCAAAATAAAAACGAATTTCACACGTGCGACAATAAATAATCAAAATGTTTGGTTGCATTGGAAATATTATGTGAAATATTTATATTTTTTAAATAATATTTATTGAAATAAATATGACATTTTGCTTTCTTTTCTTGCAAAATAAGATTATATGGGTCGCACATTTCAATTTTAGGAACGATTTTTTTTTTATGAATAACAAATGATGTTAAACTGCATTACTCGGGGTTTCCAGTTGCGAGTCTTTTTAATATCAAAAATTTATATCCAATGGTATTTTACCAGAGTTTCTCTGCATTGTCTTTTACTTAAAACTGCAACAGTACAATTACTTTGGAAAAATAACGAATTCAAACAAAAAGAAAGTGCACATATGTTATCTAGCATATTCTGTGTGTGTGTGTGTGTGTGTGTGTGTGTGTGTGTGTGTGTTGTGTGTGTGATAATATTGAAAGTGGGGGGGGGGGGGAGCTAGCCATCAAAGGCGCTATTAATTCTGCTATGAAAATTTTGGAAATAAAGTTTCATTTTGACGCATGCACCTAACACATGTCTCGAAAGATAAACTGTAGGGAAAATATTGCTACTTCAAAACCTGTCGCATAATATCGAAATTAGCCGAAAATACGTACATAACAGTTGACTTCATAACTGCTATTTATTTCGATTTGTAGTGAGTGATTAGGGGAAAACCAAGAAAGTTGAAATGCAAAAACCTACAGATTACGTTTTAAAAATTATGCATTACGTGATATGATTCAAGATTTACATATGATTCTCTATAAAGCAAAATTTAAAAGTGAGAACCTTCGCGCAATCTGTGAACTAACCTTCGAACTAAGATTATGAATAAAAAAGAAAACTTAATTTGGAACAGATGAAGGCGGTATTCATTTTTAGATTTGGATTTTCAAGAATTTCTAAAATAATTGTTTGACAAAAATAAATGTTTGACCTGCTCCTCATCCTCTGCACTCCTTGGTTTGTAGCAACCCAGCACTAAATATTCTGTCTTGGCCACTTGTACCTCACACCATATGCTTTCAAAACCATTAGTGACACTGCCTTCCAAAGCCTCCTCTCTTAGAGGACATAAGTCATCACTTATCATAAGTAGTACTCCACCACCACGTTTTCCTTTCCTATCCTGCCAAAAAATGCTGTAACCAGCAACTTCTATTCTTGTTATTATATTCTCTTCTGTAAACCATGTCTCAAAGATCCCAATAATCTTTGGCAAGACTGATGTTGTCAGCACCACCATTCATCTCCTTTATTTCGGATACTTCTGGAATTTATCTTCTTCTGGTTTTCTTCTTTTTATTTTTGAATGCTTTCACTCAATTCATCATCTTCCTGAATATTCTATTAATAACTTCATATAGTCCTTTCTTTGTGATTATTCTGTGGTTATTTTGCCTTGTGGCTAAACTAGCAGTTTCATCTATTTTCAACTGCTTTTAATTGTTTATTAATTTCTTTATATCTTAATCTGTTCACATTATCTGAAAGCTGCTCCATTCTCTTACTACATTCTCTTCTTTCAACAACTAACTGCTTTGCCTCACCACTCAAATAATTCTTCTTTTGCTTCTTTCTCAACTCTGAACAGAATGACTATATTTTGTCTGCAGCTTTCACACACACACACACACACACACACACACACACACACACACACACACACACACACACACACACACACACACACACACACACAGTTTACACTATAAGCTTGTAAGCTATCTATTTCATAATACCTGAGTAACTCATCCTAGTAAATTGTAGTAGTATTGGTAGTACCCAAATCCCCAGTGTTATAAAAGTAATAGTGGTCGTTTTTGGTGTACATTTTTAAGTTTCAATTAGAGTATGATCTTAAAAGGTAGTGGTCATATATTATCTCTGGACCTCTGTAAAACATAATCAACCATGTTTTATGGACACCATCAAGTAAGTGTACTTGATGGTATCCTTATGCTTGAAATAAGTGTTAGTTATTCTCAATCCATTTAGCTTACATAATTGAAGAAGTCTCTTGCCATTGTCACTGCAATTAACAATTCCATATGATTCTATTACTTCTGCTCAGCAACTGGAATTAGTGCTAACTTAGGCCTTCAAATCCCCTAAAACAACTGCTATATCCCAGCAAAGGTTGGTCGATTGGTAGAGTCTCTGCTACTAATAACTCCTTCAAAAAGTTAAGCAAGTTTGAGTGCAGTTAGTATTTGGAAGGGATTAATCATTCGATGCTGTTGGTACACTCTCCTTTTATGAGTCTTTGGACTCCCTGGAGGTGTCACGTAATAATAATAATAATAATAATAATAATAATTTTCTTAAAACTGTTCGGTATATTATTATTAATTGGTAACCTCCATGGAGTCAACAGACTCATTGCAGGAGGTTCACTCAACCAGCAACATGTCTATCATAATGAGCTTTGAAGTTATTTACTCTACTTGCACTCAACACACTCAGGCAATGCACTGCACTCACTAACAACTCTCCATGTAAAAAATCTACTCTTCACACCTCTCTTCACCACATATTTATCCATCTTCCAGGGATCACCTCTCATTCTTCCTTTCTTAACATCCACTATTTTTATAATTTCTTCTGTATTAATATGATAGAATCCCTTAACTAACTTGAAGGTCTCTATCATATCTCTTATCCACCAACCTCTGTAATCCACATTCTCTCAAATGCTCTTCATAACCAACATGCCAGATTCCTGATATCACTTTGATTATTTGTCTTTGAACCCTCTCTAGAGTTTCCACATCACAATGAAATCTAGATGACCAAATCTAAACACAGTAGTCCCTACATGGTCTGACCAATGTCTTATATAGAAACACCAACATCTCCCTCTCCCTCTATGTCAATGTATATTTTATCATAATGGCAATACAATATTCAGTCTTTGCAACACTTGCGATGTTTCCTTGAAATTTCAGTCCACTGTCTGCCATCACTGCAAGATCTCATCTACTTTCTGAAGCACAGATCTACTAATATATTACATAGTCTTATATCATTTTATCCCAAAGTGCAACACCTTAGATTTATTAATACTGAAACTGCAACCCCCACTCATTTGTCCAAGCTAAAAGTCGATTCGAATCTTTTGAAGAGAATTAACATCAGCATTACTCCTGATAATTCTACCTACCTTTGAATCATCAGCAAACATTTGAAGATCCCCAGTCAATCTACATGAAATATCATTAACAAATAAGTTAAACAGTAGGGGGGGGGGGAGACCAAGAACAGATCACTGAAGCATCACTAGTCACCTTCCTTTTCTGAGACATCATACACAACTTGCTGGTATCCTTCAGAGAACCAATCTCTGATCCATCTAACCGATATACTATATATTCTTACCCTCTGCCGTTTTTACACCTACTTATTATATGGTAATCTATCAAATGCTTTTGTAAAGTCCAAGGATATCAGTGTGTACGATTCTCCCTTATCCAACACATTCACCACCTTATCATAAATCATAAGCAGATTGCTAAAACAAGACCTGAAAACAAAATAAACCCATGCTGACCATTATAGAGAATCTTATGCCTATCAGTCCCATCCTATATTCTATTTCTAATCAGTTGTTTCAACACTTTGATCAAAAATACAGACTGGATTATAATTGGAAACTTCTGTTCTCAAACCACGCTTGTGGAGGTTATTATCTTGTCTTCTTTCTACTTCTCAGGAACCACACTGCAAGACTTTCTTTAAATAGCCAGGACAAGGACATCACTAACTCTTTTGCACATTCTTTAAAAATACGTGGTGATATGTCATCCATTCCCACAGCCTTATTATAATCTAACCAAGCAACACTTGATACACATCTGATTCTTTCACAGTTGATTCTCCTAATTCTTGCCTCACTTCTATATTTTGCACATTATCATTAACACCATTACAATATACACTGATTAAGTGTTAATTCAATAATTACACTATATCATTTGTTACGGTTACTCTACTCCCAAAACTATCTGCTTATATCAACATGCAGTAATTATTTTTCCTTTTGCTTGCCACATTAGCAGAAAAATTCCATTGTATTAGATTTGACCTGAGTTAATGGATCACTTTTTCTCTTCATCTTCTGAATCCTCATTAAGAGAATAGCAAGTAACCACATTCTGAGATTTAATCCCATTTGTAAATATAAAAGTTAGGAGCATTAATATAGTTATATCCAAGAAGAGCATTTTACTTGCATTTCTATTAAGTAAGAGTCCTACACCTTGCAGATGTTTGCTGTAATCATGGCTTCAGTATATGAAATGAGTGTTACCCTTCCTGTCCATCCAACTTCTTGTAGAGCAAGAATTTATAATTCATAACGATGAAATCTTTGTTTGGAGAACAAAAAAGGAAGGGGATGAACTGGGATCTAGAAAAAAAAGAAAGTTAGATTTGAAGAAGATTCCGGGATAAATTATGAGAAAAAGACATAACTTAGAAAAGTATGGAGAAGTTGCATCTAATAAATTATATCAGTGAAACTTTCTGTAGATCCAGGAATGATCTGTTATGTTTGTACACAAATGCTAGAAGTATAAGAAACAAGGCAAAGGAAATGGTTGAATTGATTGAGTTTATTCACCCAAAATTGTTGGAATAAGTGAGACATGATTGGATCAGTAATCCAATCATGTCTCTATTCCTGTCAGACATCCTAACAAGAATAGAGATAGAAGGATATGATGTATTTCATGACAATAGAAAGGGCGAAAAGGGAGTTGAAGTGCTATTGATGATAGAAAAAGAGGTATGTAAATACAAGGAAGAGATGCAAACCATAAATAGTATCATACATTTTGAATTTTGAGGCAGTATGGTGTGAGATAGAGGGGAATAGAATGAAACACTTAGTCAGATGTCGTTATACAACTACCATCCACATTGTTATAGAACAATGTGGATGGTAGTGACCATGAAATGTATTATCAAATTAGTCAAGTAAATAAGAAATGGGTTATCATCATGGGCGATTTTAATCATGGAAATATAGATAGTTTCTTGAGTTTGTGAGAACAACTACCTCAGGCAGAGTAACAGCTGGCACATGAGGATTGAGGTTCTTGGATTCTGTCATCTCATCAGTGGATGTTTTTATAAATGAGGTGTCAAATTACTCTTTAGTTGATGAGAGTGACAATGAAGTGATTACCTGAGTACTTGCCAAGAGTGTAAGTAAGTGTAAGGATTTCTGTGAGGAAAGGGCATATGTGGAACTATAAGGCTGGTGATTATGAGAAGCTCAGGAGACAGCTTGCAGGTATAGCATGGAATGAGGAGTTGGCATGAAAGGAGATGTATTCTGCTTTGGTGATATTCAAGAACTGTCTAGTAGAAGCAATGGCTAAATGTATTCCAAGGATGAGAAGGTTAAATAAGGTAGGTGTGAAATGGAATGAAGAGATTAGGTATGAGATAGAGGAAAAAAGGCATTATGGACACAACCAGATGAGTAGTAATAATCAATTACATGAGAATTACAAAGAACAGGAAGGAGGGTGATAAGTGTAGCAAAAGTGCAGTATGAGTGGCAGTTAGCTAATGAAGCCCCCCCCCCCCCCAAAAATAATCCTAAGGAGTTATTTTGATATGTAGCCAGCAAAAAAAAAAAAAAAAAAAGAATGATTATGGAAGGATGACATTCATTGGAGAGAATAGTGTAACTATAACTGCTGTGGAGTATATAGTTGAGATATTTAATGAACAGTTCAAAAAGGTCATTCATTCTTGTGAATGTGGCTTCATGGAGAATTTCAGAATAGTTGATTATGAGTAGGAGAGACTGACTGTAAGTGAACAAGAGGTATATAGAGAATTGAGCAAACTTGATGTATATCATTATGTATTTTGAAGGAATGTGCTAGGAAGATGTACTAGGGACATCTACCTTGACATACTAGTTTAATATGCGTCTTACGCTGGGTCGAGTTCCAAAGGAGTGAAAGGCAAAATTGTGCCACTTCATATGGGAGGTGCCAGAACTCAAGAATCAAATTATAGGCCAATCTTTGTTTCGGGTGTTGTGTTATAAGAAGTAAGTGACAAACAGGATCTAGAATTGGGTTGAGAACAGTGGTATTATCTTTGATGGACAGCATGAATTTGCTAAAGGGAGATCATCTAGTAATTTACTTATTACAATAAGGTGACAGCTGCATTGAATGAGGGAGATGGATGCACATTGGTATACTTAGATATTGTGAAGGCATTTGATCGATTGCCATATGATAAGTTGATAATTTAACTAGAATAGAATGGTTGTAGTTGGATATTACATTAGTGCTGGCTCTCTGATAGGTATCAACAAGTTGTTTATGGGAGGGGGGGGACAATATCCTAGGAGAGGAAAGTCACTAGTGGTGTGACTCAAAGATATGTTTTTGGATTACATCTTTTTTAATCTGCATGTTAATGATTGAGGAAAGTTTGAGTGGGAATATTCAGTTGTTTGCAGATAATGAAAAGTTGAGAAGAACTGTCAGGAGTAGATCAGAGGTTTTACAAGAACACTTGAATAGAATTGCCGGCCTGGTTGGCCGAGTTGTTAGCATATTAGCTCTCCAGCCAAAAGGCAGCGGGTTCAAATCCTGCCTTGGGCATGGATTTTTGTGATTGTCTGTGGAAATACTAGTGGTGGTGATGGTGGCCGGCGGTAGATGGTGTTAGTGTAGTTATAGTTGGTGGATTGAGTGGTGGAGAAAGCTGTAGAGTAGATGTTCTCCCTCGATGAGCCTTTGGACTCCCTGGAGGTGTCACGTAATAATAATAATAATAATAATAATAATAATAATAAATAATGATGAGTGAATGGACATGGTATTAGGGATACCAGTTCAATGTTGCCAAATGTAAGGTTTTAAAAAGTTGGAAAACAAGGATTGATGTAGAGTTTATGCTTGGTGAGAATATATTGTTGGAGGTGGAGGAAATAAGAGATCTTGTGGTGAATAAGGATATGAATTTTAGGTGACACATTGCTAAAATTGCCAGAAAAACACAAGTTCTGGGAATGATGCAGAGGACACTGACTAGTAGAAGTAAGGAGATCAATTTCCATTGTATAAGATTCTGATTAGGCCACATATTGACTACTCTACATAGATTTGATCACCTGGTTTTCAAAACAATCAAGAGATGTTGGAAAGGGTCCAAAGGTGATTGACCAAAATAGTTTCTGATCTCTGAAATGTTGAATATGAAGAAAGGTTGAGGCAATGCAATTTGCAGAGTCTAACGGATAGGAGGAAGACGGGTGATATGATAGATATGTAAAAGTTACTAAGGGGTTTTTATAGGATTACTGTTAAGGAGGTTTTCATAAAATGGTGGGAGATGAGTGGAGAACAAGAGGTCATCCCTAGAAGCTATATAAGGATGGTGTGAGCAAGAGAGTGAGAAGCAGGTTCTTTGCATGGAGAGTTGTGAATGATTGGAATGCATTGCCTGAGAGTGTAGTGTCTGCAGAGAATTTGAATGTGTTTATAGCAAGTTATAATGATTTCTGTATGACAAAGGGACCTCCTAGATGAGACATTAACTTCATAGGGTATTAGGATAATAATAATAATAATAATAATAATAATAATAAATCAATTGGTAACAACATGTTAGTAGAAGTCTGGCAACGTTTACAGAAGCATAAAGTCCAAGTACATATGATGACCTAGCACTGGGAGATTTTTTCATACTGAAGTACAAGGGGAAATAGCAAGGTCAAGAAACTATATCTGGAAGTTGCAAATGGACGTAGTGAGTAATAGGATAAGAAGCGAGTTTTTGGAATGGCGAATGGTGGGCGCAAGGAATGAATTGTCTGAGAATATGAGGAGATGACAGACAATTAATCAGTTTAAAAACTACTATAAAGCCAAGTATAGGCCAGAGAATGCAGACGAAGGTGATGAAGAAATGTATATGCAAGTTTGATTAGTGAACGTTGTGTTCTGATCAAGACAATATTCAAAAATACTATTCAGTAATCCCTCGATTAATGCGCCCCTGATTAGTGCGTCATTTATTTTCGATGCCCAAATTCGATTAGTGCGCCTATACACATCTTAACAATAAATGTTACCGATTTTAAAAATTTCTATCTATACATTTTTATGGTTAACTATTTTAAAAAATCACTTACCAGAATGAAATAATTCAGTTACCGATTTAAAACATTTTACAAAGTTATTTTTAATGGCCTACTACACTACTTTCATGCACACTATGTATACTATGTTCCAAATTTTTACCACCAAATTTTATGTCATCTGCTATAGTACGCCACAGATTCGAGACCCTTCGACACTTCTGCGCATGTCACAAAAAGGAAAATCGATTTCGATAATAGGGTAATCAGTCCGTATTGTGGGATGATTTGTTTATTATTACACGTCGGAAAATTAACTTCTCTTTTATGATCATTGTAGTTTTTAAAGTGGTAACTATTTTGCTTGTATAATAGCTGGGAAATTTTATCTATAAAGCACATGATTTTGCGTGTTGGCGACCAATTCGTACGACCTTCATTTCTTTCTCCCCTTCAATGATAATATCCAAGAGTTAATTAAATCTCATTCTGAAGAATTGAGTAATTCCGACCTGCTAAATTTAGATGCTCAGCGGGAAGATCCCGAAGAATATGAAGAAAATTTAACCATTGGCAGTCAGCCAAAAAAAGATTTCACAGAAACAATTTGAAAATATTTTTCATACAATCGAAGTTTTTAAGCAGCAATGCATGGAGGCTGACCCTGATGAAGAGAGAAGCAATAAAATTTGCAGAAGAGCAGAATGAATGCTCGCTTATAAGTATACTTTTAGAACACATTCATACGCATTTCACTGATGTAACTCTAGCGATGTTATTTATTTCTGAAAAACTTGACACAAACTTGCTTTACAAGATTCTTGAAACTACAAAAAACAGAGGCAACAGGGCCATACCGTCGGTTGAATAAAAAAGAATCAAAATGCCCGCCAAACTACGTTAGCTCAATTCTTTGTTAAGAAGTAGAATAATAAATTTATATTCTGAATATGTTTTATTGTCTTTCACCTTCATGGTTTTCCTTTAACTACTCCCTGAGATGTACCCTAATTCTTTTATAAAAAAAAAATAAGAGTCAAAAAAAAATCTGAGGAACGAATTATACATTTTCCCATAGGTTATTATATTCGATCGGTGCGTTTTCGATTAATGCGCCTGTTTTAAAGAACGCATTAATCGAGCGATTGCTGTATATATAGAAGTCAGTAAAAAATCAACAAACTCCAAAAATCACTCAGGAACACCAAGCTATCAAAAATAAAAAATATTATGCTAATTTGCAAGCAATATTGTCAGTTGTTGCACAAATGACACTTATCTTTTCTGGAGCTCTTTACCAATGACTTGTATGAAGCAGCCCTGTAGTGGCAGGCCTAGGTTCATTGTATAAAGCCACGATTAGGCCTCAAATGGATTACTGTGCACAGATTTGGTCCCCTGGTTTTGATAGGGATGAATATATATTGGTAAGGGCCTAGGTAAGATTCACAAAGGTGGTAACTGGTTTTTAGGATGTGGGATATGAAGACAGATTGAGGGAATGCAGTCTGCAAAACCTTCTCAATAGGAGGAAGAGAGGGGATGTGATTGAACCCTTTAAGTTTGGTTAATGGTTGTTACCAGGTTAATGTGGAAGAAATATTTCATAGAATCAGAGAAGGAGTAGAACCAGGGACATCCCTGGAAGCTGTATAAGTAGGTTATGAGCACGGTCATAAGGAACAGGTTCATAGCATGAAAGGTGAAATGCATTGCCTTACATTGTGTGAATGTAGATACATTGCTTGAGCTTAAAGCATGGTTTAATTGGCTTTGTGTGTGTAATAGTATGTACCTCCCATGATGAATCCTTTGATTCTATGGAGATTTGGTGTTAATGATAACAGACTTTGTGTTCTGTAAACCCTATCTCTCACAATGAGTCTTATGAGTTATTATTATTGATATAATAATAAAATTTTGTGCCAGCTAAATAATGTATCCTGGGGAAGATTTGGAAGTTTTCAATGTTAATTTTTTTTTGTCATGGTGGCAGGCATTAAAATATTTATATCAAAAATTTTACTACTACGTGCACATGATACACATGTAATGCTGCTTTTGGAAAGCTTTTTCACGATGAAAATTTCTGGATGATACTACTAAAGATGATCTTAACATAAAAAGAAAAAAAAACGGCAAAGAAACTTATTAGTATTTAATATAAAGAGCCAATAGGCTTCATTTCGGCGATATAAACATTATTTAAATTAAGGGGATATTAAATCCCACATTGTTTTAAAACCGAATAAGAAACTCAACGATCGGAATCAAAGGTACACCTTTTTGACAACTCGTATAGCAGAGTATATAAGTTCTTTTCGCTATACCTTTAGTATTATACTTTGGTCTAGCTACTCACTGATGAGATCTCAATAAAGATCGAAACCAGTCTGGATAGTGACCTCCCAGCATAATATATAACATCATACGTCTCCTAGGAGATGGGTTTTACATTATAAATTTTACATTATTTATATTTATATGGGTTTTACTAAGAATATCGATCAGAACTTTCCCCACCTTTGGTACGAGTTGCCCTAGTTTGAACTACGTGCTTTAGCTTACGCTTATAGTCGCCGATACGTTTATTTATAGTTCCTGTATTCGGTATGAAACTCTTTGATTCCGATCTTTGAGTTTCTTATTCATTTTTAAAACAATGTGGGATTTAATATCCCCTTAATTTAAATAACTTATTAGTATTGTTGGTGAAACACATGATGTTGAAATTGAATAACTGCAATACATAGTGCAAACCAACCATGCAATCCAAAGTCTTGATGTAAAGAAGTCACTTACCTTTTTAAGGCGAATTCTATGAACATGTCCTAGTGGAACATCAAATCCATTCAGAAATGGATTTACTATTGCCTTTTCCGAGTGAATAGCAACAAAAACGGATGGATTCATATATGTTGTCACATAATCCCATGGATGAATATGCAGATCTAACACTACAGCTGAAACATGAATTCAATAATTTGTGTTAAACATTCAAATTTTTGAAAATGTTATAAACTTAAAACTGCATTTCAGAATTAAAGTGTTTCAGTGCTATTAAATGAAACGGCTTAAATAAAAATGCAAAATGAAAACAAAAACTTTTATTCATCAACAGGATTCATTTCTGATATTTAATAATATCCTATTCATGTATATCTTTTGCTCTTTACAAAGATAGCCAGATCTCCAGTAAAGAATGTACAACAGCCTAAGTTTTAAAAGGTTTTGAATATAACTAATTTCTTTTCTCAATATACAAACTTTTCTTATTTTAATATTCAGCAATTATATCATTATAAGCAGTCTTGCTTATAAGATTCATAAGATGTATCTATGTCATTAAGATTAATGACATATTTATTTTAGCAGTAATGCTTTTTAACAATGTTGAAGAAAAAGCCAAGAGATTGTTTTTCAGAAATATGCTATAATAAGCATAGTTTTTGATAACTAGAGCTCTTAAGGTGTATCTGCTAGTTTTCAAAACCTGACTGGAACTTAATATGACTGACTGCTTTTATAGTTTTCATTTCATTAGTAATATAAATTGAGATAACATTAGGTTTAAAACCTGAGTTGCAAAATGCACCATTATGAAGTTTCTAATCAGAGTATCGATCTATAAATTGAGAACAATCATGGGTATCAATAATATGTAAAGTTTCAGTTATGTTTTCAGAAAAGTATCGAGTTCATACCAAGTTAACATGCACTCAAATTCAGAGTAATGAAACTTGTGGAAACAAATGGAATATTCTTTCTCGAAAGCAGCCATCACTGGCTACTTTTCAGAAAGACTATTCCATTTGACATGCTTGACTTACAAGTCTTCTTTTCATGATTCTTATTTTAGCTCACTGAAAACATGTAAAGTTCCTTGATGTAAAAAATAACTTTATAATTATTAAAAACTACTTCTATGGAACCAAAGGACTCATCAGGTAGGTCCATACTCTTTAATGCAAAGAGATGATTGACAGTTTCTGCACTGACCACAATTTCAGGCAATGGGTTCCACTCACAAATCATTCTTCACGCAAAGAACTTTCTTTCTCAGTCCCCCCCCTCATTTTTTACACCCTCCTTATAGAGTGTCCAGGAATAGGCTATTGTTCTCACTTTGTCTCCATCTACTCTGAAAAAATTCTGTTCTCATATTAATCTGATAATGACCCCTCGGCAATCTATATTATTATTATTATTATTATTATTATTCACACCTCCATGGAGTCACTTCATTGCGGGAGATCCTTTCTAGGAAACACAAAGTCTATGAAGACTCATTGTGGGAAATCCCTCCTTGGAAACACAAAGTCTATTATACCACTCCTTAAATGCATTGACCGTCGCTCTCACCACTCCATCAGGCAATGCATTCCACGGTTCAACCACCCTCCATGCAAAGAAACCACTCCTCACCCTCTTTCTCACAGTTTCCTTCCGTAACTTCCAGGGATGGCCCCTTGCCATCACTCCTTCCCACTGTGCAACCAATCGAAAGAACTCCCCAGTGTCAACCCTGTAACGACGTCTCAACAGTTTAAAAGTCTCAATCATATCACCTCTCCTTCTTCTACCCACCAAACTCTAGAGTTCACACTCCCTCAGCCGATCCTCATAACTAACATTGTACAGTCCCAACACCATCTTTGTTATTCACCTTTGTACCCTTTCCACAGTTAATTTATCCCCTTCAAATCCTGGGGAACAAATCTGAGAACAATAGTCTAAGTGTGGTCTGATCAGAGACTTATACAACGGAATGATAACCCTTTTATCTTTGCAGGTCAGTGTCCTTCTCATTATTGCAGCAATCCTCTGTATTACCTTCACTACCTTTGCAATATGACCCCTAAATTTCAGGTTTCTATCAATCATCAACCGCAGATCTCGTCTCCCTTACTTCCTCCAGTTAAATTCCTCCCATAGAGTGCAGCGTCCCATCGATGTGTCCCAAACTTGAAGACTTTACATTTTGCTGCATTAAACTGACACCCCCATTCATTTGCCCATCTATCTAGCTTATTCAAATCCTCTTGCAGGGCTACCACATCTGCACTATTACTAATCATCCTTCCCAGCTTTGCATTATCCGCAAACAACTGAATACCCCCTGTAATCCACTGACAATTTCATTTTTATAAAGGTTAAATAATGTAGGTCCCACTACTGAGTCCTGTGGGACCCCCTATTTGTAATCCTCTGCCTCCTTGAAACTTCCCCACCATACACAACTCTCTGATAACTATCGGATAGCCAATGCTGAATCCAGTTGACCAACCTGACATCCAGACCCATGTGCTGCAACTTGAATATCAGCTTATCATGTGGCACCCTGTCAAATGCCTTTGCTAAGTCTAGCAAAATGGCAGTATATGCCTTTCCCTCATCCAATGCTTTTGTAACTTTATCATAAAAGGCTAGTATATTGTAAAACAACAACGCCCCTTCACAAATCCATGTTGACTCTCACAGATAACATTACCCTCATCTGCTAAATGCTGCATATGGTTCTTCACTACTTTCTCCAAGATCTTACTGAGTAATTATGACACACAAACTGGCCTATAATTAGACACTTCCAATCTGCTACCGCCCTTAAACAATGGCACTATCTTACCTTCCTTCCATTCCATGGGCACCTTTCCCGCAGCCAGACTTTCATTGAAAAGACTGATCAAAGGCACTGTCAATTCCCTATCACATTCTCTCAAAATGCGTAGTGAAATACCATCCAGTCCCACAGCTTTACTGACATCCAAAGTACTCAGTATGTGGAACACACTCTCCTCCTGCGCCTCTAAACCTCGAACCGCCTTATCCCTCTAGTATTAAAATTGATTCCTCCAGGATGAAACACTCTAATAATTCTACTGTGTCCTCTGCATCAGTCACTGTATTCCCATTTTTATTCCACAATGTCATTCTTCCACAGTCATTTCTCCTCCTACTGGCCACATAACTAAACAATTCCCTAAGATTTTCCTTAGATCTAATGGCCAATCTTTTTTCATATTCTATTTTCGCTATCGTTACCATACTTGTCACTCTACTAGCCTGTGTCTTATATTCTTCATGCACGTTCTCTTCACCTGTCTCCTTATATCTCTTAAATAGCCTCTTTTTCGCATGCAATTCCTGTTTAATATTGTTTGTCATCCACTTTACTCCAAATTGCGTCCTCTTCTTCACTCGTGGAATACAACTTGCCATTGCTGCTAACAAATATTCTTTCACAATTTCCCACGCACTAATGATATTCTGGTCTTCCAATTCCTCCCTCCATGAAACTTCACCAAGTTGACGTTTAAGACTATTATAATCACCTGCTTTATTATTCCACATACGTTCCCGTCTCTTCGATACTCCTGCATGTCTATTCATTTTCCAAGTCAAAATATAATCCTTGCTCACAATAGTTCTGACATGGCTGGCCACCCCCATGTGATTACTTCATAGTCACTTTTCACCAACTGGTGGTAGATGTGACATTTCCTTTACAACAATATATTCTGAGGAGATAATCAAATCCAAAAGAATCTATGTGTGTCTTACATGGCTTCTTCATTCAAGTCTCTGTTAATATAACATAACTGAAATTGCATATAATTATCACCCTTTTCTTGTTAGCCAAACAGTTTGCCTAAATAATATCATTCTCAGTGCCTTACACATTACCTCGTCTATAGCAATGTGCCCTACTAAACATTTTATTTTGTTTACTTTCACTTCACACCATACTGCTTCAAGACCACTGTCAGTATTTTCTCCTTGCATCTCCACCCGAGATGGACACAACTCCTCTGCCATCATCAATAGCAAACCACCTCCCTTTTTGCTTTGTTTGTATTTACAAAAGACTACATATCCCTCCATTTCTATTCCTGTCAGAATATATCTCACTTATTCTCTTATCCTAGTTTACGCTCACTTGTAGACAAACACTTTGTACCGTGCGTAGATATTCAGAACTGAAAATCCTATGGAATAGGTTGGTTACAACTTATTCCAGGTGTGTTTTATGATAGCCGCATGTGTTCAAAGGGCCAGTTTGTCTGTTCTGGAGATTGAAAAACCCGTGTTTCTGGGTGAAAAAATCCTACCTGCGCATGAGACCTGGTAACTCACCTTTCATCGAAAGAGAACAGGTAAGGTTCCTCACGCCACTAACAGGAATCGAACCTAGGTCTTTCTGACCAAAGGACTTCGTCAATACTGACTGAGTTACTGAGACTCTCTCACTTATACCAACAATTTTTGGGCAAATGAATTCCATCTATGCTACAATTTCATTCCCCTTCTTTTGAATATTTCTAGCAATTGTAAACATACACAGTAGCTCAGTTCTGTTGCTATAACAACTCCCACCGACCTTACTTCTTGGAGAAACTTGGGTGGCCTGACAAGTTCTTGATCTCAACCATAGATGGCAACACTATCAGCAACATTTTTTTCTACGTTGGTACATCTGTCATAAGCATCTATGTGCAATTGCAAGTCATTCTATCAAGTAGTTTGTCTTATACAGCTGTCTGAAGCAAAAGCGTTGTCTGTATTCCTTGAAATGGATAAAATGAGTACCATGCGGTTATGAAATTATTTGTAAAAGCAATTATTTGTAAATTATTTGAGTACCATGCGGTTATGAAATTATTTCTAACGCCAAAAGCAATTCATTCGAAGTTCATAAAAGTTTACAGGCACTCTTCGCCTTCATTTTTGAAAATTAAGAAATGGAATGCCGAGTATAAACGTTGGCATACCAGCCATCCACATGAAGGACGTCCAAAAAGTGTAACAACACCAGAAATCATTGATCAAGTGCACGATAGGTATTGGATGACAGGTGAGTCAAAGTGTATGAAATTGCTGCGCCTATAGGCATTTCAGAAGAATGTGTAGGATATATTTTGCATTAAGACTTGCAAATGAAAAAGCTTTGTGCAAGACGGGTGTTGTTGTGCTCACAGGAAATCAAACACGCACTTGCATGAAAATCTCTGAACAGTGTTTGGAACATTTTAACAAGAATAAAACTGATTATGTGCATCGATTTATGCTATGGATGAGACTTGGATTCACTGTTACACACCAGAATCCAAGCAGCAGTCAAAACAGTGGACAGAAATCGGTTGTCCGCGCCAAAGTAGACGAAGTCAGTTGCATGAGCAGGATAGGTCATGGCATAGGTGTTTTGCATGCTAAAGGCATTTTGTTTATTAATTATCTCGAAAAGGGTAAAACAATAACTCAGGAATATTATTCCGATCTTTTAACCAGAAGAGACCCAGTGTGCAGAAGAAAAAAAATCATCTATCATCAGGACAATGCCCCTGCCCACAAAGGTGTTTTGGCAATGGGAAAATTAAGGGATCGGCACTATGAATTTTTGGAACATCCACTCTATTCCCCAGATTTGGCTCCCTCTGACTTCTATCTCTTCCCAAAACTAAAAATTTTTCTCACTGGTCAGATTTTTCTTCGAATCAAGAGATGATTGCAGCTGTAGAGGGGTATTTTGCAGATCATAATGAGAACCACTACAGCGAAGGGATAATGGTGATTGAGCATTGCTGGTATAAATGTATTAGTTTTAAGGGAGATTATGTTGATAATTAAAATGATTTTGAAATTATAAATTCGATTTTTCATTGTTAGGCCGAGAAATATTCAGACCACACTCGTACTTGCTCCACACTCCTCCTGTCCTTTCCTCTATCATTACTGATATTACTCCCCTCCCAGACCTAAATGTCACCCCATCATCCTTGGTTATCTTAATTCTTTCTTGTGCACCCATACATCTACTCCTGAAACCATCATCTACACTTCTTATGCAGTGTCTCCCTGCCAAACCTGAGCTCTCCACATTTGTCTGTCCACCCTGTGTTCCTTCCCTCTCTCTCTCTCATTCTTTTCAATCATGTTTCTCACCTCTCCATTTGCAAACTTTTGTAACTCCCTCCCTGTCGGGCACTGTTTGTGATGGAGGGTACCTACCAGTGATGGTACTGGCACTTTTCATACTTCCTGTTTTTTTGCTTTTCATCCCGTATTCTTTGCTCTACTTCTCCACTGAGTCTTGTTTACTATCCCGCCTTCAAGACCACCATCAGTGCGATTCAACACCCTGCCATCGTTTTTACTGTGCAGTGCCTCCTGTAGACACCTGGAAAACAGCGAGGGGGGGGGGGGGAGAATCCTGGTAATCTCATACTACTTTGGCCTCTGCTTCAGCAAGATGGGTAGTCCTGGATGACTGGCCATGATCATTCTGCTAGTGAGCTTGGCTGCAAGGGTCAGAGATGTTGCAATAAGTCTCTCACCCCATGGTCTGTAATAGGGATCAAAGGCTTGTTGTGATGCTTGTATAGCATCTGAGGTAGCACTGGAGTTCCACTCCCAAGCACACTGATTACTTGCTTGCCAGTTAATGTGCGTCCACATATCCATCCATGGTGGATGGGGAGCTCCAGCACTGAACCAAAAAATCCTTGAAAATGAATTCTTCATGCTCAAATGTTTCAGGGGCCCTAACAAAATCCCAACCAAGTACTGATACTGTAGATACAGCATTTGTTAACAGAAGTAAGAAACAAAAATATATGATGGTACTATAAATGCACCAGTATTTCTGATCATTCAACAGGTGAACAGACAATAAGCAAAATTTCAACCTTCTTTATTCAAAAGAGTGTAGTAGGACTGGCAGGATCTCCCAAAACTGTTAGGAATTTATGTTCTGGTGATATCCTCATAGAAACATCATGTCGACAACATTCTGAGAAACTACTGAGAGCTACATCAATGGGTGGAATACTAATCACAGTAGTGTCTCAATAAACACTCAATTCTTGTAGAGGAGTGATATCAAAATGGGATCTAGTTGATGTTCTTGATAAGGAGATATGTTCAGAGCTTGAAGATCAGGGAGAGGCTTATCCTGATATGTAAGGATGGTCACCTGGTTTCAACCAGAACATCATTTTTACTTTTGATTCTCATGAGCTTCTGACATCTGTAAATGCAGGGCATCTCAACTGTTCTGTTAGAGCATACATCCATAATTGTTATTATTATTATTACATGACACCTCTAAGGAGTACAAAAAGTCACTGAGGGAGGGCACCTACTCAACAACTCTTTGTTTCCACCACTCAGTCCACCCACTAACCGTATCATCTGCAGCAATGGTATCTACTGCCCACCACCACCACTGGTATTTTCACACACAAATATCCATGTCCATGGCAGGATTCGAACCCACAGCCTTTTGGTAGTTGGGGAGCAAGCTGGACAACGGATATGCTAACCACTCGGCCAACCAGGTCAGTATGCCTAAACTGCCTGTCGTAGCTCTACCACCTGTGGACAATGTTAAACAGCATGATAACAATTCTCACTTTGCAAAGAAAGCTAAATGTGTCAACTCTCAGGTAGATCACCTAGCTTACTCCCATGCATGTCAGAAGTGGAAAGATGAAAAAGATATACAAAAAATTAAAACAATAAAATACATATCACAATGCAAAAAGGAAGTTGATCACCACTACATCTGTTCTGAGATCCTCTTATGCTGCGAAGGTGGCAGCTAAGAAAATGTGAACAACATCTCAGTCGTATATGTCTATTTTGTCAGCTGATAATTTTACCACACCTGGACTTTATGATTGTGCGAGATCCTCAGTTGAGTGCATAAATCGTATGATCTATAGACTTGATCTGGAGAGAACTCCAAAAATGGTTCCATTTGATGAGAATCCCATTCATGCGGAGGTTTCTGTGGTTAAGAAGTTCAATCGAATTATTTCGCTTTTGTGACCATATTTTTATTAAAAAAGACTGTTTTTTAAAACTAAACAAGTACTAAAAAACAAACCAGACAAGTTTCGTCTGGTTTGTTTTTTCGTCTTCAGACTAACATCTTCAGGCGTAAAGATAACTAGCACTTTAAAGCACAAACTATAAGAAATTACGAAAAAACAAGTTAATTTGTTGGTATTATGAACATCAAAAAAGTTCGTTAAAAAACCGAATAGCAGATCTATACAACCTTAATACGTGTTAGCTGAAAACAATGCTATTTGATGTCGCGTTCTGTGGTTCACTTTCACTTTGTCCGAGGTCTGAACTGGGTAAATTCTTAATAAACGCTGACCAAACTTGATTTTAAATCAAGCCTTGATTTTTGTTGCATTGCATAGGAATTTTAATCACATTTGCTGCCTCTTTGAATTTTCTTGTGAAACAGTTTTTATCAATGTAGGACATGTTTGTTCTCTCCCTAATTGAATTTTTTAATTAGGCTGCGTTGTTTCTTTTCAGACACCATTGTAGCTTTATTGTATGTGATAGTGTCTATGTTATTCCATAGTTCGGACGGCAGTGATGTGGTCAGTTCATTATGTATATTACACGTATCCTGGTTAATCTTGGACAATTCTGCTCTAGTAGCTGCAATTCTTTCTCTCAATATAGCTAATTCCGTCCTTTTGTTTATTCTGTTCGCCTTATTGGATTTGAATGCACGTTTGATTTTTATGTTCGAAAAGAAAAAACGCAACCTAATTAAAAAATTCAATTCCCTTCTAAAAGAAAAAGAAAAGCAAAGGAAACATCTAGATCATCGCAAAGTAGAAATTAACCTCTCCTCAAGAGTTCTAATGAGCGATGAAACAAATCTTCTTACGAAAGGCTTTAATTTTGCTGTAACGCCATGACAAGTCCCGAAAATTGATATTATAACCCAAATTGAAAAAGGAATAAGAAATGTACCAGGAGATATAGCAGATCTATCCTCATTCGAAGCACAACATTACTAATTGCAAATTACCACCACAAAACCTACAAAAAACAGAATTCGCAGCCCTTAATAAACTGAAATCAAACAAAAATATAGTCATAATAAAAGCAGACAAAGGAAATGCAACAGTGATTTTACACTCAGAAGATTATAACAAAAAAATGAAAAGCTTTTTGAAGATTCCAACACCTACACAGCATTAGACAGAGACCCCATTTGGCAAACTCACAACAAATTCAATCAACTTATCAAGAATATACCAAATTGGTCTGAAGAACTAAAAAGAAATTTACAATCAAAATACCCACTAGTTCCTAGAATATATGGAGTTCCCAAAATTCATAAACAAGATATACTACTAAGACTGATAGTAGACCGAAGGAACTCTCCTACCTCACATCTGGCAAGGCACCTTACAAACGTGATTTTACAACATATAGGAAAAACTATCATTCATTCCAAGAAATGAAACAATAAACGTCCTAGAAAATCTCTTCCCACCGGACATTGTACAGCTCTGTGAACATTGCATACAACACACGAACATTCTTCCTTTACCAAGACAAACTCTTAACAAAAAGGACTAGCAATGGTTTCACCAGCTTTAGCAAACCTCTACATGGAAAATTATGAAAATAATGCTTTACAAAACTGGCACATCAAACCAAAAATTTGACTCGGCTATGTGGGACGATATCTTCATCATTTGGTCATAAAACACACGTTCTGCCTTTATAAAGACAAACTCTGTGAACAAAAAGTACTAGCAATGAGTTCACCAACTCTAGCAAACCTTTACATGGAAAATTTTGAAAATAATGCTCTACAAATCTTGCTCATCAAACCAAAAATTTGTCTCCGCTATGTGGACGATAGCTACATCATTTGGTCGTAAAACACACGTTCTTCCTTTACCAAGAAAAACTTTTAACAAAAAGAACTAGCAATGGGTTCTAGCTGTTGCAAACCTCTACATGGAGAATTTCGAAAATAATGCTCTACAAAACTTGCTGATCAATCCAAAAATTTGTCTCCACTATGTGGACGATATCTTCATCATTTGGTCATAAAACACACGTTCTTCCTTTAATGAGACAAACTCTGTTAACAAAAAGGACTAGCAACGGTTTCACCAGCTTTAGCAAACCTTAACATGGAAAATTTTGAAACTAATGCTCTACAAAAGTGACACATCAAACCAAAAATTTGGCTCCGCTATGTGGACGATATCTTCATCATTTGGTCAGGAACAACACTAGAACTGTCTGCATTTAAAAACTATCTTAATATCTTACATCCTAACATAAACTTTACTCTGGAACTAGAAGAAAATAAAAAACTTCCTTTCCTAGACATCTGTATAGAAATAAATGAAAGAAAAAACAGATTATCGTTCTCCATTTATAGAAAGCCAACAAACACAGACAGTTTCCTTCATGCTACCCCACACTGCCATCCCAAGGAAAACATAGGCCTCATAAAAACCTTAAGGGATAAAGCATGCAGCATTCCCAGTACAGAAGAAAAGTGGAAAGAACAATTACAGTACTTAACACAGATCCTACAACTGAATGGTTTCAAAACTAAGACAAGAAAAAAATTCTCAATGTAGCACCTACAAGAAACTTAATAAATAAGACTTCAAGGACGCAGTCACTCTTCCTTATATCAAAAATGTAACAGATAAATTTGCCAAACTTTTCTACAAGTACAACATAATAGTGACTTTCCTACCACTTGAAAATATATCAAAATCTCTTCAACCTCCGAAACCACATCACTCAATGAAAAAACCTGGAGTTTATAATATTCACTGTTCCTGTGGCATCTGCTTAGTAGGCCAGACGGGGAGATCGGAGGAAATCTGCATGAGCAAATATCAAAAGGACGTACAAAAAAAAAAAAGAGAGAAAATAAGGCTGGCTTGGCATTTCACACAGCTTCTACTGGTCATGATATATTCTGGGACAGAACAAACATGTCCTACATTGATAAAAACTGTTTCACAAAAAATTCAAAGAGGCAGCAAATGTGATTAAAATTCCTACAGAATGCAACAAAAATCAAGGCTTAACCTTAAACCAAGTTTGGTCAGCATTTATTAAAAATTTACCCAGTTCAGACCATGGCCAGAGTGCGTGTGAACCACAGAACGCAACAACAAATAGCATTGTCTCCAACTAACACGCATTAGCGGTTGTATAGATCTGTTATTCGGTTTTATAACAAACTTTTTTGATGTTCATAATACCAATAAATGAACTTCTTTTTTCATAATTTCTTATAGTTTGTGCTTTAAACTGTTAGTTATCTTTACCCATGAAGTTGTTAGTCTGACGACTAACAAAACTTGTCGCGTTTGTATTTTAGTACTTGTTTAGTTTTTTCAAAAAAAAAAGTCTATTTTTAATAAAAATGTGGTAACAAAACTGAAATGATTCAATTGAGAATCCACTTATCACAAAAATTAGAATCTCATATTCTGTAAAGATATAACTTAAATGTAAACCACCAGAACCCCCACAGAAAATATGATACTTTGGTATCCACTAAAAGTAATTTAAACTTGCCAACTGACCTGAACACATCAGATGTATTGAATATTTTACTACAGGAAGAGATGGACACTGACCATCCATAGTTCCCAAAACAATTGATAAATATAAACCTGATAAAGCTCTCAACCTCCTAAAAAAACAGACAAGTCTCTATAAAGCGAAAACAATAGGAAACTTTTTTTTTACAATGGAACTGTTATGGGTTTCCCCAGAATATCAATTATATCTAGATTTTACTGCAGAAACATACATTTCTGTCTACAGGAAACATACTCAATACCAAATGAGGACCTTACCTTAAGAGGTTGCATTGTTGTATGCAAGGACAGAACTGGAGGTGGAGGTGGGAGATAGCCATGCTTATCTCTGTAATGCCCAACTTAATATTCTTCTGGAAGCGATTTTCTTATCCGTTGGATTTCTTATTACAGAATGTTCAATTTTTTTACCACCGAGTGCTGAGTTAAATGCAATTGATCTTGATAACCTTATCTCGCAACTGCCTGAACTCATACCGCTTACGGGTAACTTTAATGGTTGCAACACTTGTGAGTAGTGCCAACACAAACAGATGAGGTCGTATCATTGAACAAATCCATTACAATAATGTTTTTGTTTTCAATTACAATAATGTTTTCTTGTTTTTGCATGTCTTCATAGGAACCATATTCTCCTACACGGATGCTCATATGGAAAATGGACCAGGCTGATTTCCTATCTCATAAAATTTAACACTGATACAGTCCATCAGAAACCTCTCAATGAAGCAGTAACTGAATTGTCCAGGCAGCAACATCCTCCATTCCAATAACGTCATCTCGATTTCACCTCTAGTAGAAAAACCCACAATACCAGGTAGCAAAAAAAAAAACCACCTCACATTTCAAGAGTTGCAGGAACCATAATTTTAACAATGAATCTTGGTCTGAGACATCAATTCAAAAGGAAATACACATCGGAGCATGCCGTATGAATGCCTCAACAATTGCGTTAGCTCCCATGAAAGTAATAGTGTCAAATGTCCTACCGGAAATAAGCCATCAAATACTTTGCGGATTGCTATCAAATTATGGTGCAGTGACAGGTAAAATCCGTGAATTCGCTGATATCAAGAGCTTTAGAAGACAGGCTCTAATGCACTTTGGTGACAACACAATCTGCTCCATACCCAAAATAATTAACACGGAAATAGATGGAGTATTCTACGCCTTTTTATTTCGGCCTAGTAATATAAAACCAGAAAACTAGAAGGAGCAACAGCCAACCCCAAAAAACAGCGCATTCATAATAAACAACAAAAGTCTCAAGAAAACAACCCTCAGTAAAATA
The DNA here is from genome assembly GCF_054136105.1 of Typopeltis vanoorti. Classification (NCBI taxonomy): domain Eukaryota; kingdom Metazoa; phylum Arthropoda; class Arachnida; order Uropygi; family Thelyphonidae; genus Typopeltis; species Typopeltis vanoorti. Next base: position 539,510 of record NW_028328177.1, read on the forward strand.
CCGAGGAGACAAAATCAAGTGGCACTAACGAAATCCAACTTTCAAAAGAACATCTACCAACATCGATTCAAAGCAATCTTAGAGAAAAGAAAACAGAAAACAGACAAATAACCAACTCTGATAAACATAAAAATAATGAAGAGGAGCAAGAAACAAAAGCGGAAAAAATAGCCAAAGACGAACCATCGTAGCTGCAACAGAGAATCTTTGCCTCGAAACATTCCGGAGCCCTCCCAACAACCTATAGAGGGGGGTGAAGAGATTGAGCTTCTTGAGTCCTCAGATGATGAAGAGGAAACTGGAAATGCAGGTCTTCCTCTCACTGAAGGCCCACTTACAAATGAGCAGCTTCAGAGCTTTCTTAAAAAAGTTTGATCCTCTTCACAAAAACTGCTGACAGCACATGACTACACTGCTGACATCAGTGGCCTTAACATCGAGCTGGAAGAATTAAGAACCACTCTGTAAACCTCTCACAAAACACTTGAAGATGTGCCACACCACTGCAAAACAGACTCGTTCTGCAGCATATTCTTACCCACCTACCAGAAATAGTTATGCTGCAGGAAACTAATTTCAACTGCAACATGAAAGCTTCAGATCAACACTGGAAGAACTGGGCATATATCATGAACCATTTTCCTGCCATTCAACTTCATGGATCAGGAGTCAGCATTGCAATCCATAAAAACAGCGGCCTAAAATTAGGAATAATCGACACCTTTCCTGGGTGTGCAATATATGCACTCATTACAACTCAGACAGGAAAGAAAATACATATTATTCATATATACATACCACAAAGTGAACAGCTTGCAGTGCAGGCACTAGAGTTCGCCCAAAACCACCTCAGCAAAGTCAATGACCACCTCATACTGGCAGGGGATTTCAGCTGCATTCTGGATCCTGAAATGAACAGACAACAATGCCAAGAACATCGATACTCAGTAGCTCAGCTTCTCCAGGATGTAATAAATGACTTCGAGCTGACCGATACCTTCAGACACCTCCACCCACATGAGAAAGTGTTCTCCTGGAGGAACAAAGGTGATCCTACCAGTGTCATATACTAGGCACGGCTTGATAGATACAACAGATCTTTGCACAATACCCTACGTAAGGAGAGTCACATCCATCCATCTCATGCATTAGACCATGATTAAATCCTTCTGAGTATTTGCATTAGTGGACACACATACCGTACACAAAGGAGGAGGATACTGGATATTTAATAACAGCCTACTACAGGATACAGAATATCTCAGAACCTTCAAAATCTATATCAAAATTCTCAGAGATATACCTACTTCCCAATCAATTTTCGAATGGTGGTTACTCTTTAAATCCAAAGTTAGGTATTTACCCAAAAAATATAGTAAGCAGAGGAATTTGAATAAATATTCAGTCTTTAAAAATCTGCAACAACAACAGCAATTACATCATCCAAAATCTGAGGAATACCAGTCCGAAGAAGTCACCATACGCTCACACCTGGAACACTAATAAGAGCACAACGTAAACACATTAACTTCGCAGATGCACCCACAAAGCATTTCTTCTCACTGGAAAAAGGCCAAGAAGAATGCACCACTATACATCTGCTATAACTACAGATAGTGGATACATCATAGAAAATCATGACAAAATCATTTTATATACCTTGCAGTACTACAAAAATTTATATCAAGCTAACTCAACATCTATGGATGCCAGGGATATAATTCTCTCTGATGCAAAAAGAATCTCACCAGCAACTAGGCATAACACAGGACTTCCTAAAGATAAATCTCCTGGCATAGACGGACTGACCACTGAATTTTACCCTCTGGGAAGTTGTTGTCAATATGACAACATCTGTCATTAAACTTATTCCAAAGAAAGGAGACGCGACGAAATGAGGAAACTAGAGACCCATTTCCATCATAAACACCGAATGTAAAATAATATCAAAAGCCATTGCCAACAAACTTAAACCTGCTTTGAAAGAAACAAGAGATAGGCATCAGAGCTATTCCATACATGGACGATGTATCCACGAAACATTACACCTCATAAAGGATCTCATAAGCATGGCCAACAACAACAACAGTGAAACAGTGGGTCTTGTAACACTAGACCAAGAAAAAGCTTTTCAGCACATTGAAACTATTCGACCCCTACTTATTCAGTTGCTTGGAAACCTTCGGCTTTGGCTCAGGCATCATTCATTCTATTAAGATCTTATATGCCAATGCACACTTTTGCAAGAAAATAAACAGCAGGCTCGCCATATCTGTACAATACAGCAGAGGAATTAAACAAGTCCGTCCACTTTCCGGTCTTCATTACACAATTGCCATTGAGCCTTTTTTGTATAGAATAAATATGCTGCTTAGGGCATTCCATCCTTAACTTTCCTACCAAACCATAATCTTGACAGCATATGCTGATGATGTTATAATTATAGCTCACAAAGAACAGGATTTCCAAAACATACAAACAGCATAACAACAATACCAAGCAGACTCAGGAGCCAAGCTAAACGCACATAAAACCACAGGACTGTGGGGTGGCAAATGAATAAACCAAACTGATTCCGCAATGTCTGGTCACTGGTCCACAGAGGGAAACAAGTATCTGGGGATTTATTTAGGAGACAAGTTTTCCTATGCGGAGAAGAACTGGGAAACACTTAAACACTAAATAAATGTTCCAAGTAATTACTAGGAAAGTGGGCAGCAATACGAGCCTCTGCCTCCACAAGAGGAAGAACAGTAATTGTTCACCAAATAGCCACCGGTGTCCTTTGGCATACACTAAAGGTTCTCATACCACTTGTTCATCAAACAAATTCAGTCAACCATCTATCGATTCATATGGAACAAAACAAACTGGCTTTCCCATTCCAAGCTATGTACTTCTCTCAAAGATGGAGGCAAAACTTGACCTCCATTGACAAAAGGATAACAACGTTCCGCACTCGCTTTCTCCTTTATATCCTAAAACAGGAAATAGACACAAACATACCACCGAATATATTTTCACTTCTGCCACTAGAGGTCTCTCTCTCTCCTCAACCTCAAGTGTGACAACAGCGCACGTGCCACTGATACCTTCCTGAATTTCTCATGGAACCTATCTTCCACAACACGATGGTAAGAAACCCGATCACTCAGGAAGAGATTTTCTTTCCTCCATGGAACTGGTGAGGCATGAGGATCTTGGGTGACATTCTTTCTCCGAGCCTAACATGGTGCTTTCCAAAATCGCTCGAACAGCTGGAATATGGGAATCATTCTGAGTAGATAAAAGTCGCTTGTGAAGCTGTTTTTGCCTGATAACATAACGGAAGAGGGCTTAGCTCTCCTAACTCAGAAGATCTGTTGCCTATCTTTCTGATAAAAAGTAATAATTCATATGAGAAAGTAACACCCAGCAACATCAACAAAATCTACAGAACCTTAACACAACGTTTCAAACCAAAGAGCTTTATTGGAAAATTCTGCATCATCCCAACAAAAACTATATTTCAATGGGATCTACCATATAGCATAAGAGCCGTCAAACCCGACGCAGATATTCAGTGGAGAATGTGGCACAATGTATTACCCACTCCAACTATATTACGAAAATTTAACCCAGATGTCTCAGATAGCCTGTTCTGCTACCGATCACGAACAATCTGGCATGTCTACTTGGAATGCCCAGTGTGGTAGTCTTCATACAGAAGAGGAGTATCTCAATCTTGTCCATGCAGAGTCAAATAATCATTCATTCTGAAATTACTTCTTCATTACTGTGAAAGCGATAATATACAGTCAGACATACAAGACCAGACAACTCAGCAACTTCACAGAGAGAGGCAGCTGACAAACTCCTTGCAGCCTTCAAACAAAAGGTGAGAAGTCGTATCGTACACGGGCGTCACCACCACAGGCAAAACAACACCTTAGATCTTTTCCACCAAGATTGGAATCCATGGAATCAACTCCTAGCTGAGCAGGGCTACTGCATTATTGTCTACTTTCCAGCATAGAAGTGACATCTTTCCCCCCCCCCTCTGCAAAGAAAATAGTAAGAAAGATTTTTGTGCATAACAGTGCGAATAATAATCAGCTGTCATTCTCGTGTAAATAGATAATATCATCCTATAGCAACTATGTACTTCCACATAAATGCAGAGTTTATGTTCTTATACAGTATTATATCAAAATAACTGTTAATTGCTTATAACAAAATGTAATTCACCTTATAACTGATATTTCTATGTAACATGCCTCAACAAGAGTATGAGCATGTAACCTCTCTGCCTGACTGCAGAGAACCAAAAACCGGTTAATCTTGTATCTAAGATTGTTATGTTTACAATAAAAAAATCTATCGATTTAGAAATTCAAAGACCCCTACGACTTTGAACCAGGAAGGAAGAGCAAAGGTCACCGGAGCTACGGACGTGGAAAATAGGTCAGTCAATTCAAAATCTTATGCTAATGTTGTATCTAATGGAAATATCCTATCATCTCCGAAAATACTGATCTCACACATGAATGCCACATCAGCCAGCAGTAAACCGATTAACGCAAAAATAACTACCACTGTTACCAACGTCATTTCCCGAGAAAATGGAATTGTTATTTTCGCCACCAAAGAAAACATCCCATAGAAGATTATCTGACGGCGATCGGCAAAAAATATTACTGACGCTTCCCGCATAGCTAGTCCTGTGCAAGTGTATTTCATACACATCTCCTGGGCACAAACGGTACTGCGAAAAGTTGTCGATATCGGCAATTATCACTTCGAAGAAGCACTGGCCCCAATAATCGTAACAGTATTAAAATGTTCCCCCTGGAATTCCTCATCAACATATTAGATCCATGTTATCAAGATATGGTTCTGCCACAGGAAAAATACGCACATTGTCGGCAGCCAAGAAAAAGCCCGAATTTGCCCATGTTAAAAGCTTCCGAAGACAGGCATTAATGCACTTTCCAAACAACGACGCACTACACGACCTCCCAAAATTAATCAACACGGACATAAATGGAATAACCTACACTTTCTACTTATCTTCCTCATCACAGTGCTTCTTCTGCCATGAAGATGGTCACATTAGGAAACAATGTCCATATATTACCAACAGTTCATCAACAAACATCCCAGCCCAGAAAAGCAAACCGGCTGAACAGAATAACATCGTACATGAAGAAACTGAAAGCATAGGAAAAAGTAAACCAAAAATTCTCTCCCTATCATGAACTTCAGAAGAAAGAAAATCCTGAACTGGAAAAGACAATGCTCACGTCGCTCTTGAAAGCCTGCCGAGTAATGAGATCGAAGGTTCTGCTAACGAAGTCTCACAGCACGAAAACAGGGATCCTTCCAACAGAGATAATAAGGACGAACTAATTAAAAGCAATCCCCAGGCCGAGTAAACAGAATCACCAACCCAGCCTCCCACTAATTCAAAATCTCACCCTATAGAAGAAACTACTCAAAATGGCCTTTCATCACCTGCAGCCAGCCAAGGAGAAACAGAGTTCCCAGACGATGAGGAAACTGTATTTCCGCATTACGACCTAGAAGAAGAGGAAGCTGAGGGTGAACTTCCACACACTGAGTGAGGGTTCCCTAACCATGAAACATCTGTCATTCTTCATACAGAATGTGTGAGGCTCTCATCACAAACTAATTATAGCCTAAAATACACCATAAAAATCCCGTAACTAATATCTCGACTTCAGGACCTACACTCGAAACTGAAATGTAAAAAGAGCAGAGCAGAGGTTAACAGGAGTAAGCGAATCTACTACCTAATTAACGGGCTATAAACACAGTACCAGGACCAATACTAGATTAAACTTACAATCAAACTTTCATAAATCATAATGTCTATAAGACTTTTCTCTCTCAATGCAAGAGGATGTGCCTCTGCTCTATGCAACAGAATAGTCCTTGACCAGATACAAAAATATCATATAGACCTAATACTTCTGCAAGAAACAAACTTCAACTCCTCATCCAATTTATCCAGAAGATGGGCAGAGTAGCCTTATGACTTACAGCACTCTGCAACCCAACAACATCATGGAGCAGTAGTTAGCATAGGTGTACATCAAAGATCTCCCTACAAACTAAATGTGATTGCTGATATACCAGGATATGCCTTGGATGCTCACATAAAAGCACCCAATCATAATACCCTACATGTGTTCAACATCTATATATAACAGCAGGATGCTCTGGCATCACAAATCCTGGATTTCGTTCAAAACCATCTTTCTAGTATAGACCAAAAACATTCCATAATAGCTGGAGACTTTAATTGCACTTTTGACCAAGAAAAAGACAGACTTCAGGGTGCTGAACATCATAGACAATTAATAAACAAACTTCAAACACTGGTAAACGATAATGAACTCATCGACGTCATTCGGCATCGACATCTAGATAAGAAATCCTACACATGGAGGTCAGCAATCACAGCGACAAATAGGCCACTCTACCAAACACGAATGGACAGATTCCAAACACACCTTGCCTCTAGTCAGAAACATCTCACACATCCCTTCCTGCATTTCAGATCATTGCTTCGTCACGCTGCAACTTTCGTTATCTTTGGAAGCATCCAAATCAGGAATGCCTATTGAATCCTCAACAATACTCTCCTGAAAGATCCAGATTATATAATAAACACTCCGGCTTTAATAACCAACCTCACTCATTTGAAAGAGTGGATACAGAACCAATGAAAACCTGGTGGCTCCACCTAGTCATGAATAAAATACTTTACGCAGATCTACAGTCACCAGAAAAATCAACATAGGAACATTACAATCCGACAACTTGAAGAACAGCTAAAGTATCTCCCAGAAGAAAGCAATGAATATCACTCTGCCTTCGAAGCCATGCAAAGAAATGCAGAATTATCGGCTAAAGGTGCCCTACTTAGATTGCAGCATACACAAATAAATCTTTCAGATGCCCCACAAAATATTTTTTCTCTTTGGAAAAAAATACCAGGCAGCAAACACCATCTCTGCTATCAGACTTCAAGATGGCCGCCAGAAGATCGAAGTAAAATCACTTCCGAAATCTTGCAATACTGCAAGAATGTATACAGCTCTACAGGAACATCCCAACATGCCATTCACGAAATACTGAAAGTAAGAAAAAAAATCTCTGCAACAAATCGGAACCACTTAGAAAACAATATCACGCTAGATGAACTGAAAACTGCACGCACATCCTTGCCAAAGAACAAATCTCCCGGCCTTGATGGTCTCACGTCAGAGTTTTTCCAAGTCTTCTGGAATCAACTCGGACCACTTCTCTTCAAAACACTGCAAGAAGCCCACCTCAAGGGGCTCCCACAATTCGTCACGACCTCAGTAGCACGATTGATACCAAAGAAGGGAGACCACACAGATATCCGAAACTGGCATCCAATCTCCCTAATTAATACCGATTGCAGAATCATTTCCAAAGTTATAGCAAACCGAATAAAGCCAACACTTCCTGAAGTTATTGGCCAATATCAAACGTACTCTGTCCCAGGAAGATCAATACAAGAAAACATCAATTTTAATAAGAGATCTCATCCACATCGGAAACAGCCAACACGAAAACCTTGAACTCATTAGCCTTCATCAGGAGAAGGCTTTCGATAGGATAGAGCACGAGTACCTTTATGAAGTACTAAAGGCATTCGGCTATGGTCCTCTCATCATTGAAACAGGGCAACTGCTATATAGAGATGCACACTTCGGTTTAAAATCAATAACAGGCTCACATGCACTTTGACATACTCTCGAGGGATCAAGCAAGGATGTCTGCTCTCTGGACAGTTATACACACTGGCCATAGAGCCCTCGTTAAAAAGAGTACACGACACAATCATCTCCAAACGTACCAGCATAACAGATCCACATAAAAAAATAACCATATCAGCATATGCCGATGACGTCACTGTAATAATCTGGAATGAAGAAGAAATGGCAGTAACTGAGGAAGCACAAATACTATATTCACAAGCCTCAGAGGCAAAATTAAATTCTTCAAAAACTACTGGCTTGTGGTCAAGCAGATGGAAGGATAGAAATGATTCTCCGATAGAATATACCTAGTCAAGTGAAGGACAGAGATACTTAGGTGTGTACCTTGGCAACAGCAGAATATATAACACACTGAACTGGACACAGCTGCACAACAGTTTTAAACAGGTGCTAGGAAAATGGAACGAATTCGTTCAATGGCTTCACTTTGAGGAAGAATCCTAATAATCAACCAGATGGCTGCGAGTGTGTTATGGCATACCCTCAAAGTACTCACACACATCCCTGAATAATTTATCCATCACATTCAAAAGGAAATCAAATGTTTCCTCTGGAATAATACTAACTGGACAACATACTCTGAACTCTGCAAGCCACTCAATAAGGGAGGTCAAGGCCTGGTGTCCCTTGAAAACAAGATTTCATCCTTCAGGATAATCCTTTTCCTAAAGACACTTCAATCCAGTCAAGCTTACCTAACCACCTTCGATTACATCATGAAATTGTCCACCCGAGGACTTACACTTTCCACAGTCCTCCGAATGGACAGATCTGCACCATCACCTCCTAAACTATATCATTTTTACAGAGATGCTCTACAGCGGCAGAAAAAGACAGAACTTCATCACACACAGACAGGATCCACAGAGTCAGCTGTACTATCAGAACCACTGTTTTCGAACAGAAACATAGAAAGTCTCACAACTGCCCAGCTTTCTTTTCCCTACATGGATCTGGGCAGGAATAACAATCATAGGGGACCTTGGAAGGAGCTATGTCATCTAAAATCATTCTAGAAAAAAGGAAATAGGAAGTAGACACATAACAAACTCACATGAAAAAATAACAAAGATTTTTTAAATTTAAAAAATAATAAAAAGAATAAAAATGCGTTAGAGGATTTTAACAAAGAGTTACTGAAATAAGAGCCAACAGGCTTCAGTTCGGCGAAGTAAAATTATTCACAATTACAAAATTACTATTCAAAATACTAAGGAGGATGATCGGGCTTGCTCCACCTTTACTACGAGTTGCCCTAACATTGAACTACCAGGTGTTGGCTTACGCTTGGACTCGCCGAACTTTATAATTTTCTATATTCGTCATGAAACTCTTAGATTAGATTTCCTATCTTTGAGTTTCTTATTCGGCTAAGAAATAAGAAATGATGGTAGTCAATCTCCTGGAGGGAGAAGACACCTGACAGGACAGGAAGAAATAATGTGGTATTCAATATCCACTTAATTTTGAATAATAACAAAGAGTACTGCTAGAATGGTAGCCATTCTACCAGCATCAACATCCTTTAATCTAGCTGGTATAATACACCTCTCCCTCTCTCTTCAGTTTGATCGCTATTGTTTCCATGATCCTGATTTCCATTCCTACCTGTCTCATCCTCACCTCTATGCATTCCATCACCTTGTGCTGCTGCAATCACATCTTCAACCTCGTATCCATCTTCCTCCTGCCGCACAATCTGCTGATTTGCTATGCTGTTCCACAGGTAGACCGTGATCATTTACTACATTACCTTCATGACTCTGTGTCTTCTCAGTAAAGAATAGCCTTTCTAAATGCCCAACACCAAACCCTTTCAAATGTAATCCATCAGCTTTTATGCCATTTCCAACTTCCCTTCAAATTCACTCAGCAGATTTACAAATTGAATCCCTCCCTTTTGCTTCACATAACTCAGTCATCTTACGATTCATTATCTCCGCTCTCCTTCTCAATTCACGGTTATCATATCTGAGAAACATGCCTATGACTTACCCAACAACACTATTCTTCTTTACCTGCTGCAATAACTTCCTATACAATAATAAGATAGCAAGATTGATGGTGTATTTTCTTGCGATGCGTTTATGTCCTTGACAACTGGTTTTTTCAGTCTGCTGGCTTTTATGAGATTGTGTTTTGTGGACTTGCTTGTCAGACAAACAATGACTGGCGCAGGTCGTGGCAAGCCGTGTTTACTGTTCTTCCTGGGAGTCCGGTTTATGGTCTGAATATCATTATGCTCTAGGGGGATGTTAATTACATGGCCTAACTTTAAAACTGTCTCTGAGATTTTCTGTGGATGCAGTTTCTGGAAGACCGTTTATGACAAGATCTTCTTTATGTTGTTGCTGATTCAAATGTTCGTATTGTAGTAAATGAAGTTCTTTACGGAGTTCGGATGTCTCTTTCATCAAATTGTGTTGCCTGTCATTTTGTTGCTTAACCACGCTACCGGCCAAGACGTCTATAGACGTTCACGTTATCATGGATGCGAAGTGCTTATTAAAATTATAATACCATTGTTACAACAATGAAATATATGATGGATACGAAGCGTATGCGGATGCATATTTGATCCATAACGGCCGGTAAGGTGGTTAATGCTGATTTTAATGTATTTTACCGTTTGCAACACTTCTATCAATGCTAAATTATTATGTTTGACCAAATCTTCATATTTTTGTTATTCGTTCTGTTTGTCAAAGAGTTCTTGCACAAGATATACTAAGCTGGCTTTTATAGTCTCTAGACCATATTCTATTAGTATATTAAAGAGTTGAGATTATAGAACTCACTTGCAATTTTTTGTCTGTTCAGTTTGTCGTCTGATTTTGTCTCCAATATAATTGTCTGTGTCATAGGTGGCTGCCTTAGGTGCCTTTCTTTGTCTTCCTTTCCTGCAGAGTAGACTCTTTCATTCCTCGCGTGTTGCATTGGTTTAAATAATAATAATAATAATAATAAATCAAGCATTAATGGAACCACAATCGAAAATATTCAAGAGGAATGTAAACAGAAGCACATATCAATAGTTGAGGTCGAAAAAGCTGTCAAAAACTCTAAATGTGGAAAGGCAGCTGGAGTAGATGATAATCGACTGGAAAAGCTTAAGTATGGAGGTATGAAAGTTTTGCAGTGGCTACAGTCCATAATTCAGAGGGCCTAGTCAGCATGTTGAATTCCCAATGAGTGGAGTGGAGCTCTCATACTACCCATCTATAAAAAGTTTGAATAAGGGAATAAAACTGAATGCAGAAATTACAGAGGAATTTCTCTACTAAGTGTTCCAGGTACGATTTCTCAAGCATACTTGAAAACAGGTTGAGAAAGATTGATTAAGAGAAACTTGGAGAAGAACTCGCTGCGTTCAGTCCAAAGAGAGGTTGTCCGAATCGCATATTCACTTTAAGATAAATAGTTGAGAATAGTGGTAATGTGCCAAGGGTCTGTATTTAAGTTTTCAAGATGTGAAAAAGGTATATGACAAGGTACCCAGAAAAAAGGTTTTCAAAACACTCTAATTATATATATGTGAATGGTATATTAAAATAGAGCAATAAATGATTTATGTTTAAGTTGTCAGTCAGCAGTTAGAATTGAAGCAAATATGGGAAGAGGGTTTGATGTAAAATCAGGAGTAAGAGAGAATGCACATTATCTCCAGTCTAATTCATCATGTATATGAATCACATTATGAAAGCAAGTGGCATCAAACCTGTATATGAAGAGATATCATATATTATTACTATTATTATTACGGGCAACTCTAAGGAGTCCATAGACTCATCGAGAGAGGCCCTAACATTGTCAAGAACAACTATTCGACATTCACACAGTATTCATACTTCACCTTGAACTCATTCACAGTCATGGCCCACAACAAACTCTTACAGCTTATTCCACTCATTCACCACTCTCCAATTAAAAAAACTAGCTCTAATAACCTCGCTAACCAAAATCTTGCTGAGATTTCCATGAATGGCCCATAGTCCTCCCACCACCAGTCCTATTCTCAAAAAGATATTTTGAATTAATCTTATAGAAACCCATCCGTAATTTGAATGTCTCAATCATATCACCCCTTTTTTGCCTATTAACCAATTTCTGCAACCCACAAATTTTCAACCTGTTCTCATAAGGTTCATTCCATCAACCTGCTATCATCTTGGTCACTCGTCTCTGGAACCTCTCCACCTCCTCCACATCAAGAAGAAACCCTGGCACCCATATCTGGGCACAGTAGTGTAGATGTGGTCTTATCAAGGCTCGATGCAGTGGAACAATAACCTGTTTGTCTCTGCTTGTTAAAGTATTTTTCAGCAACCAAGTGATTTGATGAGCTGATTTAGCCACTTTTGCGATGTGTCCCCTAAACATCAACTCCCTATCCACCAACACTCCCAAATCCCTGGCCTCGTCAATCTTCTGGAGTACAGTTCCACCAATGCGATATACTGATGCTAATCTTTTCACCCCAAAATGCATAATCTTATATTTTGCCACATTAAATGTACAGCCATTCTCCTTATCCCAGTCCTCCAAACTATCCAAATCATTCTGCAAAATTTTGACATCCTGTGCACTCACTATTGCTCTACCCAACTTTGCATCACAGCAAACAAATGAACAGTTTCTCTCAGATCCTTTCCTATATCATTAATGAACAAATTGAAAAGTAGTGGTCCACGAACAGAACCCTGCTGCACGCCACTAGTCACAGGCCGTCTTTTGGACTCTACTCCTGAATAAACCACTCTCCTATCCATCTCACAAACCCAATATCCATTCCCATATGCTGCAGTTTACTGATTAGAATTCCATGTGGTATCCTGTCAAAGGCTTTAGCAAGGTCCAGTAGTATCACTGTAAACCCATTACCCTTATCCAGTTCAGCCGTCACTGTGTTATAAAACGTGAGCAAGTTACTGAGGCGTGATCTACCCTTCACAAAACCATGCTACCATCCTGTCCTCCATACAGTATCTATTTTAATCTATCCAATCCTATATTTTCCTCTTGACTGTTTTCTCCAAGACCTTGACAACGACTCCTGATATGCTGATCGGTCGGTAATTTACAACAGCAGTCTTGGAACCACCTTTATGCAGTGGAACTATTTTCCCTCTTTCCACCCCCTCGGGACTAACCCAGACCTGAAAATCAAATTAAACAAAATGGTCAAGGGCACTGACAATTATTTTGCTGCTTCACGTAAGACCCGAGCTTGTATACCATCCAATCCCACAGATGTATTCACATTGAGGTTCTGTAATAGACTAGTTACCTCTACTTCATTCATCACAATTCCCGTATAAGCTGTTGGTTCTTCCATTTCTGCAATGCCAACACCAGGATGATATACTCTTGCAAAGTGCTCACTCAAATTTGACTTGGCAATATAGTGTTCTTTCACTACGCGTTCCCTGCTTCCTATGCAGGGTTCGCGTGTTACTTAGATGCGACTTCTTGTTAGTTCCACTCCCAACCGACCTGTCGCCTAGTCTGCCGCTAGGGGGGATATATTTTTGTCTGTAGAAGCGTATGTTCATGGGTCAGTTTGCCTGCTTGCGGGATGACAAACTGGCAGAAAAAATCCAACTGTGAGCGCCCAAGACCGGCTAACTTGGCTATGCCTGAGGAAAATCCTCAAGTTCCTCATGTCTTCGTCGGGAATCGAACCTGGGACACTCCTTCCACAGGCATATAGTTATGAAGCGCAAAGCCACTAGGCTAACCACGTGGACTGACTTGGCAATATAGTACTGTGAATGAAATATGCAGTTCACTTGGATTTTTATGACATTAGTTGTTAAGTAATGTCATAAAATTATTACAACAAATTAAAACAGGCGACAAATTTAACTGCTATATTTCCAAAGAAATTGCCGATGAAATAATCCATTTAAAAAGCATGCACACAGCTACTTTTGATAAGAATCAGTAGTTATCCCTTTAGCTATTAAATAAAATAAAACAATTATATATTGAAACTGTTTCTCAACATCTTCATTACGTTCAGAATATGTGCACACTACCTGTAACTGCAGAGCAGGCTAAAATGTCATTCAGCGAATTGGCAAGAATAAAGAAGAATGTGTTTTTGGCAGTTATTTTTTCTTCTACATAGAGAAAAATCGACTCTTCAGAAATCATGAAATTTACAGACAAAAAATACTAGTTGTGTTAGCGGTGGGCACGAGATGGTAGAGGTTCGTTGTAGTGGTGGAGACGTAGAGTTGTACAGTAGGGGTCCTCCTGTGATGCATCTTAGGACTCCTTGGAGGATTCGCGAATAATGAATAACAATATCTACTATGTGCCAAAATCATCTCAATAGTTCTAGGTACTTTGGCTATTGAAACAGTGTTAACCACACAATTAGATTTTGATCATATTATTCAAATGTTCACAATTAAAAAGCCAGGAAAGCTCTAATATAAATGCAATTATTTGTTATAGAGTAAAGATGTGTTATACAGTAAAGTTGCCAATTTTTTTTTTGTAAGAAATATATATTAATTGTTGCTATTTTATCATTATTAGTCTTGTGCATGCAATTTTGAATTTGATTTTTTAATCTCACATTGTTTATTAATTTTTTTGGTATTAATAAAACAGGAAAGTGTAAAAATATTTGTTTTATTTGCTTATTTACTTTGGTCTCCTGATAAAAACTTTTTATCAGGAGACCAAATTTTATCAGGGGGGGTTAGCTATCAACATCCCTGTCTGTACCATACAGTAGAGGTATTAAACAAGGTTGTCCACTTTCTGGTCCTTTTGCTTAGAGTAAACATGTTGTTAGTGCATTCCGTCGTAAATTTTCTTATCAAGCCATAACTCTGACAGCATATGCTGAAGATGTAACAATTATAATCCACGAAGACTGGATTTTGATAACACACAAACAGCATATCAACAATACCAAGCAACTTCAGGAGACAAACTAAATGCACATAAAATCAGAGGATCGTGGTTTGGGAAATGGAAAATCCAAACCAACTCCCCTGTGTCTGGTCACTGGTCTGCAGAGGAAAACAAATACACTCATTACCAAAACCAAAGACGAACAATATTTCTGAAGTTACAACCGCAAACTGAACCTAATCAGCTTCTGGCAATTTGTATAACTGACTATTTTGAATAGAAAGTGTGAACACATTCAAATTATAGAATCGCGTGCAAAGGAATCACATGATAGCACTCGAAAGGCAGTGCTGAGAGATGCAAACTTCAATTTCTTGTAATATCTCAAAGATATCATCCAGATGATTTCACACAGGAAAGAATTATTGGAAAGCGTAAAATATTTACTGATATTGCCAAAAAGTTTGGAATCTCACATAGCGTTGTATCCATGCTGAGAGTATCACTGCAAACCAATGTAATGTGTTCCAGACATTTACTAAGAGTTCGCCCTTGCTCTACCAGGGAGCATGAAGACAGATTTTTAGATATAATAGCAAAATGTATTCAACGCACCACAGCAGGTCAAGTTGCAAATTCATGCACAGCTGCATGAACACCTTCACAAACTGCAGCAAGGAGTCCATGACAAGTAGGCCAATATGCTCAAAGACCTTTATAGTCTGCACTTTTTTTTATCAACAGCTCTTCAGAGAGCACATGTGGGGTGAAAGTGGTACTGCTTACCATTGCGATCATTCTCACAATGGTGAGCAGTACCATCGTGAGAGCAGTTGCCAGAACAGTCCAAATGTATTTTAATAATGCTTTCAATTCTAAATCTTATTCTAATGTAGTATTTATGGAAATATCTAATCTAACCCCAAAACACTGATCTTGCACACATTGTTCTCAGATTTGGTCCCCAGGATTTGAAGGGAATAAATTAACTGTGGAAAAGATACAAAGACGGATGACAAAGATGGTCTCAGGACTGTACAAGGATAGTTATGAGAATCGGCTGAGGGAATGTGAACTGCAGAGTTTGGCGGATAGAAGAAGAAGAGGTGATATGATTGAGACTTTTAAACTGTTGAGAGGTGGTTACAGGGTTGACACTGGGGAGTTCTTTCACTTGGTTGAACTGCGGGAAGGAGTGATGACAAGAGGCCATCCCTGGAAGTTATGAAAGGAAACTGTGATCAAGAGGGTGAGGAGTGGTTTCTTTGCATGGAGGGTGGTTGAGCCATGGAATGCATTGCCTGATGGAGTGGTGGGAGCGAGAACGGTCAGTGAGTTTAAAGAGTGGTATGATAGACTTTGTGTTTCTTAGGGGGAACCTCCCCTCGATGAGTCTTGACAGACTTTATGTTCTTAGGAAGGACCTCCGACGATGAGTCTTTTGACTCCATGGAGGCCCGAATAATGTGATACGTACATTACATGCATTTCGTTACATATGATACATCTTGGATGATGATAATAATAATAATAATAATAATAATAATAATAATAATACATCAGCCAGCAGTAGACCAATTAACGCAAAAATAACTACCACTGCTACCCACGTCATTTAATATAAAAATAGAATTGTCATTTTCACCACAAAAGAAAAGACTCAATTAGCAGATTATCTAATGGAGATCAGCAAAACTTTACCCATAAAGAACATCAGTGAGATGTCTCGCATAGCTGGTACTGTGCAGGTGAATTTCAACCACATCTCGATATTGCAAAAAAGACGTTGACATTAGCATCTATCACCTCGAAGCAGCCCTAATAGCACTTGCTCCAACAAAAGAAATCAAATGTTCCCCTTGAAATTCCTCATCAAATCCATGTTATCAAGATAAATTTCCATTACAGGAAAAATACACACATTATCAGCAACAATAAAAAAGCCTGAATTCGTCCATATCAAAAGCTTTCGAAGACAGGCATTAATGTGCTTTCCAAACAAAAACGCACTACAACCTGCCAAAGTTAATCAATACAGACATAAATGGAATTACGAATATTTACTACTTATCTGTCCTATCACAGTGCTTCTTCTGTCATGAGGAGAGTCACATTAAGAAACACAAAAGCCAGTGGAACAAAACGACATTGTAAACGAAGAAAATCAATGCATAGGAAAAAAATAAACCAAATATCTTCTCTCCATCACGAATTTCAGAGCCAAGAAATTCCTGAACTGTACAAAATAAGATTCACGTCGCTCTCGAATGTTTTCCCAGCAATGAGATCCAAAACTCTGATAACGAAGTTTCCCAGCAGGCAAAACTTAACAAAGAGCATGTAAATAGTGACCACCTAGCAGAGATGACCAAGATGAACAAATTACAAGCATTCCATGGACAAAACAGCTAGAATTATTAACCCAGAATTTTACTCATCCAAAACCTCATTCGATGAAAGAAACTACTCAGAATGGCCTTTCATCATTTGCATCCAATCATGGAGGAAGAGAGTTCCCAGACAATGAGGACCTAAGTATACTTCCATATGAAGACTTAGAAGAGGAAGAAGCTGAGGGGGACCTTCGCACCACTAAGGGTCCCCTAACGATGAAGCAGCTGTCATTCTCCATACAAAACGTGTGAAACTCTCCTCACAAATTACCCATAGCACTTAAATATATCATGAGAATCCCAGAACTTATATCACAGTTTCAAGTTGTACACTGGAAAATTAGCAGGGTAGGTTAACAGGTGTAAGTGTATCTTCTACGTAATTAATTGGCAACAAACACGATACCAGGACCAATAATAGATTCAACGTTTTCATATACATAATGTCATTGAGTTTTTTCTTTCAATGCAAAAAGATGTGCCTCTGCTTTATGCAATAGAATAGTCCTTAACCAGGTACAGAAATATCATATATATATAATACTTCTGCAAGAAACAATATCAATTTCTCATCTAATTTATTTAGAAAATGGATGGAGTGGCCTTATAACCTACATCGCCCTGCAACTCACAACGCGAAGGAATTAGTTGGATTGCAGACACGCCTTGTATGCTAATATAAAAGCACCCAACCATAATACGCAGCATGTGTTCAATATCTACATACCACAGCAGGATACTCTGGCATTACAAATCTTGGACATTGAAAACCATCTTTCTAGTATTGACCAAGAACATATAACAGCTGGAGACTTGAACTGCACTCTTCTGGAGCGTACAAATATACACAAGAAACAAGCTATACTACAATCAGACTGGTTCATTAAAGACACTGACCAACCACTACCACAATTGTTGGCCTGACCTCTGGTGAAAAAAAATAATAATAATAAAAAAAATAATAAATAAATAAATAAATAAAAAAAATTATACATCAACGCTAGAGTCCTATTATTTGTGTTGTCTACTATATACATATATTAACATCATTCCAGCCAGTTGGAGTGGAATGGTTTCTAATACTAGCGGATTGGCTAGAGTCCTGACTTATGTTGAATCTTTCATATTAGGTTGGCTGAATGTGTGCCATCCAGATCCTTGGAATTTTCATACAATCTTTATTGTTGATATTTGGGTGGTTTATCGGGATTTCACAGGATTCTTTAAATTTTCTTTCCCACCATGTTTTTGTGCAGTGTAAGGAACAGGTGCTTTTCCAGTTGATTTGGTGTAAGGTGTTAAGTGCGTGGTCTGAGAGGCCTGCTTCACCATAATGGTTATATTTAATGTGTCTAATGTGTTCTTTCTTGCGTATAGGGATTGTCCGTCCTGTTTCACCAATGTACGGTAAGTTACAGGTGCAGCAGATGCAATGGGATGTACTAATGGGAGGAGAGGATCCTTAGAGGAGCTGAATATGGTTTTAAGTTTAGTGGGTGGTTTAAAGGTGGCATTGAGGTTATAATGTTGTAGGATTCTGTTGATTTTTTCTGATAACCCTTTAATGTATGGGATGGCTATGGTTTTACTGTAATCTAGATTCGTTTTTGTTGTGGTTTTATAGAGTATTTTATTGACAGTATTTTTGTTATAGCCATTGTTTATGAATGTGTCACTAATGATTTTTAGTTCTTGTTTCAGGGCTTGCTGGTTAGAGCAAATAGTTGTGACTCTGTTTTTAAGGGTGTTAATGACTCCATATTTTTGTGCTGGGTGGTGGTATGAATTCGAATGTATGTATTGGCCCGTGTGTGTCGGTTTTCGGTAGACCGTGAAGGATAGACTGCTCGAAGGAAGACGTGTGACTAGTGTGTCTAGGAACGGGAGCGAATTTTGGTTTTCAATTTCGATGGTAAATTGTATGCGTTCGTGTTGTTTGTTTAGGTGGCTGAGGAATGTGTTCCCGTGCGGCCTGATCGCGAACACGTCGTCAACGTATCTGAGCCAGCTTGTCGGTCGAAGCGTGGCGGAATCAAGAGCCCTTTGCTCAAAGGTTTCCATGTAGAAGTTCACGATTAGGGGGGATAATGGTGAGCCCATGGCTATACCTTCCTTTTGTAGGTAGAATTTGTTTTGCCACACGAAGTAACCGGACTTTAGTACGTGGGCAAAGAGGGCTGTAATGTCGGGCAGAAATTTGTTCTGTAGTAGGAGAATTGTGTCATTGATGGGGACATTAGTGAAAAGGGCAGAAACGTCAAAATTGACTAATGTTTTTGATTTTGTTTATAAAGTGTTGTGTATTTTTTATGTAGGAGGGGGAATGACCTACCAACTCCTTGAGTGTTGCCACTAATTTCTTGGCTAGGTGGTAATTGGGACTGTCTATTCCTTCCACTATTGGTCGAAGGGGCACATTTTGTTTGTGTATTTTTGGAACCCCATATATTCTGCGATGACTACGCCAGTCCCCTGGAACTTTTATTATCTTTGGAAGCATCTAAATCAATAAGTGCTTATTCGCTCTTCAACAATATCTTCATGAGAGATTCAGATTAAGTAATAAATATTGAGGCTTTAATATCTGCCCTCATTCAGTCGAAAGCGAATAAAGACCCAATGAAAACATGGTGACCTCACCTAAAATTACAAATAAAATCTTTTACGCAGAGCTATAGTCAATAGAAAAATCAGCAGAGGAACATTAGTATCCGACAAGTCGAAGACGGCTCGATAATCTCCCAGCAGAAAGCCCTGAATATCATTTAGAGCTCCACGCCATGCAAAGACAGAAGAATCTGCAAAGGGCACCTTACTTAGATCCAGGCACACATATCTAAGTGTTTCAGATATACTACAAAATATTTTTTCTCTCTGAAAGAAAAAAAAAAAAAAAAAAACAGGCAGCAAACTGCGTCGCTGCGATTACACGATAAGATGGCATCATCACAGAATATCCATAAAATCACTTCCGAAATCCTACATTACTACAAGAATTCATACAGCTCAAAAGGAACATCTTTTTACGCATTCACGAAATACTTAAAGAAAGAAAAAGAATCTCTGCAACAGAATCTCTGGAACCACTTCGAAAAGTCAATCACTCTAAATGAACTGAAGACTGCATGGATATTCTTGCCAAAGAACAAATTTCCTGGTCTTAATGGTCTCGCAAAAGAGTTTTTCCAAGACTTCTGGAATCAAGTCGGATGACTACTCCTGAACACATTCCAAGATACCTACTTCAACGGGCTACCACAACCCGTAACAACCTCAGTAGCACGACTGATACCAAAGAAGGGAGACCACGCAGACATTGGAAACTGGCATACAATCTCACTAATCAATGATTGCAAAATCATTTCTAAATTTATTACGAATCAACTAAGGCCAACATCCTCTGAAGGTATTAGCCAATATGAAGCTTTTTCTTTTCCATGAAGATCAATGCATGATAACCCCATAATAACAATCACATCTACATCGCAAACACCAAATTGAAAACATTGAACTCATTAGCCATGATCCAGGTGAAGGCTTTCAACAGAGCAGAGCATGAATAACTTTACAAAGTTCTGAAGGCATTCAACTATGGTACTCTCATCATCGAAACAGTCCAATTGCTATAAGGAGTTGCACTCTTCTGTTTGAAAATCAACAAGCGGCTCACCTGCACTTTGCTATACTATCGAGGGATCAAGCAAGAATGTCCTCTCTGTGGACACATTAGCCATAAGACCTTTCCTTTCTTAAAAAGAGTACATAACAGCCTGATCCTCAAATGAACCAGCATAATAGAATGATATCTAAAACGAGCCTAAATGCATATTCTGATATCACTGTAATAATACGTAATAACGAAGAAATTACAGTAACCAATGAAGCACACAGATTATAAACACAAGCCTCAGGGGTGAAACTAAACTCTTCAAAAATCACTGGCTTGTATTCAAGCAGATGGAATGGTAGATCTGATTCTCTGATAGAATGTACCTAGTCAATTGAAGGACAAACCTACTTAGGCATATACCTTGACAATACCACAATATGTAATACACTGAACTGAACACAACTGCATAACGCTTTAAACAGATGCTAGGAAAATGAATCAGCATACATACACCATCTTCACTTATAGGAAGAGACCTAATCATTAACCAGATGGCTGTGAGTCACAGCTATCTATATAGCATACCCTTTCAAGTATGATATGGCACCGGGGTAGAGTGACAACACTGAAAAGTGTTGTCACTCTACTCCGGTGAAGACTTTCTCCATCACATTCAAAAGACAATGACACCTTTCCTCTGGAACAATACTCATTGGACAACTTGCTCTGCACTCAGGAAGTCATTTCACGGTGAGCTCAAGGACTGATTTCCCTTGTAAAATATCACTTCTTTCATGATCATATTTCTGTTAAAAACACTTCAGTTCAATCATACTTATGTAACCACCTTCAATTACATTATGAAATCATCCACCAGAGGACTCACACCACCCATAATCCTCCGAATGACCAGTTCTGTGCCATCACCTCCTAAACTACCTTATTTTTACAGAGATGCTATAGAGCGGTGGGAAAATATGGAACTTCTTCACATGCTGACAGTATCAACAGAGTCAGTTTTACTTACAGAGGCACTGTTTTTGATGAGAGACATAACAAGTCTCACAACTTCCAGCAACTTCTTTTCTCTACATGGAATGGGCAGGAATAAGAATCATAGGGGACCTTCTGACTCAGACTTTAAAGTGGAAAACATTCCCATGTCTGCCATTGAAAAACTCCAAACCGAAAAGCAATATCCACAAATGCAAGCTGCTATTATAAACACTTTACAGATAGACACGCCTCAAATAAACCTAATTCCTTCTACAAACAGCGGGGAGCCAACATTTTATCTTGTATCTTCCAATTCTTCCTTCTAGCTTTAAGAAAATATGCCACTTCTTTCCTCATGTCAGTGCCTCCAACGAAGACCTTCGTATACTCAACTGTATCCTCTCATTTGTAAACATGTACATGCCTCCCAGCTTTCGATGGGATCTCCCATAATATTTATAGTGTGCGAAATCAGATTCCAACATACAGTGGAGGGTATGGCACAACGTTTTGTCAACTCCCGCTAAGCTCCAAAAATTTCAACTTACAGAATTTGATCTGTGTCTCTTCTGTGAAGTTCCAGGTACTTTAAAGCACATATCTATCCTGTCCTGCAAACAAAGAGATGATCACCTATATTCTGGATACTTCCTCTAGCACCTATAACCACACACAGCCTAGAAGCGTACTGGTATGTAGTCCAGAAAGAAAAAAGAAAAGAACAGACACAAGATATGCAACTTCCTCTTCATCTGCCTCAAGGCCTTCATCTACAGCTTCACCTTCAGCTTAAAAGAGCTAAGCAGCACCCATCAGTCACCCAGTCGGAATAAATCCTCATGTGGAACTCATAGAAGAAATTACAAAGCAGACTTTCATTGGAATATGATTATCACAAAGAAACAAAAACTGTAGCCAAATTCATTGAGAATTCATTCAACTGATACCCGGTTCTGGATTGCCGAAGACGATTCTTTTCAACTAAAAGATAGCTAAGAGTGATACTCTAAGTGACTCTTTTATTAAAAAAGACAACTCCTCTCTACTACTCATGTATCACTTGCCTCTTTTTTCTATTGTATATTTAAAAAGAAAATTCTTTTTCTCTGTAATATATTCTTACACTATGTAAAAATAGGCTTTTTGTTTCCTATCAGAAAAAAAAAGAGCTAACGCCTTTTTGTTCCCATATGGGGAGTAGGCGAGGCCATTTTGTCCTATCTAACTTTTGGAGACGTGTGGGCAGTTTTCAATCTCCACTGGTAGCCAATCAGAGATAGCTTGCCCATGGCTATCACTAATTAATCTGTACGCAGTGAAGAAGGTGGCTAAGAAGTGCCACCATCTCGTGATCCCTAACCCTAACACAATATTTTTAATGTCTGAAAATAGTGTGGGCTCGACGGCTGAGTTTTTTGAGTTTACGGGATGAAAATCCCAAGTTTCCGGGAGAAGAATCCCGCTTGCCTGTGCAGAGATCGACTAACTCAGAACCTGTCGAAAAAAGGCTTAGAAAAAATTCTTCTAGTCGGCGACTAGATTCGAACACAAGTCTTTTTTCATGCGGTCAAATGTCTAGCCAAATGCCACTTTTACTGAGCCACACAGGCCTTCCAATGTAACTCGTTTTATCAAGTTAAATAAATAAATAAATGAATAAAAAACTATCTATCTCAAGGGAGGGAACAGACTTATCCAAGGTCGCTCCTCGTTTAAGTTGGTTATTATGCATTTTTATATTTCGACTCACACGATTAACATGTGATGTATTGCACTGTAAAAATGCTTTTTTTTAAATCCGCAAAGAAAAAGTGATTTGAAAATTTTAAACATTTTCTTTGTTCCTTTTTCATCGCAAGTATGCCTTCAGTTTTAGTTAACGGAAATTTCACAGCAGCCGTTCCAAGCCTTATCTCAACACGAGTTGCTCAAAGGTTGCAGCATTCCCACAACGATAGAAAACAACCAGCCAGAGTCTTACTCACAGCTACAGAGAAAGGAGTCCTGCTGAAAGCAACAAACAAAGGTCATTGTCTCTCTCTTATGCCAATACTGTAACTAATATCTCCACGTGAATTTCTATTACCGGGATGAGTACTGCCTACTGTGCATACAAATGTACAACAAACCAACCACATTTCCCGTGACAAAGGAATACTAATCTTCTCAATCGAAAATATGAAATTAGAGAAATGCCTAGATGCAGTTACGCAGCATGTCCCACCGAAAATATAATCACTTGAAAATATTTCAAGAGTTGCAAACTGTGCAAATATATTTTAATAATGCATCATAGTCTGAGACATAAATTAACAATGGATTATCCCCCCAACCAGCCAGGATGTCCATATACATCCAGCTAAATCTGGATACGATTCAGGCGATCGTAAGAAAGAAAGAACATGGATAAGATGTGCAATTTGGCTATAATGTCATTAGTAGTATGGGAGCCACTAGTGACCATATCAAGATCAAGATAAGAAAAGGAATCGTGACATGATTGGTTGTTCATTTGATGACGTCACTGTGTGATGTCATGAGTTTGGAATTTCCCTGGGGGCATATGTGTCAGTGATGTCGGATCTTGTGTTTTGGTTCGCACATGGAATTATGGGTGATGGTAGAGATAAGGATTCATGTTGTGATTGGGTGGGACACTTCTGACCAGATCAAGATCGAGATAAGATAAGGAATCGTGTCGTGGGTGTGTGTTGTTTTCAGATGTAGATAAGTGACGTCAATAGTTGTTGTCAATAAGTGATGTAATTTGTAGTTGTAAATAAATGACGTTATTGTTTTGAATGAAAAGGAAGATATCAGTGGATAAGCATTCGTGTGGGGATTGATGGGATACTATGAACCAAATAGGGGTAGGGTGAAAGGTGAAAGGGAAGTGATGTCAATTCATTCCTCCCTCAGCTCACACCTTCCTTATTTAGCTTTCAGTAATGGCTTCTTGTCCTTCCTTGTCTCTACCCACCAATTTATGAAAAATCTCATCTCCATTTATTTAGCAATAACTACCTAACTAACAATCAGGCTCTTCAGACTACATTCCTTCAATCTTTCTGCATGCTCATTATTTCATAGACTGGAAACCACACTAGTAACTCGTCAACATCATCATTGAATCCTTTCCAATATCTGCTCACCCATTTGAAAATGACTGACCAAATCTACGCATAAAAATCCAATCGATTGATCAAAGGCTTTAGAAATTAGAACCATGTTATCCTGCTTTCTAAACATTAGTATCCTTCGCATCATTGTCGTAATCCACTCTGCTATCCTCACAATTTCAGCAATGTGTCCTGAAAATTTTCCTCCTGTTCCACCATCTCTGCTAGATTATTATTATCTAGCAGAGATGTCTTATTTCCTTCACCTCCTCTAAAGTGTGCCCACTAATTGCATACTTTGTATCCGATGTTTGCTTTGCAAATTTTAAAATCTTATACTTTGCAACATTGAATGTGTAACTCCACATATTTTCCCCATCATTCAGGTCAGTATACCAACATCCTCTTCTAGTCTTTACCTGAACTCTACTCCTCATAGTTCTCATTCTCTTCATTTACATTACTCATGTCAACATTTACCTTCTATATTTCTTCTCTGATCTTCTGCAGGATATATCCTTTTCACTCCAGTCATTCTCTCTCTCTCTCTCTCTCTCCTAGCAACAATCTCTCTACCTGATTCAAACCGAAACAATTTAAATGCAATTCATCTATGTTATATATCACCATCCATCCTCTAAAAATTATTCTAGATATTCACACAATATATTCTTGTTTCTCCATGCCCAGCTCGACTACCATGTTATTCATGATCATTGCTCATTGCCTCAACTCATACAATTATACTTGGGTAATACATGACCATCTTTCCTACTATACAGTCTTTTACCGTCAACAACCTATTGATATCTATCTATCTATCCTCACATTAGCCATGTTCCCAAGAACTCTTATGCTTGGTTAAGGTGGTCAAGCACATTGTTCATTGAAAACTGAAAATAATGGAGATTGGGGATAATTGGCAAATAACAGAATTCATGCTGCATTTTATGCTCTGATTATTTAAGGGGCTATACTCTCTCTTGTAACTATATGAGCCTCTCAGAAGAAATCAATTCTGTTTTATGAAATGTAGGCATACTTTAAAGAAAAAAAAAAAAAAAACTATATCTAAGCGTATTGCCTATAAAGTTGCCAGTGCGGCACAGATTGTCCAACTGTTCATTCACTCACGGCACACAAATTGCTAGTCTTGAGAAAAATAGGATGACATTCTATGAAATATTCTGTATTTATTCTAAATATTTATTCTAAATATCATATATATATATTAGTATCTTCTAATAGAAAAAAAATTCCGAATGGTCAAAAACAACTCATTGAGAATGGTCTTGTTCTGTAGCCTAATACTCGGTCTGAATCTCTCTCTCTCTCTCTCTCTCTCTCTCTCTCTATGGGAAAACCAACAATAAGTTAACAAGTTAACATAGGCATTTTTGGGATATATAACTATTTAAAATGCAACTGAGAACATATTGTATTAGCATTTTATGAAAGGCAGTATTTGTATATTGGGACTGGACGCAGATGATGTAACAATGGAAGTAAATCATTTCATGGTTATGAAGAAAATTTACAGCAGCAGCATGTTCTTCACTTATTGAAAAGAAATGGAAGAAGAACTATGAATTTTCTTATATATCCGCTGAAGTTCATATTTTAATTATGCTTACTGACTACACTAAAGTGAAATTTATTTAAACAAATTGTAAAACTAAATATGAAAACTGAAGAGTAACCAAATGCACTGCAAAAATCCAGAAGTGCACAAAAATGTAAACAGCTAATTCACTTTTATTATTTTTTTTTTTTAGAGATCTTAAATATTGAAAATGATGAGCATTAAAACAATTTACCATCAGCCTTATGAATAAATCTGTCTTCCGCATCAGGATGGCCCCACTGAGAATTGAATGTATAACAGTTATGTGCAAGTTTGTATTTTGATTCTGTCAGATATATAGGTGTGAATAAACTGCCATTTGATGAGCTGAAAAAAACGAACGAAAACAAATATATATATATATATATATATATAGAGAGAGAGAGAGAGAGAGAGAGAGAGAGAGAGAGAGACAAATGTTTTAGAATATAAGTATTTCTACAAACAAAATAGAAATGATTTGAAAATATATCAAACTAAGGAACTCTAAATGTTAACCCCCATCACCAGACATCATATACACGCGGGTCTCTTTTTATGCGTATCTTTTTTATGCGGCGCATATTTTCATAATTTGCACATAATAAAAACTATGTGCAAATGAATAAACCATTGTACATAATGAACAGCGTGTTGCAGCATATTCTGGTGTAACGTGAGTAATGTGTAAGCAGTGAATGTCTGCGAAGTTTAATTTTGCATGTAAGTGTTTATCTTTCATTATCGAAAGCCTAAATTTTAACCAAAAAAATTATAAAATTAAAAAAAAAATAGAAAAAAAATTCATTATTGCACTCGCATGGCTAATGTAATCTAAACAACATTTCCTGAGTCACATTCAAAAAATAAAAAAAAAACTAAATGTATCTATTTATATGGCACTTTCGCCCATACACTGTGCTCTGTCTACTGAATCAGAGGAGACAGAAATACTTGTAATCAGACTAAAAGATAACTTTTTATATATTGTTTTTCTTCAACGTTGAATGTCAGGAACAGTCACACCAAAAACCATCTATCTCTTCTGCTACCAGAGATGTTTTTCTTCTACTAGATTAATAATGGCAACAATTTTGTGCCAATTTATGTAAACATATTTTACAGCGATACCCATCAAAGGTGGCAAATGTTAGATAGGAAACACATAGTGAAGAGAGCCTCCTTCCTGTAATAATCAGAGAGCTACTCTTCCACACTACTACGACAAGAAATCCCATCACAGATAAACAGCCCTTCCTTGGATTTTGCATGGTGTGAGAGTCTCAGCAGGTATCCTATCTCCAAGCCTCACATGGCGCTTTCCCTAATCCTAGCAACACTTTGGAAAATGAAACTTTGCTGAAGAAAAGAGACAATCAAACCTTCTTATCAAGTGGTCCGGCTTGAGATCATATATGTAACAGGTGTATAAATTTCATGAAATCTGGTAATTTTTCAGTGCTAATTAGTTCATTAATAAGGTGTACACAATACTAATATAAGCCACAGCAAGCAGTTTTATCTGAGAATTTTTTTTACTATCCCAGAACCCCCTCCCCTCCTGTTTGCTTCTAGCTGCATTACAAGAGTTGTGTCACCAAACTGGATGGTAAACAATAAACTGCTGCTACACCAGAGAAGGCAGCACTGAGGGATATGGTCTACCATCTACATGGAGCTTTCAGATGGAAAGTGGAAGTCATCGTCTATTCTAGTATCATCGTCATCACACTGAGAATAACATCCCTGATTTGTTTCATCAACAATGGAATTAAAGAGTTAAATTCTTCACTGAGTGATAAAAGCATCAGTCAACTTAAGAAAGAATCTAACAGCAAGAACACTAGGCAGAATGAACTAAATTCATAAGATATCCCATAATGCAAACGTTGTTCATTATGGGAAGGGTCACTGCACAGACCAATTTCGACCTTTATCGAGGTCTCATCAGTGGGAGCCAGACCCAGAAGTGATACTAGGTTGAAGTAATGTGTACCTTCCCAGTACTAAAGCTCAGTTAAACAGCTTGGTGAGAGGAGCTGATAATTTCATTGTAGATTCTCTTCAGTGGTGCACCCAGAGGGGGGGCCAAGGGGCCCAGGCACTCCCCAAAGAAAAGGAAAAAACACTAGAAAATTTTCCTAATTAAAATTCATTTTTTTAATTTATGTCGTGTCGTGTCTTCTATTTCTATACTACTTACGAATTAGCGATCACTGCAGATGCTCAGTCATAGGTCGTATGCGATGCGTAGTGTGTATTTGCAAATCGTCTACTCAACTCGCCCTCCCCCAGCTTAAATCCTGAGCGTCTGGCCCCCTCCAAGATTAAATCCTGAGTGCGTCACTGATTCTCTTAATACATGGGCTGATATGCTATCAAATCCCATGGCTGTATTCGTATTCAGGTTCTACAATATTTTAAATTCCTCCATTGATTCAATCTTTATTCTCCTATCAGTCAGTGTTCCATCAGGTTTTGCAGTGTTACCACCTGGAATTGCCACTCAGTAATTCAACTATTTGGTTTGGTTCTGTTATCTCCCCACAATCAGCACTTTTTAGAGGCATCCTTCCATAGTTTTTCCTTTTATTTACCACATAATAAAATAATTCTTTAGGCAGTGGTGGCCCGTACATAAGCACTGCGACACTGCAGCACCCTCAAGGAAAAGATGAAAAATTATAAAATTTTGTTTGTGTTTATAAATAATAACAATGCTTACAACATTATATAAATGCAGTACAACATGTTAAAGATTACAGCTTATGTTTCGACAGTGATTGAAGAGTTAATAATTGGAATTTCTCGATTAATGCTTTAGATTACGAAACAAATACACTGCCATCTAATGCAGTGTCAGAATAATCACATTCGGCCAATTGCAGCTGATATTCGTTTGCGCTTGTGATTGTACATTACAAGTCATTCCGACACTGCCGTTTGGGCTGCGTATCGTATGTTTGCGCATTATTTTTTTGAGATAGGAAACTTTTATTATTGGTGTTTGTTCGTGGTGAGGGTGAAATATTTTTAATAAGGGAATTTTTTAATATGTAAATTTATTTATTAATAAATTGGTAACTGATTAGGAAAAAAAGAATTTTTTTAATTTTGTATATGCAGCACCCCCACTTAAAATTTTCACCGGCCGCAAGTGTCTTTAGGGTTTTTTTTGGTTTAATCAGCTAGCCTTCTTTTACAATTAGCATTAGCTCAGCTTACCATACCAACCATCCTTCTTCTCTGTGCCTTATATTTCTCATAGTCATGCTGATCCCATTATCTTTGTAATCCCTCCATAACTTTTCTTTGTGTGCCACTTCTGCTTAATGAAGCTCTTCTAAATAATCTATGTCTATGAGTTTGTTATTTCTAATTAATCAAAAATATATAAATGTTTATTAAGCTTTTCTATATATCCATCTCATTGTGTGGTGTAAAGACCTTCAGGCATCGTATTGTATCACTCGTATTTTCCTTTCTATATTTTTATGGTTTTCGATATGAGAGAACTGAGTGTTTTATATAGCTGTTTTCAATTTCCTGAGAGAGAATTTTTTTATTTTTTTTAACTCATGTGTCTATATTCAATGACGTCATTCTTTGAACAGTTTTTAGTGATTATGCATAATAACGTTAGACAGCCTAATCATTCTAATGCTATAGCGTTTTCTATCAATTTAACTCTCTGAGGACTCTTGGACTGTTTGCTAAGGATTAGTGATGGCAAGAGAACAGTTCTGTATTACAAGCAAAACAGAAGACTAAAGATTCCCACCCACCACAACTTCACTGCTGCCAGAGGCATGAGCAACTGTCTTGGAGATAGTAGCCAGGCCAGTTACTTTTGGTTCTTATGCAAAGACTGCAAAGGTCAAAATGTTCTCACTGCTAGAAAATCTGTGTCGCATGCAAATCAGAAGACAATTTCTCGTTCATTTTGAACACAGAGATGCGCTGAGCAATTTGCTACATACATAATCTTGACTCGGATTCACATTAATCAATGTTTGTAGTGTCACAAGGAGTCAAATTAAGAAAACCTATCCCTGTACTTCACACGAAAGAGGAACAGACAAAAGATACACTATGACACTGGTAGTGAGGAATACAAATATGGGAAGAAACATCATATAACATTGGAAATGGAAACTAAATACTGTATATCAGTATATTGGTTGTAGAAAGTGCTCCTAAGTTAGGTAGTTAAATGTAACAAAAAATATTACCAGTCTAGTATCCCACAAACTAATCACCTGAACTCCGCTTAAGGAAAGCTCCTAACTTATAGGAGGGCTCAAAAGTTTCTCCCTAGTGCAGGACACCAGAGTGTACAGAGGATTTGAATTGGAAGTGATCACCATGAGCAGGATGAAACTGAATTTCATATTGAAAAGAAGAATATGAAAGAAGTTTTAAAACGAATAAAAGTTGAGCAGCTCTCAGATGTGAACTGCAGACTAAAATACAGAAATATTAAATACTTTATTAAATACTATTTAATCAAGAAAAAATTAAATAGTTTCAGAACAGGAATCAAACCTTGGAGATTTAGTGGCAGGCCCTGGAGAAAAACATTGAATGATTCAATCAGAGAGGCACGTGGTGAGGTGGTTGTCTTCAAGGATAGAAAAATCAGAACTCTATGGTGGACACAGGAAGTTAAAGAGGCAGTGAAGGAAAAGAAGAAATCATATCGAAAGTTACTGGTGAATAAGTCATCTTGCACTCTTAGAGAATAGAGAGACAAATGTAAGAAAGCTAAACACTGCGTAAAACTAGCTAAACAAAAGTGATGGAAAGACTTAGGTGTGAAGATGGAAAATAAATACAAGAAGGTGGCCATATATTCTGGAGGATGTTGAAGAAGCTCGGAAAGGGAGGAAAAAGTAGTGTAAACGCAAAATCCAAGGATCTACTTCCTCTGCTGGCCCACCCTGGAGCATACCGTATTCATTGCGCCTGTAATTTGCTCTATATAGGGGAAAACAGGACGCCCAATTCCTATCTGAAAAAAGGATCATAAGCGGCGCATTCAATTTAATAACTAAGGTAAAGGCGGCCTTTCTGATCACGCCTTGAACAGTCTACTTAGAAGTGACTGGAAAGGCTCCAAAACGTGGTATGAACGAAAATTTAAGGAGGTTCGTGAAATTCTTATCAACCCTCCCTAACCTTAGCAATAATGATAGTCTAAAAATCCCATCCCATCATTATCCTCCTCAAAAGTTTGGAATCAATTCTACATTAGGACATCGTGCTCGCTTTCTTCTTAATTGAACTTAATAAAGAACTCAATTTTCTCAAGTCTACTTTTCAACTAAATGGTTATTCTCAAAAAACAATTGACAAATTCCTATTACAGCCACCCACGTGCCATAATGAAGAGATCAATAGTGTCAAAGGTAATATTTCTATACCATACATAAGCTCTGTCTCACCCCAAGTTGGCCAAGGTTCTTTTGGAAATACAACATAAGAACTTTATTTGTTCCTCTTCCGAAAATCTGCTGCTTAGTGAGCCGTCCGAAACCTAGACATCACAACCTTAAATATTCCGGTGTTTACTAGATTTGGTACAACTGTGATATACCATACTTTGGCCAAACAGAGAAATCGATCGAGTTACGCATTGAAGAACATAAGAGAGGCGTCAGTTACAGGAGAATGCGAGCCAGTGCTTTGTCTAGTCATGTTCTATTCTCGGCAAATTCCAATGAAGAAAACCCTAGCCATACAGTCTTATGGGACAAGTCAAATAACATTTTCCGTTGCCATGATGAATTAGAAAGGAAGATAATAGAATCAAAAGAAATCATTCTCAACCCCTACATCTCAACAACAACCTGAGTTACAACCTTTCAGACTGCCATTGTGGTACGATCAAACACTGGCGTTCGCGAGATGCTATACGCACACGCACACACACACACACACACACACACACACATATATATATATATATATATATACATATACATACATATATATATATATATATATATATATATATTCTCTATGATAATATACCTTGTCACTGTCATTGCCAAAAATATCATTATTTAAACTTTGTACTGAAACACAAGTAATAAAGTCTGCTATTGCTCTCAAAATTTTCAGTAAAATGTCAGTGTAAATGGTCAGTATAATTGCTGTTTAACTCATACAGGGTATATTAATGTAATTATATGTAACTTATTTGAGTGATAATAAAGTGTGAAAAAAAAATAATAATAATATTATTATTATTTAACATTCTGTACTAGACCGAAAATATAATATGATGTGAATAGTCTAAATGTAAATACTCCAACCCTGTATGATAACGATAACACTTTCGCAAACTTAAGAAAAAAAGAACAAATATACATATAATAAAATGTAAAAAAAATGCAGTAGTAATCATATTATATTTCTTCTGTAACTGTCAAGTCTATTTGCAAACGAGTTCAGTGTTCTTATGTGAAATCCACATAAGAATATTTGCACAATATCAATTCCGCAATGCGCAAATTATAAAGATACTGAGTTAAATGTATAACGTAAGAAATTATAGTACTCTTGCCTAAGTATTATAAAATATGTCATTTCTCTGAGAGGTAATAAAAAGTAAAAATAAAGTAATACAAAATTACTGTACCGAATTTAACAGATGTTTGGTACAGAATTGTCAAGTTTCATTATTCATAAGATTGGAATGCACATGCATATAACTTATGTGAAAGTACTCGTATGTCCACATGTATATAATGTAAATAAGTGGCTATGAATAATAAAGTTAATAGTGACTTAAGAAATACTTTATTCACATAATTGTTACACTGTCACAGTAATTCAGATTCTACCTAAGAATCTAAGAACAGTCGGTCAGGTGCCGCCGTAAAATATGGACTGTTCCAAGTAACGCCGAATTTTGTAGATCATATGGGGTCACTTCGTCGATGTTTACTTCTTGAAAATAGTAGGCTATCTTTTCCAAAATTGCACTAAGTGCACCGATAATGAATGGATGACTTTGGTTTGTTTAAACCACAGTCGGCCAACTTCGATTGCCAGATCTCGATATTTAGTCATTTTTTCCAGTTCTCTGTTGTTAATGTTGTTATCACTCGGTACTGCTATATCATTAATGCAAACCTGTCGATGTTCAATAATTGTGATATCAGGTCTATCGTGTTCAAAATACCGATCAGTTTGAATTCGAAGGTCCCACTGAATGTTTCATTTTTCAATACTGTCTTTATTTTATGCTGAGAAGAAGGAAAACCATATGTTTTATATACATACTAATGATTTATTTTAGCAACTTGACCATGGCTTTATTTATTATCGGTTTGAGCTATCCTTCTGCAGACATTGATTAGATGTTCTGCAGTCTACAGTTCTACATCTTGCTGATCAGTATTTGTTGTTATTATCGATGTCAAAAATTTTGCTTTGATTGTGTTAGTTTGTAACGCGTGTTCTTCAGTGGCTAGAATAAATCCTTCTCTTTTTGTTTAAATATGAGTATATCCATATTGTAGCCATTGCCACCCCTTCGTGACGTCAATGTTTTTCCTCAGTATCTGGAAGGAACTCGGTGTGGACGTGTTTATTTTCCAGCACACATATCAGTTAGCTCGCTGTACCTTTTTGTAAATGGATTTGTTTGCTATTGCTTTTAGAAGGCCTTCTTGGGAGATGGCTTGTAGCATTTGTTCAGAGCTATTATCGATGTAATTTTTTAATCTGATTTCTTCGCTTTCCACAGTCTGTTTCTCATGTAGCAGATCATGTCCATGTATTCTTCTTGGTAGGTACAGTCGATCAACATCACTTTGTGGATGTAATGCATTATTATTATTGTTATTTGACACTTCTAGGGAGGCCAAGGACTCATCGAGGGACGGCACCTACTCCAGAGCTCTGTATTCACCATTCAATCATCAACTGACCGCAACTACACCAACGCTATCTACCGCCGACCACCACTCGTATTTCCACAGACAAACATCCATGCCAACGGCAGGATTCGAAACCACAGCCTTTTGGATGGAGAGCGGATACTCTAACCACTCAGCCAACCAGGTCAGTTGGTGATTAATGATGCATAGTCATTAATTTTAGTTATGCAGTCCAATTTGTCTAAATCTTCTTCTGTCCAACCTGTTATGTCAGCTGTGCATCGGATACTGGTAGAACCAAAGAGTTCATTGTTCTAATTCTGTTTAATCCATTTAGTTTTGTTTTCAGAATATTTCTAACTCTTTTGATGCATTCTGCTGCTGCCTGTTGTTTAACTTTCGAGTGGAGAATATCACTGGCTTCTAATATTCGTAGGTATTTGTAGTGCTCTTAGTTGAAATTCCTTTTATATATTTCTCTTGATCAAAATTAATATTGTTAATGTCATAAATTAATTTTTCCTCGTTTATTAGATAAAATTGCGTATTTATTTAAACCATCCATTTTTATATCGTGACTGAAAATACGACTGTGTTCAGTAAAGAGTCCATTTGCTATGCCAATTTTCATGTAACTTGAAGTCATCCATATACCACAGATGGGAAATTTTATTATTATATTTAGGAATTTCATTTCCAAGTTTTGTTTTCAAAATCATACACAAAGGTAACTAAGAAATTCTTTCTTTTAAGGTTACACGGTGTTCAGCATTCATATTTATAAATTTAGGGACACAAAAACACACGTGTTGAACAGATGATTTTATTAATTACTAATTTGACGTTTCGACCTCTACAGAGGTAGAGGTCGAAATGTCAAGTTTCATTTTATTAGAAATTAATAAAATAATCAGTTCTACACGTGTGTTTTTGTGTCCCTAAATTTATAAATATGAATGCTGATCACTGTGTAACCTTAAAAGAAAGAATCATCATAATCCATCGAGATGTGACTCACAAGCAGTGCAGCCTCTACGGTAAGCTAAAGATAAGTGTTTCCTTGTTAATGAATCGACTAGCCTTTTTGAAACAATGTAGAGACAGCAACTTAATACCCAACTGCATCAAACTAAACAAGAAGTTTAAATCAGCCAACGCTCTCTATATTTTATTCTCGGTTGGAAAAAGCTTTGTTACGAGAACAAATCCACGAGGCACGTAAAAACCTAGCATCCACCCAAGCCAAAGTTCTACAAACTATCTGACTACGTTATTCCAGAAATTTGGGTGATTTTTGACAGGATCACATACGACTCGGCCAAACACTTATTACTGAAAAACAAAGAAAAATTAATAATGAAATTTCAAGCCCTACAACACCAAAAAAAGCACAAAACTATCAGGACGACATAACGAAAGGAACAGCCAATCACAAACCGACATCACAAGGAGCGGCCAATTGCCTGCAAACGATGTTAGAAGCAACCAACCACCAGCCGACCACAGCTTGGTTATTATTATTATTCTGGGCAACTCCAAAGAGTCGACAGACTCATCGAGGGAGGCCCTAACATCATGTCAAGAACAACTATTCGACATTCACACAGTATCTATCATACCTTGCCTTGAACTTATTCACGGTCGTAGCACCCACCACAGACTCTGGCAGCTTATTCCACTCATTCATCACTCTCCAAGTAAAAAACCTATCTCTAACACCCTTGTTAACCACATTCTTGCCCAGCTTCTATGCATGGCCCCTATGAAAATATGACCGGTGGTGGGATCCTCAACCACCGGTCATATTTTCAAAAATATCTTCTGGATCAATCTTATAGAAACCCTTCAGTAATTTGAATGTCTCAATCATATCAACCCTCCTTCGCCTATCGTCCAATTTCTGCAACCCACAAATCTTCAACTTATTCTCATAAGGTTCATTCCACAAACCTGCTACCATCTTGTTCACTCATCTCTGGATCCTCTCCACTTCCTCCCCATCACGAAGAAACTCTGGTGCCCATAACTGGGCACAGTAGTCTAGATGGGGTCTTATCAAGGCTTGATACAGAGGAATAATAACTTGTTTGTCTCTGCATGTTAAAGTATTTTTCAGAAGCCAAGAGATTTGATGAGCTGATTTAGCGACTTTTGCAATGTGTCCCGTAAACTACAATTCCCTGTCCACCAACACTCCCAAATTCCTGGCCTTATCAATCTCCTGGAGTACGGTTCCACCAATGTGATATACGGCTGCTATTCTTTTCATCCCAAAATGCATAACCTTACACTTTGCCACATTAAATTGACATCCATTTTTCCTAGCCCAGTCCTCCAAACTATCCAAATAAAAAAAAAAAAAAAAAAAGCTATATCATCTATAGTCAGCCATGATTCATTAATGCCAATAACCTGTGGTCTAGAAGTGCCAATCATGGACAAAAACTCTTCCTTCTTGTTCCTAATACTCCTAGCATTAGTGTACATGAATTTAAGACCCCCATTAGCCACATCCCTACCTTGATGCCTTATATTAACTATCACATTCCGATTTGTTGTCCTTATTCGCTCGGGTCTATTATACTCATCCTTACATTCAACTGCCTCCCTAAAGTCTGTATATCTACTCCCCCCCACCCCCTAATAAATATAGTTTCCCTGATTTTGCACATGCACTTCATTCAACAACACTTTTTCAAGTCTCCTTACACCATATCCGTTCAAATGCAAGCCATCCATCTTATATAGATCATTTCGCCCATCGAACTCACTCCACTGGTCATACATAACCCACGCATAAAGTCATTCGCAATTATGGCCCTCCTTTTAAACATTTCACTGTCATACCACGGAAAAAGGCTAATCATCCTAACTCTCTCACTCTTTTCTTTTGCTACCTCAAACAATTCATTCTGGTCTTCTATCATTTCCATTTTATCTCCTTTCATACCATTTGTACCTACCACCACTATCATTTCTTTCGCCCTTTGCTTTTGCTTCTTACGTCCTTAATGGGCGCACCAGGTTGGTACGATTTTGTCAAATCCTCTACTAACACACCTCGTACAGCACTCTCTCCTTCATTTTGTTTACGTTCACACTCATGCGATTATTTTTCCTATCATACTTTTTATTATTGGCTGGTACACTCAGTGGACTTTTGTTCATACGCTCTAGCTGCCGCTTTGCCCTTTGTATCGCTTCGCACAACAACGCGATCTCACTCATTGCAGCTATCTCATCTTTTTTATTCTCTGTAAAACCATTAATTTGCTCTGAATTAATACCATCATTCACACTTTCTACATTCACACCCTCACAATTCTCTGGTACAACCTCGCCATTTCTTGTCATATCACTATTTTCTTGATTCTTAAGTTTGACAAAAATATCACACTCACTATCTTAAATACACACTAATTCCTCATTCTCCTTACATTTTCTACACACATTCACTCCTTTATTATCATCTAACCATACTCCAACCGCACTCAGCAAAGCATACATTTCGCAGATAGTACACTGAATCATCTCCTTTATATTACCGTTATTGAATAAAGATGGCGAACCATCATTACTGGCAGCCATGTTCCTTCGTACAGGAGCCATACTCACTTAACGTATTTTATCAAATTATAAAACGAAACACCAAAAACACAACAAACAGACACACTAAGATACGCAAGGCAAACAAAACTACGTAATATTCAAGTAAATTTATCAATGATAACTTAAAATAACACTTATCTTATCAGGAGCTCACGACAAACACAAACGACTACGAATCCCTCTAGCGGCCAACGGGCCACTAGAGGGATTCGTTATCAACCAATCAAACCACAATCTCACCCAAGGTGAACTCTCACTACTAATGAAAGGTCTGAACTATGCCATCGCTCCGAGATCAGTGAACAAACTTGATATCGTTTATCATATCGGGAGAAATTTAAGATCCCTCCCCACCAATCTGGCTGATAAAATACGAATGGAAACATCGTGTATGTTAAATTCAAACAAAAAACTAAGCACCAACTTAAACAAAACCAAAAATCTAGCTCTTAAATCCTTAAAAAATAACCAACACATTATAATCACGAAAGCAGATAAAGGCAGTGCCACTGTCCTTTTAGACTGTACAACATACATTGAAAAAATGAACCATTTGATATCGGACCACAACACCTACCAAATGGTAAACTACAACCCCACAAAATGTAACAAAAAGAAAACAACTGAATTAATCGAACCCGTCCACACATGGCCCGAAGAAACAACAAACAAATTAATTCCTTATTATGCCTGCGCGCCCTGAATTTATGGCCTGCCAAAAATACACAAAGCAGACACACCACTACGTCCGATTGTTGAAGGAATTGATAGCCCAAATTATCACTTAGCCAAAAAATTAGCAGCCATACTCAAGGAATTGGTAGGTCAGTTCCCTTCCTACATAAAAAATACACATTTCATTAATAAAATTAAAAACATTACACTCAACGCCCAAGATTTATTAGTTACCTTTGACATAACTTCCCTTTACATCCCAATCAATGATACTATCTTGCTCTTACAGAACATATTTCCACACGACATCACGGCCCTCTTTGCCCACGTACTCCGCTCCAGATATTCGTGTGGCAAAACAATATTTTTACCTTCAAAAAGAAGGTACAGCCATCGGCTCACAGCTTTCCCTCGAATAGCGAACTTTTATATGGAAGACTTTGAGCAACGTGCTTTACAGACAGCATGTCTAAAGCCCAAAATTTGGCTCAGATACATCGACGATATTTTCGCCATTTGGCCCCACGGCCGCGAAGCCCTAAATCTATTCCTTAGCCACCTAAACAAAACAATCGTATCCATTCCTATCCGTTCCTAGACACACTTGTCACACGTCTTCCCTCTGGCTGTCTCTCCTCAGTTTGCCGCAAACCTACACACACACGCACAGGCCAATGCATACATAAAAATTCTTATCACCACCCAACACAAAAACTAGGTGTCATAAGCACCCTTAAACACAGAGCTCTAACTATTTGTTCCAATGAACAAGCTCTAAACCAGGAATATAAGATCATCGACCAAACATTTATAAAAAATGGATACAGTAAAAAGACTATTCACAAGATCCTCCACAAAGATACCAGTAAGAACGAAAAATACTTCAGGAATGCTATTTCCATTCCTTATGTTAGAGGCAGTTCTGAAAAAATAGAAATATACAACATTAAAACCGCATTTAAACCCCCGAATAAGTTATGACACCTACTCAGTTCTTCTAAAGATCCTCTTCCACACCTAGCCCACCCAGGGGTATACAAAAT
Organism: Typopeltis vanoorti; assembly: GCF_054136105.1. Lineage (NCBI taxonomy): Eukaryota > Metazoa > Arthropoda > Arachnida > Uropygi > Thelyphonidae > Typopeltis > Typopeltis vanoorti. The sequence goes on from NW_028328177.1 coordinate 579,131, forward strand.
AGAATGCACATGTGACATACCATACATTGGGGAAACAGGGCGAACTATCCCAATCAGACAAAATGAACACACACGACACATTAATTACCTCCATTTTGATAAAACAGGCATTTCTGGCCACGCACTTCAAACATACCACAGAAATGATTGCAAAAATGCCAAATTCCTACACCGCACCAAAACCTGGTTTGAGAGAAAATTTAAAGAGTCATGTGAAATGCTCAAACACAACCCCAATCTCAACAAAAATGATGGCCTAACCATTTCAAGAATGTGGAGGACCCATCTACAACCTATATAACAACCTAAACTAGCCATAGAAAAATCCCAATACAAGAAGACAACCTGGTGAAGTGTTTGTAACATTCAACAGCAACTGAAAGAAATCATATTATAACAATCAGAACTGTACAAATCCAAAAGAATATTAATACATGAGGACTTTAGCAGTTTATTGTAGTTATATTTTTTATATTCTTTTATTTATTTATTTTATTTTTATTTTATTTATTTATTTTATTTTTTATTTTTATTTTATTTATTTTTTTCACTAAAGATCAGGCTAGGGAAAAGGGTTAATTAACTACGTAGATTTAGTTTACCGGTATAGGGCTAGAGCATGTAGCTTGGTTCCTTATACACTTGTATCCTTCCAATGATGACCTCGATACAGGGGTCGAAACGTCAAGTTTTATTTTATTAGTAATTAATAAAATAATCTGTTCAACACGTGTGTTCTTGTGTCCCTAAATTTATAAATATGAGTATCCAAGAAATGTCGAAGGGTAATGGCGAGAAGGGATCACTTTCGGAAATTCCACATTTAATGCTACTATCTCTGAATCATTCATTATTGATTATTAAATTTTTTTCCATGATTTCAAAGCGGCAGCCAGAAACACATATTGTTTTGCTAATTCCAAATATTTGTAGTGATTTTAACATCGAGGAGTGCGGGGGCAGGGTGTGGAATCGAATGCTTTCTTATAGTCTATCCATGCCATGTTCAAATTAGTCTTCCATCTTTATGAATATCTAAGGATCATTTTATCTATAAGGATCTGGTATTTTGTTTTTCTACATTTTTGAAAATTTCCTTTTTGTTCAATCAGAAAAATCAGATTATTTGTTAAGTAGCAGTATATGAAATTGCTATGATTGCAGTGAACAGCTTTTATTAGTACTTATTATTATTACTAACACTCTGCACCAATAATGCAGTCACACCTACCAGTGCGTTAACGATGGCAGCTGCCATTCTTTCGAAATCACACCCGTAACACCCGTTAAATACCTCGGATTATACATTGACAACAACGACAACAACCTTAGATATACTCATACTAAACATATAGAATACCTTCATAACAAACTACGCCCTATTGCTGCAAACTCTTCGAAGCAAGTGATATGATGTCAATCAACGTCACTTATCAAATTTCGAAAACCTTCACCCAAGATTCGTTTCAAATGTTCTTTGGAGACGCAATACACACCACGAAATGACAGAACCCTTAATGGCAAAACAAAAATTCTGAATGTAAAACATCTAACACCACTGGGCCATTGCCAGATTTAATCGATCCCTCAGGCAAACAATTAAATATCGTCCCTGATGGATTATAAGACAAAAATATAAAAAAATCTCCAATTACTATTTTGTTTTTATTAAAGAGAAACATTAATGTAAAACGATTACACAATAACCTAAATTAAATGTTTTCTCTACGGGGATATCACACAATAAAACTATTTATAAGCACTTCTAAATTTAAAGTATAAGCTATGTCCGCCTCTATCGATATAGTTGCAAGACCAACCGATCTTTCTTGGATCACCGTTGTTCGCAAATAATTTTTAATCAGTTTAAGCTTGGAAAAACTTTCCGCACTTGTTAGCATAGCGACATCGCCTACTGTAATATGGCTGAACCAGCACCCTTATTAAATAGTGCAGTGAGGCAGGCTGCCTCTTTGCTACACCCTGTCGATGGCATTGTCTAAGGATCCAAGTACCGTTACTAAGACTAGTACTATTTCAAAAACGCTTACCGCAATAACAGAGAAATGTTTCACATAATCAGACCAAATCAAAACGCCATTTACCTTCATTAATAGTACATTTTGTCTGTAAACTGTGTTTACTAGGCCAATTTGCCTGTTTGCAGGATGAAACACAATGTTGCATGATAAAGAAACTTGATATTTCTGTATTTGATTGGTTAACTCACTTCAATTGAAACCGTCAACATAAAGATTCCTATTTGAAGGATGAAACTCAAACTCTTGTTTTTTCCAATCCAATGGTGCAGTGTCTTCTCTTTCACCCAGATTCTCTAGACACTACTGATACAACAACAGTACTATATGTACTTTCATATTGAAGTTTTCAATCAAGCAAGAACTTATCTTTCTCGCAGACATAAAAATATGGGTGGCAGTTGGACAACACATATGCAGTTTGACACATACACTGGGTGGTCAATGAATACCATACTGTGTGAAACAAACACCCATGGCACCCATCTCAATATGGACCTTAATATAGGACCTTTTTTTCATTGTGATGACAGCAGCAACCCTACTGGGCATACTTTCCACAAGCGTGCGATGGTGATTAATGGGGATTTTGGACCATTCTTCCTGTAGGCATGAAATGAGGTCCTAGACTGTTGTGGAGCAAACCTTCTTTGACTTCACCAAACCTCCAGTTCATCTTTCATCAAGAAGGCGCATTGTATTGGTGAAAGAGAGAATGGTCGGTTCCACCAAAACACCAAAAAGTAGGAAGCATTGCATTGCTCAGAATGTTCAGATACCTCTGGGAATTAATTGTTCGAAGAGAGATGAGGACAAACCAAGCAAAACGGGACTACACATCACACCGCCTCCTTCTAATTTCATAGATGGGATTACACGCTGTAAGGAAATGTTCATCTGGCATCCATCTGCTTGGTAGAGGATGTATTGCTATTCGTCGTTCCATAACACAGCTTTCCAAGTTTCCACGTCCCACCCTACACACTCTTTACATTAATGAAGACGACACTATATGTTGGGGGGGGCTTGCATATTATGGTTCTACCATGGAAACCTATATTGTGTGTTGTGTTGGTTCTGAATGTATTTGTGCAGATTCATGTTCCAGTCTGTATCCGGAACCCCACATTCGACGTGTCGGAAGAAGAATGATGATTTTTACATATTATCCTTTGTATCACCCCATGCTGCGCAAACTGAACTGACGGAGGGGTGTGAAAGATGCTGTGTGATCAAATGCCATGTCACAGGCATTTGATCACACAGCATCATTTCTATCTGTTCAGCAAATCGTTGACAAATTGCCCATACCAGATCAACAATCAGTGATAGCATACCAAGATGGAAGTGCAGGGAGTCAACTGCAAGTGATAACCATGTTTGCATTCGTTCAGTGTGGTGGGACGTCTACCATGGTTAGCACTTGCAGTTGACTCCCTGCACTTCCATCTTGGTATGCTATCACTGATTGTTGATCTGGTATGGGCAATTTGTCAATGATTTGCTGAACAGATAGGCATTTGATCACACAGCATCTTTCACATCCCTCCGTCAGTTCAGTTTGCACAGCATTTCAAAGTTGCACTCACTTAGGAGCATCATATTCCTCCAATATATACTTTCTATACACACTTGACTCGTTGCATAACACGATGCATCGTGCTGCTGAGAATGCCTGTTGACTTCTAAAATGTCTTTGCGCAATCGAAATCTAACAATCTAAAAATCTCATAATCTAACATGTAAGTACAACAAAGCACGACTCTTGAGAAAATAATAATAATAAAAAAAGTTAGTATAAATAGTATAAATATATAAAGCATGATAAAGTTAGTCTAATCTGTATAATAAAGCTAAGCATAACTACAAAAACTTTACCTGCACTTAGTATATTTCCTACCGAAACCTATTATATTACATTTCCTTACAAGATGAGAGTACGTATCGCCAAATTCCCTAAATTCCTCTCTTGTTAATTTCCTACGAAGGTTAGCAGCAGTTATCTGACCAAAAATGAAAAAATATATATCATTAATAGTAAATAAAGAATTTTTACAGCAATAAAATGAAATAAAATGGAATGAACATATGAGTATATTGGTCTAGTCGATATTTTGACATGCGTCCATAGATATAATCTCGTTTTACCTACTTTTCCTATTAAAATGGCCCAAAAGAAATGGTGATTTTAATATCTTTATTAAATATCATTTCATCACTAAATTTCATCAAGTAATGACAGAATTTTTGTTATTATCATTTTAATATTTTCACCAGTAAAAGTGGTTAATCGTTGAAAAATGTTAAAATAACATTATCATTTGGAAGTCTTTGATAATAAAAAGAATTGTTTGTGGTCGTAATTAAAATTATGACTCTTTAGCAATGGAAACTGCTATAATGAAGTGGGTTGAATCGTAATCATTTAGAATTATTTTACCAATGAAAGCACATTTTAATTACTCTCTAGAAAAAGTTATTTGTAATTTTAAATCTCTCTCTCGGAGGAGACGCTATAATCCCTAGAGGAACATGTTCCTTTGTGGTCGATGATGGATAACACTATATATGGTGAGGCGGTCTGAATTCATTGAATAAGAACCAATGAACCATTAGTGCTACAAACGGCTCTTAACTGTTTAGCAAGGGAAGTGGTTCTCTCATAGTACTGTAGCTTTTCCCACTTACTTTGAGTCAGACTCCTCTCTGACTTCTATTTCTAACTAGGTAAGTTTGACTACTAAATGTAATGAGGTGATTCAAAAGATAAAAAACATAACGTGGATGTTAAGAAACAAAGAAGAAAAGTAAAGGTTAAGATTTTGGAAATATTGGGTACATATCTACATATATGGAGCAGAGTGGATTGGATAAAGCAAAAGGTCTATAGACGAATGTCATCATAAAAGCTGATTGCTAGTAAAACATTGAACAGAAGTAAATTATTATTATTTATTATATTAGTATATATAAATATATTATATCATTATTTGACATCTCCATGGAGTCCTAGGACTCATCGACATAGGGCACCTGTTCAACAACTCGGTTTCACCATTCAATCACCAATTGACCGCAACTACACCAACGCCATCTACTGCTGACCAGAACTGGTATTTTCACAGATAACCACAAACATCCATACCCAAGGCGGGATTCGAACGCGCAGCCTTTTGCTGGAGAGCGGATGCACTATCTGCTCTGGCAACCAGGCCAGGAATTGATGAAATGTTTACATTAGTGGAAACTGCGAAATGCATTGGGGATCCAAAACCATACAAAAGATGTGCTTAATTATCCATACGTTTTTTTTTCATATCCAAATAATTAATATCCTCATAAGAAATTTTGAGATTTTAAATCCAGTAACCTACCCTTGGATTTACTATAAGTGTTTGGAGGTTCTCTAATTTGTTTTGATGCTAATCTTCAACTTTGGATTCATCTTAAATAAAGATTTCTAAAAGTAATTCTTGAAGTACAATATATGTGATGGAACTTTTAATTATGTACCTTATTCCTAATTTTTAGTTGGATTTCCATCTTTCTGTCTGGACGTACACTGGGTGTGACGATGGATGGTTCGTTATCCTCTCACCATTCATATAATGCCGGGGTTTCACAAGATTTTTTGCTCTCACCAATCCTCTTCCTGATATATATCGATGACTTACTTCAGTTGACTTCCAACCCAATACATAGTTTTACAGATGACAGCACATTGCACTCCTCCCTTTCCTTTGATAAACCTTACTCTATCAAGCACCACCGCCTTCAATGCTGATTTCCAAGCCATTCCCCAACGACGTTCAGATAACCTCATCAATTTCAATGCTAATAAAACCCAGTTCTGTCCTATTTCTCACAAAAAATAACTATATTTTCCCCAGAGGTTTCTCTTCTTGGAATTACCCTGATATCAAGCCTATTCTGGGAAACACATCACAACCATTCCATCCTCAGCTTAAAAAAAATAGGATTTCTCTTTTGCTCAACATTACTTCACCACTGAACAGATCATAAATCACAAATCTTTAATGACCCATATCTTACCAACTCAGTCACCCCACTTTCACACAGACGTTTAGTTTCCAATACATCTTGGATGAGAACTAATTTCTCTGCTTTCCTCCTCGAAGCTTATATGTAAGCTTATCTGAGGATGACACCAGTTGGATGGTTTTTTTTTGTATTTTGTTTGCTGTGTTGGAAAGCTACGAAATCTATGATTAAGAAATTCACGTGCTTGCACGCACGCACACACAATAACTTGGAATGTATTGATGCGTCGCTGAACTGGAAGCCTGAACGAATATTTTGTGTTTCATCAAGTTTGTAAGGTATTCTGGGTGTGTATTTCTTGTTCGTAGTATGTCCTTAGAGCTCTTTTCAGGCTATTGTAGTTTGTAAGGTTTCTGCATTCAAAAGGTAATTTCGTTATCATCTCTGGGATGTAGAAGTTTTGCGTAGCCTTTCAGTAGTGATTATTGTATTTATATGTGATATAATTAGTAGCCTGTGGTTTTGTTATACAGTTTGTATTTCTGACTGTCCTATAGTTTTAGCAAGGCTGCATAGTGACATAAATGTTTTGCTGTCAGTATTTTGTGTTCTGACATTGCAATGTATATAAGGTCGTTATTTTCTCTTTGTTCCCAAAAGATCAGTTCTACTATTTGGTTCTGTAGCGACATTAATCTATTTAATTTGTAGGGTGCACAGAAAGCATACGTTGTTATAGCGTATCTTAGTATATTAGTGTTTTTAGGTGTATGGGAACTATGCCTTTTAACCTGTAAAGTTTGCCACTTATTGTTCGGAGTTTGTTGTGTAAATGGTTTAAGTGACTCTTCCAGTTCATATCTGGATCGAAGTAAATTCCAAGGTATTGTATTGTTTCAACCTGAGTGATTGTAGTAATTTTGCTATTCTGTGTGTTTTGTATGTTGGAAAGTGAATGTTGGATGGTTATATATTTATCAAGTGGAGGGTCTCGTTTGTGATTGGGGGAATATTTTTTTTGCAGTTCTTGGATGGAGTCTGAAAAGTATTAGTTAAAGTCATTTGCTAGTTATTAGATAGGTTTTTGCGTCTTTCATGAAGCTGTGTTTTATGTTTTTGGAGGCCGTGGTGTTGGGAACAAAATCTAGCATCTCATTGATCAGATGCCAGGTTTGTTTCACGTTGTTTTGTGCAGAGGAGTTTGTCTCTGTAGTAGCTTCTTTTTGCATTTCTGATTTGTGTTGTAAGGCGATTCCTTGTTATCTTATATTCAGTTTTTAAGCTGTGTTATTTGGATATCACAATTCTTTCCATAAAGCGTCCTTTCTGTGTATTTCTAGGATTAAGTTTTGTGTTATCCAAGGATATTTTGTTGTTTCTGGACGAATTCTGACTTTCTCTATAGCTTTCTTATATATTTTCTCCAGTGTGAGTTTAATGTTGTTGTATAAGATATCTGCTGAATCTGATGCCAGGTGTTCCCAGTCTGCTTTTCTGATTTCGTGGTTGACTATTTCTTCGTCTATTATTTTGTTTTGTCGCTTTTCTTCTGTGGGACAGTGCATGGGTATCATCTTCGTGTGCAGGTTTAGAGCGGTGAAGTAATGGTCTGCCACTTTGCACTTTATGACTGATGCAGTGTAACTATTTGTTGGTGCCCGGACGTTTATATGATCTAGACAGGAGGCTTCTGTAGTAGCTTCTTTTTGCATTTCTAATTTGTGTTGTAAGGCGATTCCTTGTTATCTTATATTCAGTTTTTAAGCTGTGTTATTTGGATATCACTTTAATTCTTTCCATAAAGCGTCCTTTCTGTGTATTTCTAGGATTAAGTTTTGTGTTATCCAAGGAATATTTTGTTGTTTCTGGACGAATTCTGATCTGTAGCTTTCTTATATATTTTCTCCAGTGCGAGTTTAATGTTGTTGTATAAGATATCTGCTGAATCTGATGCCAGGTGTTCCCAGTCTGCTTTTCTGATTTCGTGGTTGACTATTTCTTCATCTATTATTTTGTTTTGTCGCTTTTCTTCTGTGGGACATTGCATGGATATTATCTTGGTGTGCAGGTTTAGAGCGGTGAAGTAATGGTCTGCCACTTCGCACTTTATGACTGATGCAGTGTAACTATTTGTTGGTGCCCAGACGTTTATATGATCTAGACAGGAGGCAGTGATAGCATTTCCGAATATTTCTTCTCCAGTACATGATGTTATTGTTGGTATAAGATTATACATGGATAGTGTGTCTAGGTATTGTGCAGTTTTGTTGTGGTTTTCATTTGCAATATTTATGTTTAGGTCGCCAATTATCATTAGGTGTTCGGTCAAGCATATTTCTTGGCTTGAAAGCCAGCAATTGAGTTCGTGCAAGAATTTTATCATGTTTAGGTTTGGTGGCCTGTAAATAGCATTTAGTATTATGGGGTGCTGTATATTGGTGGTATTAGTGATTTCGAGGCAAAGGATTTCATTGGTGGGATTATACTAGATGAAATTGATCAGCTCGGGAACCTCGAACTTTTAATAGATCGGAAGTTGAAGTTCAACTTCCGTTCTACTAAAATATAGCAAACATTGCAAATAAACCTTTGATAACACCTCATTTGTACTATTCCCCTCAGGTCTGATCTCCCAATTTCCGCGCGATAATTCTGACACAGTGAATAGAATGCAAGGAGAACGTGTTAAACTAATATCAGCATTGTGAAATACAGACTATGAATACAGATCGAGAAATTATTGACTGTGGATAATAGCAAACAGTAGAAAGACGGATGATAGGATTGAGAATTGCAAACTTCTAAAAAGGTCATACAGAATATCAGTAGATGGAGTTTTTCATTTCATGGAGAGTGGAGAAAGGACGAGAGGGCATCCCTGGAAGCTCAGAATGAATTCTGTCAAGAATGCACTGAGAGCTAGATGTTTCTCCCATAGAGTGGTGCATGATTCAAATTGATTGCCAGTGGAGATGGTGAGTGCAGGTAGTGTGAATGAATTCATGAATAGGTATGACAGTTGGTGAGGGTAATATGTGAACTCTCTTTCAATAAGACCATGACTACCTGGAGTCTCCCTTAATAATATTATTAATAATAATGAAATAAATTTAATATGCAAAAGTGGAGGATATTATGGATCCGTTAAACTTTTATAGTCAAATATAGAAAGATCCTTTATAATGTTTCGAAATATTTACCAGAGGATTTATGAAGATAAAATATCGGCATCAGAGTCACATTGGTTTGCACTATGGAAAAGACACATAGTTAGTGTCCTGAACATAACAAGTTAGGTTCAGGAGCCCTCGTGTTTGCTTTTATTAGTGCTTAAATTATCTTTCATTAGTATGAGAGCTGTTTCAAACTATCGGTCGCGACTGACATTCAAATTTGAAAAACTGTTTGATGCTTTCTGTAACTGATTTAACTCCAAACATTACAAGCTTAGCAAACGCAAAGCAATTTCAAAAGTCTCAATAAAATAATTAATGTTTATCTTGTCCTTATATGAAATCCTTTTATTTAAAACTGCTAAAAGTGTCTATATTACCATATATATAATGAATCATTTTATGCATAACTCTTAAATATTACCATATTTTAAAAGGGCTGAAAGTGGTATAAGTTTGTATGGCGCATCTTAACTAAAAAATGAAAAAATTGGCGCATGAACTATAAAAGGTTGGCCACCCGTGCTCTAAATACTATAAGCTCATATGTCAGAAAGTTAGATTCATCGTAAGTGAACTCTCAGTAGTGCATAACGATTACTCAAGTATAAAGGGAAAAGACTCCAGTTTAACTTTTTGAATTAGGATTGCTACAATACTGAGGGGATTTGTACTGTTAGATCTCTGCCTAGTGATGATGAGAACCAATAGTTCGAAACAAATGTCAAGTGAGTCAAAACATAGGGAGTCGTGGGCAGAGCTTGTCTCTTTTAAGTAGCGTAAACTAAGGCAACTTCGATGCCGAAGTTATATCCTAATAAACCATGATGTAACTTTCAAGATGTTTTAAATTCCAAATTAAAGCCGTTCAGCTTTATATTTCTGTACTTATAATTTTAATACTTTTCTTTTGTTTCAAAATGGAAAAAATTAATCCGAAGTTGGAAACACATCAAAATATATTTAAAAAAAATGAGGAAGTACCAATGTCGATATTGTCCCAAGGAAATTTCTTGTAAATAAATAGAAATTAGTAGACCGAAGAAGAATTTAGAACGTATGCAAGTGATATTTTTCCTAGAATCACCACATAAAATGAAATCGCAATTTGAACAGTTGAATAGTTATTTTAGATGAAAATCAATTTCAAAGAAGAATTACGTATTTCTGTAGAACTTGGCAGAGACTTTAAACTATATTTTGAATAACTATGAATTAAAAAAAAAAAAAAGAAGTGCAAATATCAAAATTTAAAGAATTAGAAGAATCTGACAATCGTTTAATTCTCTTTTTGCACGACTGGATCAGTCCTGGAAATAAACTACCAACACTAAAATATATTTTAGGGTTGGTATTCATTCAGATGGAACAAAAACTTATTTAATTTAGGATTAGTTTCGATACCTGGGAAATGTTCGTTTCGGAATAATTTTTAAAACATAACACATACTGTAGCTGTAATAACAAATGGATAGAGAAATTTAAACGTGAAAGTTTTGCTGAAAATTTGCTCAGCTTTAATCATGTAACTGTTGACACATTTTCATAAAATTTGCATCAGTTGCATTACTAAAACATTTAAAAGTATACTAAAATTTTAATATATTTAAACAAATAATATTTTTGGCAAAAATTTATATTTTAGGGAATTCCCTGCACTTGGGAAAAATGTCTGGAATATCAAGAAAAATAGTAGAAACTCAGAAAATTTAGTTGCCTGCAATGAAGGACTACATTTAATTCTTGTCAGTTTGCACCAAGGAACACAATGTGGCAGACTTTGAAGAAAGCAGGTACAGATGAAGGAATGGCAGTGAGTTAATAGGAATGAAGATATATAGAGATTGATGATTGAGTTTAAATGAGTCTTAGGAGTTTTGGAACTGGTGATGCTGTGGAATGGATGTATCTATAGAAAACATCCCTTCTTTTTTGATAAGGATTAGATCCTCACATAGGATAGGATGTGGAATACCAGATGAGAAAATTGTTGAATACATATAAATATTGTGCCTGGAAAGTCTGTCTATTAAAATGCATCTTGTAGGCTAGAGGTAAGATTGCAACAAACCTTGAGTTAGTGGTGGAAACCATAAAATCTGTGGACGCCTTCAAATGTCTGAGTTCTGTGATGGATAAGTTAGGTCAATGTGAAGTGAACATTTGTGAACAGAATAGGTGTGAACACTTAGAACGATGACTTGTATATTTTGGAGTCCATCAACTGTTCAAGAAAACTAGGAAGATGCTATATCAGGGTGATTACAGACAGTAATCACCCTGATATAGCATCATCTGCATAACCCTGACATATAATCACCCTGATATAGCATACCTATGGAAGTGAGTGTTGGGTTCTCACTAACAACCAGAGGAAAGAAGTAGAGTTCAACGAGATGGATTACTTCAGACAAAGCATGAGAACTTCTGAGGAACGCATATTTTCATAGAGGAAGGTTAAAAGAGCCTGTTACAGAGAGAATGGAAGCGCATAGCTTGAAATGATGAGAGTAGAACAATTTCCATTGAGAATTATGAATTTGTCATCCCTTGGAAGGAGAAAAGATTAAGACCACGGACCAGGTAGAGTGAGAGAAAGATCATTATAAGAGCTATGAAGAAAAAAGCTTGCTGGATGATGGCCGGATTTATATTTGAGAATGAAATCTGAGAAGAGGTAGATGTTAACAAGGCTGAATACATATAATTAATTTTAACTAATGCTGGTAAGAAATAATTTTAATGCAAAGCAAATAGTATTAATAAAACTTTTCCTTTACGAATGGTCAAAGTGAAAACTGAAACTAAATTTGAAATGACTGAACAAATTTTAGCAGTCATTCTACTATTTTGTTTTTAAATTTCCGATTGAGTTGGGATTATTAAGGTCAATTTGGACACTTTTTTTTAATTTTGTAATAAAAGTGCTCATTTTAAGCCAAAAATGAATCATGTAAATCTTATTGTGTGTGTATTTTAAATCCCAAGTGTACTAAATTTTGTCCAGACAGAGCACGGAATTTTAATCACATAATATAATTTGATATTGTTAGTATTATGGATACCTCCATGGAGTCTGAAGATTTATCGGGAAGTTCACTAACATTCCAAAAAATCAAATACTATCTTTCATTTGCACAATACTGTCATATCATATTTTTCTTTGAACACATTCACCAGCATGGCAGTCACTGGCTCTGGCGACTTATTCACTACTCTCTAAGCAAGAATCTAGCCCTCATTGCCCTTGTAACTACCTTTCTAAATTTCTAGGGATGATGCCAAATTCTTTCCATATTAGTAATCTACTGAAAAATTTCAGTAGATTACTAATGGTCTCTATCATACTTCCCTATTCCTCCTATCAGCAATTTCTGTAATCCAGAAATCTTCAATCTATCCTGAAAAGGATCATTCCATAGAAATACCATCATCTTCGTCACTCGGCTCCCTCTGGATCATTTCTACAAAATCTACATCTCCAAGGAACCCAGGTGATCAGACCTGTGCACAGTAGTCCAATGTATCAAGTTCCAAAGTCTTATGACGTACTTCTTATCTTTGCTTGTTATTGTGTTCTTCAATAACAGGTAATCGAGAGTCCTATCACCCTCAAAAATTTTCCTAGCCTTGGAAATTTCTTGCAGTTCAATTTCATCAATGTAGTATACAGCTAATGATATTTTCATCCCCAAAATGCAAAACCTTACACTCTGCCACATGAGAATGGCTATCCATTCTTTTTTTGTCCATACTGTTAATCTGTATGAAGATAGACTAAGGGAATGCAGGTAAACAGAAGGCAAATATTCTATAATTATAATAATATTTGTAAATAGAAAATAACAGAAGGAATATGCTGAGACATTTAAGCTGTTGAAGGATTATTATCAGATTAAACATTGAGGGGATTTTTCATATGGTAGAAGGAGGAAAAGGAACAAGGAAAAGGGTCAATCCTGGAAGTTACAGACGGAATTAATGCGTATAGAGATTTCCATTTGCATGGAAAGCGGAAAAAGCATAGAATGTATTGCTTGAGAGTGTGATGAAATTATAGACGGTTGGTGAATTTAAGAAGTTGATGATTGACTTTGTATTGACCTACCACGATTAATCTTAAGACACCAAGAAGTTCAAGAAAGTAATGATAATAATAATTTTTTTAAATAACTTTTATTGCTTTCTAAAATATTTACACATATACAATAACCATGCTGGCCTGGTTGGCAGAGTGGTTAGCATATCCACTCTCCAGCCAAGAGGCTGCGGGTTCGAATCCCGCGTAGGCATGGATGTTTGTGATTGTCTTCCACCTTCATAGATTCATTCACTCAAGTATAGATGCACTCTCCCAATATGGACTGGGTTACCATTGGAGTAGCAGACCCAAACCTCCCTCACGGCTACCGAGCACGTCCCATTGGTGGCGGATTGGGGGGGGGGGGGAGACCCTGACTACCACTCATTGGATATATCAGGGAAGCTCTGAATATGTTGAATAAAGAGCCGTGGACCAGTGAATTTGGGACTGGTGATCCCATGTGAAAATATTGCCATTCCCCAATTCGCACTGGGCCAGGGTGGCAAATTTATGGCCTTACCTTCCAAGATGAATCCAACAGAAATAAAATGGCCCTCATTACCTGGAGGACAGATTGTTACCAGCTAGGGCAGCAGGCAGTTAACATGAAGGTAGGTGGTCTAAGAATACCTGGATAACCAGATCCTACTGCCATTGGAAACTAGACCTTGGAACATTAAACTGTACGACTGTGACAGTGAAGCACGGCTAACTGAACTAACTGAAGAACTAAAGCGACTAAAATGGGACATTCTTGGACTGTGCGAAGTCAGACGTAATAGTGAAGAAATTCTTCGATTAAAAAACAAAGACACACTATATTATAGAGGTCAAGATAAGAAAAGAATCATTGGAGTTGGATTCATATTCAACAAAAAATTGAAGAACAGCATAATAGAATCTGACAGTGTATAAGATCGAATAGCAAGTATTGTCGTTCAAATCTCAAAAAGATACACTCTTAAGATCATCCAAGTCTATGCACCAACAATAAGTCATGGTGTGTTGAAGAAATTGAAGCCTTCTGTCATGATGTATCCCAATTCTACAATAAAGGAAAACACCATTTCAGGATTTTAATGCTAGAATTGGTATACAGCAGTCAGATGAAAGCTCAATGGGGAAAGTTGGATATATAGCATGAGAGACGATAGAGGAGCAAGGCTAATAGAATTTGCAGTAAAAGAAAACATATATATCATGAATTCCTTTTTTAAGAAAAAACACAGTGAAATTGACTTTATCCTCAGCAGTAAGAAAAACATCTTTCAAGACTGCTCTGTTATAAACACCTTCAATATTGGAAGTGACCATTGTATGATACGCAGGAAGATTCAAATAAACTGCCAAAAAGAAGGAAGAAAAATGTTTTGGAGATCAAAGCTAAACATCGATGTACACAAACTCAACATCAAAAAAGATATATACCAACACGAACTAAACAATAGATTTAAACATCTTATAGATGACAATGCTGATCTGTCAGAAAATAATGACATTATTACCCAAAACCTTTTACAATGCTCATTTGAAATAGCTGGTACCACAGAACAGAAACATGACAAAATTTCTGAAGTAACAAAACAGCTTATGAAGTAACGAAGAGAAATGAAACAATCAATTAACCTACAGAATAAAATTGAATACACGGAATTGTGCAAAACAGTCAGAAAACGTATCCCAGAAGAAATAAGAAAATTCAATTGGAAATTCATACAACAAACAATTGAAAACAACTGTAGTCTCAAAAAAGCCAAGCAGCAATTGATGAACAGCAAACAGATGATTGCAGTTAAACTACAAGATTAGATATAGATATGATATAGCAAAAAGAGTTGAAGAATTTTATCAATATTACATGAGGATGATGAATTAAATTAAGTAGAAGACAACTACGAAAAACCTGAAATACCACAGATTCTGCCAGAAGTGACGCAAAGCATCCAAAGCTTGCTAAATGGGAAAGCTGCAGGTGAGGATGGAGTTATTGCTGAAGTTCTAAAATCAGGTGGAGAAATAATCTACAAACTCTTGGCAAAACTATTTACTTTATGCCTGAAGAAAAATGATCTACCAACAACATTGAAGAAGGCTACCCTAATTTTGATACTTAAAAAAGGTGAGATAGAAGACTTGACGAACTACTGACCTATCACTCTATTACCAGTGGTCTACGAAGTGTTTACAAAAGTCTTAGCTCATAGGCTTCGTGCGACACTGGACCTAGCACAACCCAAAGAACAGGCAGGCTTTCGAAGGGACTTTAGTAAAATGGACCATATTCAAGTTGTACAGCAGATTATTGAACGGTGTAATGAATATCAATTACCACTATGTCTTGGTTTTATTGACTATGAGAAAGCCTTTGATTCACTTAAAACTTGTGCAATACTTAAATCATTACGAAACCAACAAGTGGAGGAGCCCTACATCAGAACCATCAAATCAGCAATTCTTTTCAATGGAAACATCTACTGTGGGAATACAAAGAGGTATAAGACAGGGTGATACAATATCTCCAAAATTATTCACAGCATGCCTAGAAGAAATATTCAAACTTCTTGATTGGAAAGGGAAAGTTCTGAAGAAAAATGGAAGATATTTAAGTCATTTATGCTTTGCAGATGATATAGTCATCTTTACTTCAACTGTGCATGAATTATGGACTGGTATTCATGAACTCAAAATTGCTAGCAAAACAGATCATCTGAAGATAAATTTAAAGAAGACCCAAGTTATGTTCAATGGGTCCAAGCAGAAATAATAAAAATCAATAATGAGAGAATTAAACAAGCAGATCATTGCATATACTTAGGACAACAGATATCGGAACAAAATATCATCGATGAAATTAAAAGGCACACGATGCTTGGGTGGAAAGCATTTGGAAAATTACATTCAATATTCAAAAGTACCATCATCAAAAATACCATCACTACCATTATGCCTGAAGGAGAAAAGATTTCAACCAATGCATTCTTTGTATATTAACATATGGCAGTCAAATATGGACACTAAATGAAAAGGAAATTCAGAAATTAAGAAACAAAATTTATTATGGAAAGACGTGTGCTTGGTATCACAAGACTGGATCATGAAAGGAATACGTGGATAACAAAGAAGCCCGAGGTCTCTGACATCATAGGAAGAGTGAAACATCTGAAGTGGCAATGGGCTGGGCATATTGCACGAAGACAAGATCAACGATGGACTCAACAAAGAGTACTGGATTGGATTTCACCGCAACGCTGACTTAAATAACAGTGGATTGATGATATCAAAGTTGCAGGATTGACATGGGAAAGGAAAGCCATGGACAGACAGTTTTGGAGTAATCTTGGAAAAGCCTTCATTCAGCAGTTGATCGAAAATGGCTGATAATGATGATACAATAATCATCTTGAATGGCATTCCTACTTATAATTTTTACAAAATTCAGCACAAAGTGCTGCATATACGGTTATTTTCTAAATTGAATTTCAATAACACTTTTTTGGCTCTATATTATGTGTTTACAACACATGTTCTTCTAATACTACATGAAGATTATACAGAATTTTCTGTACAATGTATGAGTAATAATAATAATAATTTTTTTAAACCGTTATTATTATTATTTTTTTATTATTCTTTCAAATATTTACATATGTACAATGATCATCTATTCAGTATATTATTTTACAAGGTTCAGCACTTTATGCTACATATGAGATTTAAATAGTAATGATAACAGGTTTGTTTTTATATATAACAATCATAATAATAATTTACAATTATATTGTTCAGAGTTACAAAATAAAGATTTATTGTTACATAGACCATATATTTACAACGTACTTAAGCTCTTACAAATTGCCTACCGGTTTCGCTAGTAACTGACCAGCTTTCTCAAGGCTTGCATAGTACAAAAAAGAGGTAAATGCAAAAAAGGTTTCAAAATACAAAGAACCGTTAGTACCTGTTAGGTATCTAGGGTGACCCGTTCGCGTGACATAACTACTCAGCATCATGATCACGCATTACATGCAAACGCGTAATATGATTATTTGCGTACTGTAGCCCTCTTGAACTGAGGGAGTTAATTAGATTTTTCCAGGTATCGTTCAGAATGGCCCCTTGATTTCTGTTTAGGTTACTTCCCGTACGTAGTACAACTGCCTCTTCTTTAAATACTCTATGTCTGTAATCCTCGTCTACGTAGGGCATGAAGCTGCTATTCCAGTCTATAGTGTGGTTCGAAGTAGAAAAGTGATGTGCCAATCCGGAGGTGATGGTTCTGTTGTGATTAACATCGCCTATATGTTCTTTCTGTCTTATTTCCAGGCTTCTCGAAGTCTGTCCGATGTAGGAAAGACCGCACGTGCATGGAATATTATACACAACTGGATATTTATAAAATGGCACACTGTCTTTAGGGGTTCTTAGGACCTGTCTTTTGCTATTTGTTGGTTTAAATACAACCCTGATGTTATGTGTCTTTAACAATCTTGCAATTTTTGTGGAAGTTGAACCTATAAAGGGGATGACTGCTGTTGAGATATGCTGGGCGACTGTTCTTTCTTGTTGGTTATCTTTGTATAGAAATTTGTTGATGATGTGTCTAGGATAACCATTTTGTGATAGAGTTGTAGCTATTTGAGACAGTTCTGTTTGAACTTCTTCCTCGTCAGAGATAAATTTTCTAGCTCGATTTCTTAGCATGTGGATGATGCTGTGTTTCTGTGACCTATGATGGTTAGAAGAGTAAAGTAGATATCTTCCAGTGTCCGTTGGTTTTTTGTAAATCGACAGTTTGATGCTGTTTCCTTGTCTTTTTACTAGTAAGTCCAAGAAGTGTAGCTGTTCGTTATTTTCTACTTCTAGAGTAAATTTTATTTTATTGTGGAGTGCATTGATTCTGTTAACAAACAGATGTAGGCTTTCTAAGTTGTCTTTCCATATGATGAAGATGTCATCCACATATCTCCACCATATAGAAGGTTTAGGAGTAATGCTGGTGAATATTTCATCTTCAAATTTCTCCCTGAAAAGGTCTGCACATGGTGGCGACAGATGGCTGCCCATGGGCAGCCATCTGAAAAAATTTTATTGTAGGCAATGCTCGAACATCTTTGTGATATCTGCAGGAAAGATATCTTTGATAATGTTCATTACTTCTTCTACTGGTACATTCGTGAACAAGGACACTACATCTAGGCTGGCCATTATGTCTGTTTGTGTAATTTTTATGTTTTTTAGTTTGTCCACAAAATGTTGAGAATTTTTTAAGTAGGACTCCGTTTGTCTAATTTTTCCTTTAAGTAAATTTGCTAGGTGCTTAGCCAATAGGTACGTTGGGGATGACCTGCCATCCACAATCGGACGAAGTGGCACTTCTTCGTTATGCACTTTAGGCACCCCGTACAGTCTAGGAGTGATGGGATGTGAGGATTTAAATTTTCGTTTTAATTCTTCAGGCCAAGTATTCATGTTACGGATCAGGAAGTTTGTCTCATTGTAGTTCTTCATTGTGGGATCTCTGGTGAGGATTTTGTACGTGGAACTGTCAGATAGTAAGTCGTTTAACTTCTTCATGTAGTCTTTTGAGTTAAGGATAACGGTGGCATTCCCCTTGTCTGCTTTAATAATTATTATTTCTTTGTTCTTCCTTAAGTCCCCAATAGCTTCATTGTGTTACAAAAATTACAGTGCGCAAATAATCATATTATGCGTTTGCATGTTACGTGTGTTCATGATGCTGAGTAGTTATGTCACGCGAACGGGTCACCCTAGCTACCTAACAGGTACTAATGTTTCTTTGTATTTTGAAACCTTTTTTGCATTTACCTCTATTTTGTACTATGCAAGCCTTGAGAAAGCTGGTCAGTTACTAGCGAAACCGGTAGGCAATTTGTAAGAGCTTAAGTACGTTGTAAATATATGGTCTATGTAACAATAAATCTTTATTTTGTAATACTTTATGACCAAAACATGTTCAATGTAAATAGTCTAATGAAACACAAAGTTCGGTGCTTAGTGACATAAATGTTTTGCTGTCAGTATTTTGTGTTCTGACATTGCAATGTTTATAAAGTCGTGATTTTCTCTTTGTTCCCAAAATATCAGTTTTGTCATTTTGTACTATAGCGACATTAATCTATTTAATTTGTAGGGTGCACAGAAAGCATATGTTGTTATAGTGTATCTTAGTATATTTTGGCATAGTGCTTTGTATATTAGTGTTTTTAGGTGTATGGGAACTATTTCTTTTAACCTGTAGAGTTCGCTACTTATTGTTCGGAGTTTGTTGTGTACATGGTTTATGTGGCTATTCCAGTTCATATCTGCATCAAAGTAAAGTCAAAGGTATCGTATTGTTTCAACCTGAGTGATTGTAGTGATTTTGCTGTTCTGTGTGTTTTTTATTTTGGAAAGTGGATGCTGGATGGTTATATATTTGTTATCAACTGTTCGCGTCAGAGGATTTCTGAATATCATTAATTTTGTCTTTTCTGAGTTTAGATGTATGGAGTTTTTCATTAGCCAGTCTACGATCAGATTTATATCATGTTGCATATTTGTTTGGGCTATGCGTGCGTTATTATGGATGGATATTATTGCTGTATCGTCTGCGTATTGGAATATCTTACCTTTGAGTGGTAACTGATTAATATCGTGCGTGTAAATGTTGAATAGAGTTGGGGATAGTACAGCTCCCTCTGGCACTCCACAGGTTACTGGTAGCTCTCTGCTTTGGTTTGATCCGATACGTGTGACATGCTTTCTATTTTGGAGGTAGTTTGTAAACCACCTGTGGGCCCGTCTATTCCAACATGCCTCAGCTTTTCTAACAAGGTTTGATGTGTGAGTGTATCGAATGCTTTAGTTAGATTTATAAAGACTAACATGGCAATTTTGTTTTTGTCTAAGGCGGTATTAATTACGTCTGTAAAGTCTTCCAAGAGAGATGTTGTTCCCTTATTTTTCTGAAAACCATATTGTGTTTTGAGGATAATATGAAAGATCTCAGTGTATAATGTGAGTTTCATCAGTGATCGGCTCCGTAATTTGATTGATAATTGGTAATGTTGCTATGGGTCTGAAATTGCTGATTAAATATCTTTTTTTTTCTTGTTTGTATATGGGTGTGATTATGGCAGTCATTAGCATACTTGGTATCTCTCCTGTTTTAAATATTTTATTTATTAGTTTTAGCAGGATAGGTCTTAAACTAGTTGCATGTTGCTTTATATCTTTAGGTCTAATACCGTCTATTCCTGGGCCTTTGTTTGGTTTGATTTGATGTATTGCTGAGAGAAGTTCTGCTTCTTTTATGGTTGGGAGCCATGTGTGTTTTGATTACAGTCCAAGTGGAGGGTCTCGTTTTGTGATTGGGGGAATATTTCTGTGCAGTTCTTGGATGGAGTCTGCAAAGTATTGGTTAAAGTCATTTGCTAGTTGTTCGATAGGTTTTGCGTCTTTCATGAAGCTGTGTTTTATGGTTTCGGAGGCGGTGGTGTTGGGAACAAAATCTAGCATCTCATTGATCAGATGCCAGGATTGTTTCATGTTGTTTTGTGAGAAGGTTAGTTTGTCTCTGTAGTAGCTTCTTTTTGTATTTCTGATTTGTGTTGTAAGGCGATTCCTTGTTATCTTAAATTCAGTTTTTAAAGCTGTGTTATTTGGATATCGCTTTAATTCTTTCCATAAAGCGTCCTTTCTGTGTATTTCTAGGATTAAGTTTTGTGTTATCCAAGGATTTTGTGTTGTTTTTGAACGAATTTGGACTTTCTTTGTAGCTTTCTTATATATTTCCTCCAGTGTGAGTTTAATGTTGTTGTATAAGATATCTGCTGAATCTGATGCCAGGTGTTCCCAGTCTGTTTTTCGTATTTCGTGGTTGACTATTTCTTCGTATATTATTGTTTTCTGTCGCTTTTCTTCTGTGGGACATTTCATGGGTATTGTCTTGGTGTGCAGGTTTAGAGCGGTGAAGTAATGGTCTGCTAATTTGCACTTTATGACTGATGCAGTGTAACTATTTGTTGGTGCCTGGACGTTTATATGATCTAGACAGGAGGCAGTGATAGCATTTCCAAATATTTCTTCTCCAGTACATGATGTTATTTTTGGTATAAGATTATACATGGATAGTGTGTCTGGGTATTGAACAGTGTTGTTCTGGTTTTCATTTGTAATGTGTTCGGTTGCGCATATTTCTTGGCTTGAAAGCTAGCAATTGAGTTCGTGTAAGAATTTTATCTTGTTTAGGTTTGGTGGCCTGTAAATAGCATTTAGTATTATGAAATGCTGTGTATTCATGGTATTAATGATTTTGAGGCAGAGGGTTTCAGCATGCTCGAACTGATAGGCCGTTTCTTTTGCTATTAATTTTTGTTTGATAAATATTAATATTCTACCCACTCTTTTGGTTTGGCGGCATGATCTATGTTGTCGGAATCCTGGAATTTGGAAAGCATTCGCTTCTTCATTAGTTATGGATTCTTCTGTAAGAATCAATATATCAATAATATCAGTGTAATTCCTCAGATAAGCCTGTAACAATAACCAAAGTTTTTTCGGATGCTTCTGATGTTAATATGCAAGATTGAGAGACCTCTCGCTTGTACTTTGTTTTGTTTCCATGAATCAAGCGATTCGAAAGTACAATTACTGATGTATTCTGGTGTAATTACATCTATATGATGGTTCACATTCATTTTTGTTGTGTTGAGATCATATTGAACTAAGTTGCAGCCTTTTGTTTCACTCTGGCAACCTGTCTATATCTTCCAAGCTTTTTATTTGTATAGACTTTGAAGTCTGTGACTTTCTCAAGAATATTTTGCCGTCTTTGATCCATAAAAATTTATACTTTTTTCTGTTTTTTCTTTTCTTGCTTGGTACAAAAGATTCTGATTGAAAGGTGTTAAATACTCAGATAGAAAGATTGGTGTATTGTCTTGCGATGCATTTAAATCCTTGACTACTGGTATTTCAGTCTGCTTTTATGAGATTGTCTCTTGTAGCCTTGCCTGTCAGACGAACTATGACTGGTGCGGTCGTGGCGAGCCTTGTTTTCTGTTCTTCCCTGGAAACCGATTTATGGTCTGAATATCATTATGCTGTAGGGGGATGTCAATTGCATGACCTAACTTTAAAACTACGTCTCTGAGATTTTCTGTGCATTCGGTTTCTGGAAGACCGTTTATGACAAGGTCTTCTTTATGTTGTTGTTGGTTTAAAACTTCGTATTGTAGTTTCAATGAATTAAATTCTTGACGGAATTCCGATGTGTCTTTTATCAATTTGTGCTGCCTGTCAGTTAATGCGTTAATGCTGGCTTTAATGTCTTTTATTGTTTGTAAGACTTCTTCGACTTTTGAATTATTAAATTGAATAAACTCTTCATATGCGCTAATTTTTTTGCTATTTCTTTATTCTGTTTATCAAATAGTTCTTGGACAAGATCTAGCAAGCTGGCTTTTATATTTTTTAAACCTTTTTCTAGTAATTAATTTACGGAACTCAAATTATAAGACTCACCAGTGTTTTGTTGTCTGTTCAGTTTATCGTCCGGCAGAATCAGTTGTGTCGTGGGTGGTGGAGTGTCTTTGTTCTCTCTACAGTTTAGGCACTT
Organism: Typopeltis vanoorti; assembly: GCF_054136105.1. Classification (NCBI taxonomy): domain Eukaryota; kingdom Metazoa; phylum Arthropoda; class Arachnida; order Uropygi; family Thelyphonidae; genus Typopeltis; species Typopeltis vanoorti. The sequence goes on from NW_028328177.1 coordinate 602,048, forward strand.
CCATTCTTCTCGTTTGGCATTGGATTTGCGTTGCCAGGTTGTTTCTGAAAGTCCGGAACATGTAAAGTGAAGATTCCTATGGTATTTCCTGCAGGTTATATAACATCTGTTGGACGGCAATTCCTTCTGACACTTGTTGTACTTCATGACTCACCTTTCTTCCTTTGGGCAGCTGCAAAGATGGCGACGTTCTTTGTTATATACTCGTTAGCAACCGCGGTGTATGCTTCAATTTTTAGCACACTCATATTTTGTATTCCACTTGGCCGATTTCGATGAATTATACGTCACTGTCTTCAGCATGACAAGTAGAGTTACTTTATGACACTTTTAAATTAAAAACAGGAGTTAGAACCACATTAAAACTATAAAAATGGGACCAGCGATATAACCATGAACCGTTCGTATGCCTGCACAGCGCCGTCTCTATAATAATAATAGTTTAAGAAGTTACATTGACAATAGCTCTGAGCCAATGCTTCAGGGAATTACACAAGATGGCCTTCTAAAAGAAACAGGAAACAAATCCGATTACAAAAAGGAACAACGAAAAAACCGATATCTGCGCTGGAAAAATAAACCCTTGCATGGCCAATTTCTTCGAGATACTGAGGACAAAATTGACGTGATCAAGAAGTGTCAATGGCTACAATACGGATACAATAAAAACGAAACAGAAGGATTTATTCTAGCAGCTCAATAACGGGCATTTCAAACTAATGTAATCAAAGGAAAAATTATGAACATCAATAATAACAGCAAATGCAGATTATGTGATCAGAAAGATGAGACTGTAGAACATCTATCGGTGCCTGCAGAAAAATAGCTCAAACTGACTATAAATATCGCCATGATCAAATGGCCAAAACGGTTCATTGGCATGTATGCAAAAAATATGGCTTTCCTACTTCTGATAACTGGTGGCAGCGTAAAATAGAGACTGATTTGGAAAACGAAACAACAAAAATTCTCAGGGACTTAGAATACAAACTATTTGGCATTTGTAACACAACAGACTTGACATCACAATTATCGAACATCAGCAGGTTTGGATTATCGATATTGCAGTATCCAGTGATAACAACATCAACAACAAAGAACAGGAAAAAATTCTTAAATATCGAGATCTGGCAATGGAAGTTGGCCGACTGTGGCATAAACACACCAAAGTCATCCCAATTGTTATCGGTGCACTTGGTGCAACTTCAAAGAAGCTGTCCAACTATTTACAGCAATTAAACATCAACGAAGTGACCCCATATGACCTACAAAAAACAGCATTACTTGGAACAGTCCATATTTTACGACATAACCTGACGGACTATTCTTAGATTTTGGGTAGAATCTGAATTATTCTATGTCAACAGTCAAATTTTTGTTTCAATAATATCTAGTTTTAGCTGTGTATCACATATGTGAATAAAATAATAATAAAATAATATTTTTTAACAATTACAAGGTTTAATTATCATACATATACAAGTTAGTGAGATATTCTTTTTGATATACTTTTGTTTGTTTGTTTGGGTATCAATCCTGCTTTTTTAATCGACGCTTCTGCAGAGCTTATCTGAGGAAGATAATAGATGGCGGTGGTTTCGTGGTTTTCTTTCAGTACCTGTCGCAAGCCATGTAGATTTAACTATTATGTGCTTGGAAACATATATATGCTTTTTTTGGGTTAAAATGTATAGGCGAGTACACACACCCACAGACTACCCCTATTTTAGCACGGTTTAACCTTTTCGCAAGGGGGGGGATTTCGATATTGCGTGTTTGTGTCCTTGTATATGTGTGAGAGAGAGAGAGAGAGTAATTTCCCTCTAATTTTTAGTCTCACTGTAATATTTTTATAGTGCCTGTTTCACCCCCTGTAGGTCCCTATGGGTGGCTTTTCCGTAATGATTATTATACTTATATGTTATGTCGTTTGTGGACTGTTGTCTTGCTATATGATTTGTTATTCTGGTTACTCTGTAGGTTGGACTCGTGATGTTTTAAGATGATGGTGTAGTGGCATAAGTGTTTTACCTTAAATATTTTGTGTTCTGCCTTGCTGGCGGTATAAGTGTGGGTGTTCTCGTTGTTCCTTTGTTCGCAGAATATAAGGTTTACTATTTTGCTTTGCAACGATTGTAATCTGTTAAGTTTGTAGTCTGCGCAAAATGTGTATAATGTAATTCCATAACTTAAAATGTTTTCACATAATGCTTTATAGATTACTAATTTTATGTGGGTTGGAGCAATGTCTTTTAATCGATATAGTTTGCTTGCTGTTATCCTGCGTTTGTTGTGTAATTTGAATGGCTATTCCAACTTTGATCAGCATCGAATTGAATCCAAAATAGCGTGTTTTGTTCACCTGTGTGATGCTTGTGGTTTTGGGATCAGCGCTTTGTGTATAGGAAGATGGATGGTGAAGAGTGAGATATTTAGTTTCTGTGGCTAAGGTTTAGGGGTTTTTGAATATAATTAGCTTTGATTCTTCAGAGGCATATATATATATATATATATATATATATGCCATTTTCGGTTAACCAGTTAGTGATTTGATGGATGTCATGTGGCATATTTGTGTAAGCGAATTTGCGTTGTTGTGAATGGATACTACGGCCGTGTCATCTGTGTACTGGAAGATTTTATTTTTTAGGGGAAGATGGCTTGCGTGTGTGTGTGTGTGTGTGTGTGTATATGTGTGTGTGTGTGTGTGTGTGTGTGTTAAACTGAATGGGAAGTAGAACAGCTCCTTTTACTCCACAGTTATCTCTCTTTGCTGTGCACTGATCCTATACGTGTGATGTGCTTTCTGTTTTTCATATATGTTTTGAACCACTGGATTAGACGACCTCTGATTCCGATATGTGTTAGTTTGTTCAACAAGGTTTTGTGTGTGATAGTGTGTGAAACGCTTTTGTTAGGTCAATAAAAACGCTTAAAACTATTCTATTTTTATCTGATGCAGCATTTATTAGGTTCGTGAAACCTTCTAGGATTGTTGATGTTCCTTAATTTTTTAAAGCTATATTGTGTTTTTGGGATGATTTTGAATTTTTCAATGTATTTTGCAATACACAAGCGCTCCATGATTTGGTAAATTTCAGACAATGTGGCCATGGGTCTGTAATTACTCATAATGTTTATTTTTCCATGTTTGTGTACGGGTGTGATTAACGCAGTCTTTAGTTATGTGCCCCGTTTTGAAGATTTTATTTCATAGTTTTAGTATAAATGGATATAGGTTAGTTCGGTGTGTTATTTTTATGTCTTTTGGTCTGATTCCGTTTATTCATGGCCGTTTTTTAATTTGTTGAATTAAAAAGTGACGGTTCTTCTTTTGTTACTACTACTACTACTACTAATAATAATAAACTAATATGTACAAAATATGCAATTTCGACTGAACCGACGTCAATTCTTTCAGACTCCACAGAGAAATACAAATGCAAACCATCATTCACCTGGAAAAGAAGAAACACTCAAATTATGGAAGTTAGTCTGGGAAAATCCAAAGATGTCTCATGGATTAAGGAAATAGAGTTACAAGTGAAACAAAAACAAATGCAAAATGGCATTATTACTAAACAAATGGTCAGTGCAGAAGCCAGAAAATTAAAAATCTGGAGAGCACCTGGCAAAGAAGAACTACATAGATTTTGCTTAAAATCAGTCTACATCGTCGAATGGCAGAACAATTCAATTATTTGTTGCAGTGGAAGACTGGATGATATCTGGCAGTATTTTTCTTTTCGTAAAAGATAAAGATAAGGGTGGGGAGTCAAGTAATAATCGTTCAATAATATGCCTACCAACTATGCTTAAGCTGTTTACTGCAATCGCAGCAAATTATGCAGGTGATTACTTATCAGATAATCAGATTTATCCGATTGAACAAAAACGCAATTTTCAAATATCTAAGGGAACAAGAGTCCAGATCCTTATTAATAAAATGATTCTCCGATATTCAAAAGACGAAAAACTAACTTAATTATGACATCGATAGACTATAAGAAAATATTCGAGTTCCTCTCACACTTCATGATCATTGAATCACATCACTACAAATATTTGGAATTAGCAAAACCAAATGTTCGTTTCAAACTGCTGCTATGAAATCATGGAAAACAACTTTAACAGTCAATAATAAACGATTCGGAGACAGTAGTATTAGACGTAAAATTTCCCAAGGTGATTCCTTGTCAACATTGCTCTTCAACATTTCTTAGGTAGCTTTGTCTATGATTTTGAGGAAAACAAAACTTGGATATGAAATTCCTAAATGTAATATTAAAATTTCCCATGTGTAGTATATGGATGACTTTTTATAAGATGACTCAAGAGCAGACTAGAAACATAACGCAATCAAAGCAAAAATTTTGAACACCAATAATAATGCAGATTATTACGCGATCAGAAAGATGAGACTGTAGAACATCTAATCAGTGCCTGCAGCAAAATAACTCAAACTGACTATAAATACCACGATGATCAAGTGGCCAAAATTGTTCATTGGCATGTATGCAAAAAACATGCCTTTCCTACTTCTGATAACTGATGACAGCATAAAATAGAGACTGTATTGGAACACGAAACAGCTAAAATTCTCTAGGACTTTAGAATACAAACTGATCGGCATTTGGAAGACAATAGTTCTGACATTATAATTATTGAACATGGACAATTATGGATTATTCGTGTTGTAGGAACCACCGATAACAACATCAGCAATAAAGAATTGGAAAAAAAATCTCTAAATATCGAGATCTGGCAATGAAAGGCTGGCTGTGGCTTAAACACACCACAGTCATCCCACTAGTTTTCAGTGCACTTGGTACAATTTCCAAAAACGCCATCCAAGATAATATGTAGTGAGTTCGTAGAAGTAAACATCAACGAACTGACCACATTTATCTACCAAAAAGAACACCGTTTATGATAAAATCTTCTTTATGTTCTTGCTGATTTAAATGTTCGTATTGTAGTTTTAAAGAATGAAGTTATTGACGGAGTTCGGATGTTTCTTTCATCAAATTGTGTTGCCTGTCATTTAGTGCATTAATGCTGATTTTGATGTATATTACCGTTTGCAACACTTCTATTACTGCTAAATTATTATGCTTGACCAAATTTTCATATTCACTAGATTTTTGTACTATTTGTCAAAGAGTTCTTGCACAAGATCTGCTATGTTGGCTTTTATAGTTTCTAGACCGTTTTCTATTAGTATATTTAAAGAGTTGAAATTATAGGACTTAACTGCTTTTTTTTGTCTGTTCAGTTCATCATCAGATTTTGCCTCCGGTGTAATCGGCTGGGTTGTAGGTGGCTTCCTAAGGTGCATTTCTTTGTTCTTCCGATGCTAGGTTATTTCTGAAAAGCTGGCACATTTTAAGCATAGAATCCTACTGCATTTCGTACAGGTTATTTGATTTCTGTCGGACGATAAATCTTTCAGGCATTTGATACACTTCATGACTCACCTTTCTTCTCTTGAGCAATTGTGGCGTGATTGTAAAGATGGCGACATCCTTTGTTCTTCGCTCGTTGTTAACTGCGGTCCTCTCTGTTCACTTTTCAATACTTCAAAATTTGCTTTATTCTTGGTCGATTTTGGTGAACTTTATATCCCTGTATTTGGCGTGACTGGTAGAATTACTTGGTAACACTTTCAAATTAAAAACAGGATTTGGAATCAATTTAAAACTATAAAAAAACGGGGCAGTGTTATCACCATGCACCTGTTTGTATGCCTGCACAGCACCCTCTATAATAATATAAAAATAATATGGTTGTCTTGAAGGATCTTCATATTTCCCTTGTCACCTTTTACTCTATCCTGTTTTATATCATAAGCAAATAGCCGAATATTTTTCTCAAGGTCATTTCTATATGGCTAGGGTATAAGATAAATAGCAGTGTTCCTAGTTCAGATCCCTGTGGTTCACCCCTAGTTGCACGGCTTCTTTTGCACTCAGCTCATTCATGAACTTCTCTCTAATTTTCGTGCATTTGCCATTCTTTTATCCGTCTCGACACTTCATATCAAACCAGGTTATAAAACAGTGTTTCATGCAGTACTCGGTCAGATACAAAGTCGAGCTGTATCATCGTGTAACTATTCCGCTTATTCATCTCTAGCTTTTTTTTAAAATAAAAATTAAGTAAATTAGTGAGGCATTACCTTCCCTTCATTTAAACTATGCTATCTTCATATAGTATCCTATTTCAAGCCACCAATTCCTGAATCTTGTTTGCAATCAACTTCTCCAATACCTTGATCATCACTAATGAGATGCCGATTGAATGATAATTTACTACTTTCGTCCAGAGACTCCTTTAGGAAACGGAATTATTTTGCTCCATTTCCATATCTTTGGGACTCTATCAAAGCTCCGTCTCAATCAATCTGGTCAAAAAGAAATGTGATTGCTCCAGAACATTCTCATAATATGTAAGAGGATACGCCACTAATCCCATAGGCCATAGCTGTATTTCACATTAAGAATCTGTAATATCCTATACGCCTCTGCTTCTTTTACCTCTGTTTCAATATCATCCCTTGTCACATCTGTTGCTACAATATTTCCACCTGGATGATACACATTTGCAAGGTGATAACTAATTCAACCATCTCATGTGTTTCAATCACCTCCTTAAGATTAGTATCTCTCAGATTTATGCTACCACAATTGTTCTCCTTTTACTTAAAAGCTAATTTCATCTGATTCCATATATATGAAGCATGTTCAGAAACAGGCCAAACTTTTTAAATAGTGCGCCAATCGGCATAGAGAGAGAGAGAGAGAGTGCTGCAGCTACTGAGCGCACCTAGCAGCAGATTTCGACAACAAAGAGGCATTTGCCACGTTCTACTATGAGTTCATTAGTCGTAGAGTGAGATCAGCTGAAGTGACAAATTGACAATGAAAGAGCTTGAAGAACAATGTGTGATGTGAAATTTTTAGAACTTGATAAAAATTTTACAGAGACATTTCAGTTGCTTAAGCATGCATATGGGGAGGTCCGCAGGAGCCGAACGCAGTGCTATGAGTGGTTTAAGCACTTTAAAAGGGGCAGAACGTCTATTAACGTTCCAGGCCTGGAGGACCTTCACGTTAACAGACGACGACCATTTCTAGAGTTCTTGCTGTGATTCGTGGAAATCGTTGTTCAACTGTCCAAGAAGTTGCTGACGAAGTGGGTATCAGCATTGAATCTTGTCATAGCATTTTTACTGAAAAACTTCAGATGCATCAGATGAGATCAGTAGATTGACTGACTATCAGAAAGATTCTCAGTCAAGTAGGATAACCTACTTGACTTCCTCAATAAGATCAACTCCTTTCATCATTCTATTAAATTTACTCTGGAACTTGAAAGAGACAAACAACTGCCGTTCTCAGACATCTTAATTAAGAAGCAAATTAATGGCCATATAAACCTGTCAGTTTACAGGAAACCTACTAATACACGTCGCTACATACATGTCAGCTACTCTCACCATATTTCTCACAAACGTAGTACACATGTTAAAGAAAAGAGCTGTCCGCATCATAACAGATAACAAGGGTCTTCAAGACGAGTTAACATTAATATCTAATAATCTACTTGAACGGCCACCCACGAAAACTCAACAAAATCCGTTTCTGTGAACCACCACAAACAGAGCGAGAGGATACTCAATATATCAAAACTATCGCAATTCCGTATGTCAGTGGCATCTTTGACAAGCTTGCTAGTCTCCTCAAACGACACAAAATAAGAGTGACATTCAAACCTATAGAAACAATTCGTAAAATACTAAAATCTCCTGAAGATAACCATCCTTTCTATAAATATGCTGAAGTTTACAATATTCCATGCTCATGTGGTTCAAGTTACAGCAAGAAGCTTCAAAATCAGACAGAAGGAGCGCATTGGTTATGTCAAGAACAACAGACAAGACACATCAGGCCTATCGTTTCATTTTTCTATAACTAACCATGTCATTGAGCGGGATAAAAGCTGATCCCCTTACATAGAAGAAGACTACCACTTCCGAATGTTTAAAGAAGCAGCTACAATCGCTCGCTCTGTTGATAACCTTAACAGGAACCAACGTTTAATGCTCCCAGAGATGGAAAACCCTAATTAGATCTCTTAGCACACAGGAAATGAACTTCAATGCAACCTACAGAACGTTCCTTAGCAACAACTAGTTAATCATGCACACGCAGCACGTGTATCACTCACGTTCAATGCTATTTTAGTTTGTAACTAAAATTCTAACGATTATAGTTTTTAGGGAAATTTCTGGAATTTTACAGTTATTCATATTTGTGTAATGTTTTTTACCCAAAGTGCTTGTACCCTGAAGATGAAAACAGCTAAAGTTTGGTGAAACCAGTAGGTTTAATAAATATTTATTAGTTAACACTTGATCCCAAATAATTTACTCTAGTTAGATGATTAAAAAAATAAACATTCATTATGAAAAAATATATCACTATTGTGAAATTAATGCAAGGAACGGTAAACAAAAGTGAGGATAACTGATATCCTGTAATTATTTAATTATTTTAGATAATTGTCTAATGCTACTATTGACATTGTTTGAGTTACCTGTAAACAGTTCTTTCACATACTCGAAACTTTCACATACCAGAACTGATAATCTCAAAGAGAATATTGGTGTCATTAGAACACAGAAGGTCTGCGCATAAACATCAAAAGCGAGGATATGAGTCATGTTAGACAATTTGAGTTTTAAGCTCAAATATACATATCACTATAGTCTAAAGTTTTAAATGTTTGGAACTTTTTGACATAGAAATTCACAAAGTATAACACTGAGCTAATATTCAATTGAAATAATCAGAAATAACTATTTATTTGTGCTGGCAACAGAAGCTCCTAATAAGAAATTGGTAACGGAGAGTTCGAAACTTTGTTTGTCACATTTTCTTTACATAAACGTACTAATGCTAAGGGAAAAAAATAAAATCTCAGTGACAGAAGTAGATTTGAAGCCCAAGGAATCAAAGGTAAAATTAATAGCCAGAGAAGGACAAGCAGTTCATCCCCACAGTTTTCAAGCAAAAGCATTTTGTGTATGCCAACGAAGGAGATATGAAAACTAGATTTTGAAAAGCATATTTGGAATTTTTAAAAGTAAATTAAAGAAAAAACAACCAATCAGATTAAAAAAAAAATACGAGTGCAAAATACCAACTCACAGTACAAACTGTCGCACTACATTGTGAAAATTAACAGAATAGGCAAGCGCTGAGTTTACTTTTCTTCCCATGATTCACTAAGCAGAGAACCTCCACAACCATGGGAAAAACAAAGCCGTGAACCACGGTGCGATTGATATTAAGGAAACAGAGAGAAACCTATAAGGAACAAGAATCAACTGCATTTCAGATTATTTACTGCAATTCGTTCTTCCAGGCCTTTGTGTGTGTGTGTGTGTGTGTGTGTGTGTGTGTGTGTGTGTGTGTGTGTGTGTGTGTTGCTCTGAATGTATGGTTATAATTCAACTATTTAGGAAAATCTATTTGCATTCAGAAGTTCATTAGTAGTTCCAAGAAAAGTCATTCTGGAGAGAAAGTAAGTTAATGTTTCTTTTATGTAGTTTAAACATAACAATGGTCATTTGAAAATATTAACATCAGTTGAGATATTTTTTATCATATACACCCAAAACAGACAATATTTGTAGAGTGCAGTTGCTTTATATGATATTTGTAATTTCAAATGACCACTGCTTGTATGATTTTGGTAAGCACGATTCTAATTCTAATACTGAATAGTTTTTCATAAGAATAATCATAGGTTACACACATTAGAGAGAATCATCATGGGATACATTAGCGACGTTTGATGTCTAGGTTACTAATATATGTTTATAAGATGGCTTTTCCAAAAAAAAAAAAGTGTGTGTGTGTGTGCTAGAGGTGGGTGAGGGGACACCGATGAAAGCCTGTAAATAATTGCTAAGAATATTTCTATATGCTGACTCCATCTCGTGACTGTAAACTAAAAATTGCAATAGTCAATAACAGGAACGAAATACCATACTCTAAACATCACTTGAGCCAAAGACAAAACATAATAACTGATATATATGTCCCCCAGAGGAATTTCAAGGATTACATACTCTTTCATATCTCTAACCATCTCCCACAATTCCTTATGAGAACAAAAACACATGACGTCATGTCAATGACATATGTTCCACAGGGAAATTCCAAACATTCCACATTCATGACCTCACTCAAGGAATCACACACAATGATATCAAAGATCTTATCAACCAATGACGTCACGCATTCTTATCTTATCTTGATCTGGTCAGAAGTGCCACCAATACTACTGTCGCCAATTATGATTACTTGTTTTGCGCTCATCTTTTCCATTTGGTGATTCATTTCTTTCTCATTAGCAACCAGTTCACTAGGTCTGTAACTAAACCTCACTATGTAATTTATCTTCTTGACTACCACCTGACACCAGATGGCTTCACACCCATTGCCACAAGAAATACGCTAAGTCGAAGTACTACAATCATAGATTTCAACTCTAGCTGGATTCAATTCATTCGATATCGTTAGCAGCACGCCCTCCTCTCCTAACCTCTTTATGCTTATTAAAAACATTGTACCAGTTAGTCGATACCAGTTAGTATGACTGATTCTGATAGCAAGGTCTCACTTATTCCTACAGCTGAGGTCCTAACATATTGATTACGGCAAGAAAATCTACCACTTTGTTTCTGATACTCCTAGCATTCATGTACAGACATAATAATCTACTTGCATGTTCTTTTGTATACTTTTGTCTACAGTCTGGATGACACTGTTGGACAATTTGCAGATGCTTCGCTAGTATCTTATACATGTAGACATCTTTGCACACGTTTGATGGGTCAGAACCGGATGAACCCAAAGTCAAAATTATTCTCTTCTTGTCAACATTTCCATGATAACGCCCATTCCTGTCATTAGCACAGTTAAAACATGATAAAACAGACAAAATCCACCAATTTTACAGGAGTGCTAAATCACCGACCAACTGCAATGTATCCTCAAACCAATATCTATATATATATATATAGCACTCAATAAACAAAATTATTACCAATATTATTATTGTTCATTCAATAAACAATGCAATGTTAAAAACTGAAATGAGTCCATTCATCATTTCCTACTGATAACAAAAAAAATTAACTGTAAATATTATTTGTAAATTAAAATCAACTGCAGATTGACATATAAATATAAATGACAAAACCCAGAAATGAATTATATGTATATTTATATAAAATTATTCCTATCCAATATTGTTAATTAATGCCAGCAAACTTTGGTCGATTGATAGAATCTCCATTAATGATGGCTCACGAAACAAATACTAACCGCGCTAAGTCAAGCAAGTCTTAGCCCGGTTAGTATTTGGAAAGAGATCAATCGTTCGATGCTGTTACATTCTGCTGAGGACTGGCCATTATCACATGGTTAACTTCGGCCTGTAAACTGACGCATGTTTGTTTACAGGCCCCTTCGTGGTCAAAAAAATAAAAATAACAATTTAAATTACACATTTAAGAAAAAATAAATTATACAAAATTTTTTCGTACCTAGGTAACGTTAAAATCGTTAATTTGCAACATTATTGGATTTGAATTAAATATCAATGTTTTAAATGACAGTAAATAGTAAATACGGCTCTGTCTTCCATCGTCTCTGTCGGTAGTGGGTAAAATCAAAATATACTTTGTCATTTGTCAATTATGCAAATAATATACCAACTTCGGAATGGGAGTGCAAGTCTAGCTCATCTAGCTCATCTCAAGCTTCTTAGCTTAGTGTAGCTCTCGCATATATACTTTCTGTGCTCACCGTTTGACATTTTAGGTTGTGCATAGTACGGTATAGTTGAATATTAAATAGTCATTTGTTCGGTGAAGTGTACTGTTCAGGTGTTTCGTTTCTTCACTGGTGAGTATCGGCAAAGTTTATTAAATACTAAATGAATATACATTAAACGTTAAACAACCTAATATGGTGGTGGATTTTTTTTAGTTTTTTTTTTTGTATTTCTTTTCAGATTAAATAAATAACTAAAATATGTCTGGTAGAAAATATAAAAGCGGAGCTGAAAAACGAAAAATACAATTAAATAGAGAAAACGAAAGAAGTAAATGTGCCAATATTTCAAATTTTTTGTATTGGAAAATAAAAACGAAAATCTAAAAGGGTTAATTTTGGTTAATTGGATAGGTCCCCAAAGAGTGTTAGTCCAGGGTACCCCAAAGTGGTCAGCCACTGCTCACCCTGAGTTGTATATCAGTTCTTTAAAAAAAATAATTTACCTAAAACAAATAAGTGACTTATTAACTGCCTGTTGTAATAAATTTAGTTTAATTCTTTATCCAAGTGTGAGCAAGCAAGGTTTGCGCCTGAAAGTATCTTCAGGACTGGGGTAAGGTAGTACAACACTGGGAACTCGTTGCAAAGGTGGAGCAAGCTAACATCGCTCCTATCTCAGTATCTCCCATAATGCAAAACACATCTCCTTGCGGATATGTATAATGTTATGCATTAAGGGAAGGGCCACTACCCAGACTAGTTTCGACCTTTATTGAGGTCTCTTCAGTGGGAGCTCCAAGGTCGAAACTAGTCTGGGTAATGGCCCTTCCCTTAATGCATAACATTATACATATCCGCAAGGAGATGTGTTTTGCATTATGGGAGATACTGAGATAGGAGCGATGTTAGCTTGCTCCACCGTTGCAATGAGTTGCCCGGTGTTTTACCACTTTACCCCAGTCCTGAAAATACTTTCAGGTGCAAACTTTGTTTGCTCACACTTGGATAAAGGATGAACTAAATTTATTATAGTCTAACCAAGTGAAAAATAAACTTTCAACTGTCTGTTGATCTTGTTAATGTGATGTTGTTGGTAATCGTGATGCTTCTTGCATCTAATACGCTAGACGCTCCCATTTACTATGAGTGAAGAAACTTTGAACCAGTAATATAAAAATGCAAGCTCCGAAGTCCTGTTAGTGCAACTCCAGTGTTGCAGTTGTGTTTATTTTAAAAAATACATTGTGTTTTGATCTTCTCATTTACTTGCCTGTAAAAAAAAGTTTAGTTCAATTTCACTATGGTTATACTACATATGCCAATCTTTCTTTTCCATTTATTAAAATTCACCTTGTGAATTATAAAGTGAATTATCGTGTTGTCCGAAACAATTTCAACATGAAAAATACGACATGAGGTAATTCATAGTTGACGTACTGATATTGACGACAAAGTATGAGTCACCGTGTTAAACAGTTTATGAAATACAGAGCTATCTTACCATTTCATATTCTTTCGGTATCTTTCCATTTTTGCAGATTATTGGCACGTGACTGCAAAGGGCTTCCGGTGCAGGATAACATAAATCTGGCCTCTGTTCACAAAGCACTTTTCGAACTACACTAGAATTGGAATGAGTATTAAAGATCACATAGTTGGAAAATTCTCAGTATTATTATTTAATAATAATAATATTATTATTATTATTATTATTATTATTATTTCTGAAATCCAACGTAGAAAATTAACCATATATGGAGCACTAAATTTTGAGAAGTTGGAATGTCACTCAAGATGATTATTGTACAAGTGTAAATATTTTAGAAATCAATAAAATTATAATTATTATTAAAACAAGTGTTATTATCAGAATGATAATTTCTTTATGATACAATTATATACAAGTTTTAAATTGGAAAGCAGCAATATGTAAAGAATCATATTATCGAAAACACCCATATCCAGCTCATGGTTTTTCTGATACAATAAACACTATTATACGTGGTTTTGGTTAATACAGCGCTTCCCAAACTGTGGGCCGCTGCCACCTTGGGGGCCGTAGGTTTTGTTGAGGGGGGCCGTGAAATAATGAAAACAAATTTAAAATGTTTTAAGACTAAGTTGTTTTTTTTATTTTAAAAGAAACGTATTTAACTTTCATTATTTATTTTTTTTTTTTTGTTATTTTTTATATTTTAATGAAAAAATTCACGCATTGGTGTTGGTTCACAAACTTTGCTTCCTGCGTATTTCGGCACTTAATGAATATTAGTAAATATTGCTTATTCATATGTTTCATTTCAAAGCAGTGGTTAATTGTATTTACTTCGAATGCTCTCCAGGGAAGCTACAAATCTTCCTGTCCGTTTCATCACGCGTTCCTAATCAGGGACTGTTGATATGGACTTTATATACATATCAAAACTTGTTTTATATTATCACTGTCATCCGAGCTAGTTTTCTGTTACCAATAAAAGTTTTTTCGCATATACTTCACACATGAAAAAAAGCTTAAGCAAGTTCATGTGGGGAGATAGTAACTCTCTTGCAGTGGTAAACAACACCCCTCCCTAATAGACACTATACTGCAGAGGCAATAAAAACAAGTACTTTTATTATGCCAGTGAATAAGGTATGAGGAGTCTGTGTAATATGTTTCTCAACAAATAGTGCAATTAGAGACAACTGGGATAAAAACACACTAATTAATGAATCACATGTCCCTTAAACAGAAACTATGCTGTATAGACTGAAACAAAACCATATGTTGCATGGGCAAACACAACATCTAACTAAAAACTATTGTTATTAATTAGATGTGTGCGAGTTCGATTTCCCAAGGCAGCAATAAAATTCGACCGAACGTGTTAAAATTCGTAAAAGTATTAAAACTAAGTAATATATATATATATATATATATATATAATGAATGTTATGGCAGTTTCACATATGAAATTCGGTTGAAGAGAGTACCATTTCAACTCAATTGCTTTTATCTTTCGGTTGCGCGATCTTTTGTTAATACCGCACCAACATATGCACGTTTTAATAACCTGCCTTTGCTGTCTGTTTCGCGTTAGGCTTAATTACCGAAAAGGGAGAAAAGTCACAAAAGAGAAAAATTTCCTGGCCCTGTGATTCCCTTATTCAGGTAATATTCACTAATTTCATGTTATTAGTCTGTGGTGTGCCAGTATCGGTAAGTGGCGATATTATTTGATCTATTCTACGTTAAAAAATTTACCCCTGAGATGGATAAGTGGCAGATAAAAAATAAAAAAAAAAAATTTCCGCGAACAACCAGAAGAAGCAGAAACAGACTCAGAAAAAAAAAAAAAAGGACAGTATTCCATATTTTATCAGAACAGCCCACATCGTCTTCAGAACCAAACGGTAAGAAGCAAAAAATGTAATATATGCATTTGATTTTTGCAATATTCGCTGTGTATGTTTTGTATTGAATATAAATACAATAAATATTATAATAATTTATCTCTCTATTACGATTTTTTTTTCGAGGGGGGCCGTGAAATATTTTAATTTTTGCAAAGGGGGCCCTGACATCCAGAAGTTTGGGAAGCACTGGGTTAATATATTTCTTTCGCATACCCAACACCCCTAGAATGACGCTTTCTCACAGTGTAGCAGAGCAAGTGCTAAAGTAGCACCCATTATGTGTGGGATATGTTAATTTCATTTTCACAATAATAGGGCTCTTGGTTCTTTCATGAATAAGAATGATAATTTTTTTATTATATTATACAGCTTTAATTAGGAAATCAGTAATATAGAGAATATCATATTGCCTAAAACATCCATAAGAAGCTGATGTGAGCTACATTTGACTCCACATTATCTGAATAATGTGGGAATAGAATTCTACTACTGTATCTGCAGATAGTAGAATTTTTTCGCATACTTCAGGCCTCTAGAATATTGCTTCTCCATGATGGAAGTGCGCATTCATGTGTCAGATATGTGATTTTTATTTTCACAATACTAGTGCTGTTGGTCACTTTACGAATTATATTAAAAACTTCTCACATAATTGATAGAGAAAAACGAAATGATTAAAAAAAAGAAAAAAAAAGTAAAGAAAGAAATGCAACAGCACTGAATAAAAAAATTAATTGAAAAAAAAAACGAAAAAAGAATAGAATAAAAAATAAATAGTGGTTATCATCACTATTTATTACTTTTTATATTTTATACATTTTTTCTCATATTTTCGTTGGAACTTGCAAATATGGGAGCCATGAAATATGCAATATTTTCAACAATCAATTATTTATTTATTTATTTGTAAAATTGACATAAATCAATGAATGATTGCAGTGATGATTTTTCTACAATCACAAGTCTTTTTTTTATTTTTTTAAATGCAAAAATGAGCAAACTGCCATTTGCTCATTTTTGAGAGAGAGAAATGTATTTCTTTTTCTTATAAACTTTTATCATTTGCACAAATTATATTGTATGTGCATTAATAATTCAATATTGCATGTGCATGGCACAAATTATATTGCATTATATTTGCAAAAATGCATTAAGTTTGATAAACTTAATGCATTTTTGCAAATTAGAGGATTGACAGCAATGTCTTTTGTGCGCTGTGGAGGAACCGTTCAGTTTCATAATTTGCAACATTTCTTTTGCTGTTACTTCACACTAAATACAAGATGTAATTGGTATGTTTTTTACATCTTGTTCCTTCTTCTGCACATATCTATTTGATCATCATTATTACTATCTTCAGACCTATATGGAGTTAGATTCAATTACGCAGTTGTTCTGTCACAAACACACATACACACACCTCGTCATACTGTGCTTTAAATATACTGACATTCTCGGTAGTCAAACACGCTTTAAGGCAAGGAAATGCAAAATCAAAGTTAAGTCTTCTGTTTATTCTAAAACAAAGAACAGTTCTCTACTTGCGTAAAAATTTAATTCAAAATTTTAATACCTTCTTCTCCTAGCACTTTTTTACGTTCAAGAAACAAAAGTTTAAGGTCAGTACCAGTTTTCTTCTTACTAGTAAATACTGTAATCAAACACTATGCAGCAGGGGTGGAATCACACATCTATCATTATTACTGTTACGTTACACTGTGATACTAATAAACCTGTGCGTTTTGAAGCAATCGTACACAGTTCTTTCTCTCATGGTTACTTGGTGGTCAGCATTCATTGTGTAGAATATATGAAGACAAAAACGTACGTGTTAGACAAATATTTATTTATAATTAAGAAAATAACGCTTGACATTTCGACCTAAATATCAAACCAAGTGTTACTGAAGTGTAGGGACATTGGGGCTTTCCAATTGACTTTCTGACAAATTTGGAGTGTATGGTCGGAAAGGTTTATTTTACCATTGTGAATGAATTTAATGTGCCGTTTGTGTTCTTTTCTTGTTTGAATTGCCATCCTCTTTCCCCCAATTAGGGTAAGTTGCACTGGGAAAAGTAAAGAAGGGAATTTTTGAATAAGACAAGTATGCTTAATTAAGTTTGTAGGAGGTTTTAATGTTGCTTCAATATTGCATTTATGTGCTGTTCTATTTTTTCTCCTGATATCTCCGAATGCATGATATAGGTCTGCGATTTTTGTAAACTCTTTTTTTTTTTCATTTCACAGCATTAGTGTGGAGGATCTAAAATATTTGACTACACAACAAAGATCTTCAATTACGCAATATTAAAGTACTACAGAATCTGACAATGATATTCAAAAACGTGATTGCTTAGGATTTCTCTTTATGAATGGAACTTTTCATATATATTATACATTCATAAGAAGGACAATAAGAAAGACTGAGAAATCATAAAAAAGTTTCATGTGTTCGACGTGCATGCTATCTTGTCGAATTACGAGAGAATTGAATTTAAGACATCTCCAATAAGATCAAAGGCACAGTCTTGTTCCAGAGTAGGAAGATCTTGCATGGATAATATATATTCACCACTACAAATAGTCCAAATAATACACATGAGCAGTAGTGAAGTCACTAATAACCAGCTCAAGATCAAAATAAGATAAGGAATAGTGACGTGATTGGCTGATAAGATAATGACGTCATTGTATTTGATGCAGTGCGTGACGTCGTGAGTGTGGATGTTGGGAATTTCTCAGGGGGAACATCTGTCAGCGAAGTCACGTGTTTTGTTTTGTTCATGTATGGGATTGTGGGTGATGTTTAGAGATAAGGATTCGTGACGTGATTGGTGGGACATTATGAACCAAATAGGGGTAGGGTGAATGGGGAAGCGACATCTGTGTCCCAGATGTCTGTTGTTATCAGATGTAGATAGGTGTATGGTTTGCGTATGGGAGTGTGGGTGATGTGGGAGATAACATAGAGTATAGAATGTTTGGAATTTCGCTGGGGCCCTCATCTGTCTGTGACATCCTGTTGTGTGTTTGGTTCACATAAGGCCTTGGGGGTGGTGGTTAGAGATAAGGAATCATGACATTCTGAGTTTGGAATTTTCTGGGGAACATATGTCACAGTGACATCATGTAGTATGTTTTTGTTTGCATATGGTTTGTGGTGATATTAGAGATAAGATATCTTAGCATTTCCCAGGGTGACACCCATCCATCATTATCGTCAAGTTTTGTCTTTGGTTGTCTACAGTTAGCAGTACAAATTTTCCTATATAAATTTGGGGTATTTCATTCCTCTTACTAGGTATGGGAATTTTATTTTAGAGCGAAGAGCTGGCAGCAGCATTTAGACATTTTCTGAATAATTAATTACAAACTATCATTGATGTCCCCTTAAACACACACACACACACACACACACACACACACACACACTGACAGTTGGTCTTTTCTTCTTCTTCTCGGTTTTCTAACCCTTTGACTTCAGGTTAGTTAATTATTATTATTATTATTATTATTATTACTAAACTGCATCCACAGAAAATCTCAGAGATGTAGTTTTAAAGTTAGGCCATGCAATTAACATCCCCTTACAGTATAAAGACATTTAGACCGTAAATCAAATTCCCAGAAAGAACAAGAAACCAGGCTTGTCACAACCCACACTAGTCAGTTCGTCTGACAAGCAAGTCCACATATCTTATAAAAGCCAGCAGAGAGAAAAAAAAGTTGCCAAGGGCTTAAACGCATCGGAGGTCAACACACCAATCTTTCTATCTCAGTATCTAACACCATTCAATCAGAATCTGTTGTAACAAGTAAGAAAAGCAAAAACAGAAACAATTATCAATTTTTGTGGATCAGAGACACAAAAGATATCCTTGAGAAAGTCACAAACATCAAAGTCGATACAAACAAAAAGCTCGGGAGACACAAATAGGCTGCTAGAGTGAAACAAAACTCCTAATAAATTCAAAAAGAAGACCTCAACACAACAGAAATGATTGTCAACCATCAGACAGATGTAAACACACCAAGATACATCAGCAATTGTACTTTTGAATCGCTTGATGCATGGAAACAACACACCGTACAAGACGAGAGGACTCTCCATCCTGCATATTAACATCAGAAGCATCCTAAAACACTGGGTATTGTTACAGGCTTATCTGAGGAATTACACCGATATTATTGATATATTGATTCTTACAGAAGTATCCATAACTAATGACGAAGTGACTGCTTTCCAAATTTGAGGCTTCCAACAACATAGATCATGCCGACAAACAAAAAGACGGAGTGAAATATTAATATTCGTCGAACATAAATTAATAGCAAAAGACACTGACTATCAGTTTGGGCATGCTGAAAGACTTTGCATCGAAATCAGTAATACCACGAATAGACAGCATCCCATAATACTAAATGCTATTTTGAGCCTACCAAACTTAAACATGATTAAATTCTTGCAGGAACTCAATTGCTGGCTTTCACGCCAAGAAATATGCTCAACCGAACACCTAATGATAATTGGCGACATACACATAAATATTGCAAATGAAAACCAGAACAACACTGTACAATACCTAGACACACTATCCATGTACAATCTAATACCAACAGTAACATCATGTACTAGAGAAGAAATATTCGGAAATATTATAACTGCCTCCTGTCTAGATCATATAAACGTCCGAGCACCACCAAATAGTTACACTGCATCAGTCATAAAGTGCAAAGTAGCAGACCATTACTTCACCGCTCTAAACCTGTACACCAAGACAATACCCATTCAATGTCGCACAGAAGAAAAACGACAGAAAACAATAATAGACGAAGAAATAGTCAACCACGAAATAATAAAAACCGACTGGGAACACATGGCATCAGATTCAGCAGATATCTTATACAACAACATTAAACTCACACTGGAGAAAATATATAAGAAAGTGCAAAGAAATTCAGAATTCGTTCAAGAACAACCCAAATCCTTGTATAACACAAAACTTAAACCTAGAAATATACAGAAAGGACGCTCTATGGAAACAATTAAAGCGATATCCAAATAACTCAGCTTTAAAAACCGAATATAAGATAACAAGGAATCGCTTTACAACACAAATAAGAAATGCAAAAAGAAATTACTACAGAGAAAAATTAACCTCTGCACAAAACAACATGAAACAAACCTGGCATCTGATCAATGAGATGCTAAATTGTGCTCACATTGTCACCGCCTCTGAAACCATAAAACACAGTTTCATGAAAGACACAAAACCTGTCCAACAATTAGCAAATGACTTTAATGACTTTAACCAATACCTTCCAAGAACTGCACAGAAATGTTCCTCCATTCACAAAACGTGATCCTCTACTTGGACCACAATCAAAACAGACATTATGGTTCTTAATCATAAACAGAACTTCTCTCAGTAGTTCATCAAATCAAACCAAACAAAGGCCAAGGAATTGACGGTATAAGGCCTAAGGATATCACGCAACACATACAAATGGCCAAGGCCCAACCCTATTGAAATTAATAAATAAAATATTTAAAACCGTAAACATACTAAGTATATTCAAGACTGCCATAATCACACGCATATGAAACATGGAAAAAGAAATTTAATTAATAATTACAGACCCGCAGCGACACTACCAATTACCAATCAAATTATGTTGCTGATCGTACTAAGGAAATTTGCAACACATACAGAGTACTTTCATATTATCCCTAAAACAGAATATGGTTTTCAGAAATATAAGGGAACAACATCTCTCTTGGAAGACATTAAGGACTTAATAAATAGTGCTCTTAAATAAATAAATAAAATTGCCATGATGGTCTTTATCGATTTGACTAAAGCATTTAAATAAAATAAAACAAAATGAAGAAATAGAAATAGAATGGCTTAATATAAAAACGATACTAAATGCAACAGTAAATGAAAGCTTAAGAAAGACCAAAAAATTCAATAAAAGGAAAAAAACTGAAGATCTGGGATGATATAATCAAAAACATAATCAAAAAGAAAAAAGAAGCCTATCACAAATGGTTAAGCATTAAAAGATTACAAGACGAAATAGAATATAAAAGAATAAGAGCCATAGCTAAAAGAGAAGTCAGAAAAAGACATACAGAATCATGGAACAAATTTGTTTCTAATTTAGAACATGATTTATATAAAATAAGACACAATGTATATAAGTTTTGAAACACTTAAATGCAGATACCAAAGAAAACAAAAAAGACAACTGGCAAACAATTAACGGAAATGAAAAGGAAATAACTGAAGAATTAGAAATCAGCCTGAAAGAAACAAGAAACGGAAAATCGCCTGGAGAAGATAAGCTAGGTTCAGAACTATATAAATATTCAAAGAAAGATTCTTATTATTTTTAAATAAAATTTACTCAACTGGTATCCCCCCAATAGAATTGAAAAAAGCAATTGTGATTCCTATCTTTAAGAAAGGTAATAGAGATGACCCTAAAAACTATAGAGGTATCAGTATACTAAATTCTTGTTACAAAATATATAGCATGATTTTAAATAAAAAACTAATAAAATATTCCGAAAACTTTATTCTAGAGGTACAAAATGGATTTAGAAAAGGACGATCATGTATAGACTCAGCCTTTTGCCTAAAATTAATAATAGAGAAAAGAAGAGAATATAATTTAGAAACACATATTGCATTTATTGACTTTGAAAAAGCATTTGACAAAGTTAAAAGAAACATATTATTTAACATATTAAAAGAAAGACAAATACCAAATAATATCCTAAAAGCTATCACAAGTATATTGTGATATCACAAGCAGATTGTTCAACTGGATTCAAGATTGGCTGTCTGATAGGTATCAGAGAGCTGTGTATGGTGGAGCAGTTTCAAGGAGACAGAAGGTTACAAGTGGGGTTCCACAGGGCTCAGTACTAGGACCTATATTGTTTAACCTTTATATCAATGACATTGCCAGTGGATTGCAAGGGGATATTCAGTTGTTTGTGGATGATGCGTAGCTGGGAAGGATTATTAGTAACAGTGCAGATGCGGCAGCCCTGCAAGAGGATTTGAATAAGCTAGATAGAAGGGCAAATGAATGGGGCATCAGTTTAATGCAGCAAAATGTAAGGTCTTGAGGTTTGGGAAACATCGATGGGATGCTGCATACTCTATGGGAGGGGATATACTGGAGGAAGTTGGGGAGACAAGAGATCTGGGATTGATGATTGGTAGAAACCTGAAGTTTAGGGGACATATTGCAAAGGTGGTGAAGGTAACACAGCGGATTGCTGCAATTATGAGAAGGACACTGACCTGCAGAGATAAATTGGTTATCATTCCGTTGTATAAGTCTCTGATCAGACCACACTTGGACTATTGTTCTCAGATTTGGTCCCCAGGATTTCAAGGGAATAAATTAACTGTGGAAAGGATACAAAGACAGATGACAAAGATGGTCTCAGGACTGTACAAGGATAGTTATGAGAATCGGCTGAGGGAATGTGGACTGCAGAGTTTGGTGGATAGATGAAGGAGAGGTGATATGATTGAGACTTTTAAACTGTTGAGAGGTGGTTACAGGGTTGACACTGGGGAGGTCTTTCTCTTGGTTGCACAGCGGGAAGGAGTGATGACAAGAGGCCATCCCTGGAAGTTATGAAAGGAAACTGTGAGCAAGAGGGTGAGGAGTGGTTTCTTTGCATGGAGGGTGGTTGAGCCGTGGAATGTATTGCCTGATAGAGTGGTGAGGATGAGAACGGTCAATGAGTTTAAGGAGTGGTATGATAGACGTTGTGTTTCTTAGGGGGAACCTCCCCTCGATGAGTCTTGACAGACTTTATGTTCTTAGGAAGGACCTCCCACGATGAGTCTTTCGACTCCATGGAGGCCTGAATAATAATGTATGAAAATAATCAAACACAAATAAGATTAAATCACGAGCTATCATATACGAGAGACATAAACCAACAGGTTCGCAACAGGGATATCCCCTCTCAGCAGCTCTTTTTAATTTCTACTTGAATGAAATAATAATAAAATGGAATAAATATTTACATCACGGAATTAAACTTTCTCCTAGAGTGAACTTTAGCACTCTCCTCTTTGCCGACGACCGAATAATAATTACAAATTCTGAAGATAACTTACAGTAAACAATTTTAGATCTAAATGAGATACCAAAGCTTATGGTGTGATAATATCAACAGAAAAATAAAAAATTATGGCCTTTAAAGGACAAGAAAAGAACAAGGACAAGATTTAGTTCTTGCTGGCAAGAACTAAAATCGTAATAGATAACAAGATCTTAGAACAGGTGAATTCATTTAACTACCTAGGACGTATGATAACATATGAAAATGAAAAAGATATAAACGTAAAAATTGCAAAATATTTAAAAATAACAGGTGTAATTAACTCTATATTTAAACCAAACCTAGTTAAAAAACAATCCAGACTAAAAGTACACAATACATTAGCCCTTAATGTCTTAAGTCTTAATGTATGGAAGCGAAATCTGGACAATAAAACAAAAAAAGACAAACAAAGATTAACAACAGCAGAAATGAAGTTTATGAGAAAAACTACAAAGTTTACCCTATTTGATCACCATAGAAATGAAGAAATTATGAAAGAATTAAACCAAGAACCAGTAATAGAAGAAATTAAAAAATATAAACATAAATGGATGGAACACGTTCAAAGAATGAAAACAGAAAGATTACCAAAACAAGCCTTAAAGTACAAGCCATTAGGAAAAAGAAAACCAGGACGTCCTCTTAAACAATTCAACAATGACTTCTAAGGCCAAAACAGGCCATGCTAGGCCTAAATCCTTGATACGCATGATGATGATGACAAAGCATTTGACACTGACCCATCAAACCATATTAGTAAAGCAGACATGTTGGAATAGATGCCTCTGCATAGGTGGTTTAGAATCTACCTTCAGAATAGAAAACATATCACACGAATCAGGTCAATCTATAATAGAGTGCTACCAGTAAATTGTGAAGTGCCACATGGAGGTGTTCTGTCCCCGATACGCAGATGATACAGCTATATTATCCATCCGCAATCATGCAACAATAGTCCGAAGAAATATGCAGCATGTTCTCATTGATGACTCACCAAACACGCATTACATCTAAACTCAGAAAAGACAAAAATGATTATATTCAGAAGTACATTTATTCAGCCAGTTGATAATTTATATGTGTGTGTGTATATATATATATATATATATATATATATAAAATCAAAAACTCAGGTTGAAACAATACGACACCTTAGAATTTCACTTGATGCAGATATGAACTGTAATAGCCGCACCTACAGAACAAACTCTGAATAGTTACTGGCAAACTCTATAGGATAAAAGACATAGTTCCCACGTGCCTAAAAAGACTGATTTACAAAGCACTATGCCAAAATATACTAAGATACGCTATAACAACGTAGGCTTTCTGTGCACCCTGCAAATTAAATAGATTAATGTCGCTACAGTACAAAATGACAAAACTGATCTTTTGGGAACAAAGAGAAAACATGACCTTATATACATTGTAATAGCAGAACACAAAATACTGACAGCAAAACACTTATGTCACTATGAAGCCTTGCTAAAACATTATTTCGATGCCAACTACAGGGCAGTTAGAAATACATACCGTACAACAAGACCTCAGACTACTAATTATATCACATATAAATACAATGATCACAACGGAAAGGCCAAGCGAAACTTCTACATCCCAGACATGATAAACAAATTACCTTTTGAATACAGAAACCTTACAAACTACAATAGCCTGAAAAGAGCCCTAAAGACATACTATGAACAAGAACACGCAACCTACACACAACAAGAACACGAACAAGAACAAGAGCACGCAACCTACACACCTTACAAACTTAATGAAACACAATATTATTAATTTAGGTTTTGTAGTTCAGCAATGAATGAAGACATTCCAAATTATCCTGTAAGTAGGTTTGTGAATTTCTCAACCCACAGCTGTAGTGAAAATCAGACCTATTAAACATTCCAACATAACACAGCAAACAAATCAATAAAAATAATGAACTGGTGTCATCCTCAGATAATTTTAATAAATAATCTTAGAGGATGAAAGCTGAGAAATTACATCTCAACCAAGATCAAAAAAGAAAAAGAAAAAAATCCATATATTACTTTTGTGTGAAGGTTGTAGCAATACATTAACTAAAAATTGTAAATATATATTATTCATTGTTAAATGTATGAATGCTGTAAAAAGTAATATTATTCAATGGCATAAGTAATAAATTACCAACAACAGTAACTATCATTAATATATTATACAGAAAAAAAAGAAAAATCTGTACGAATTTCATTATTACTAAAAAAAAAAATACAGAACTAAACCTGTTGCAAATATGTTATCACAATATGTAATCATAATTTTAATAAAACAAAAGCATATAAAAAATCATAAGTAATCAACGTACAGTAATGTATGTATCATATGTAATGAAATGTATGTACCTATCATATGTAAGTTTACAAAACGTGTTCTAGTATTTTTTTTGTTTTTTAACAATGAATTTCATATAAATTTTCCTTTTTTTTATATAATGTATTAATAATGGTTACTGCAGATGGTAATTTATAGTTTATAAACTATTCATTCGAATTATACAAAAGAGAACACAGGTGCTTACAGAAAAAAATCACAGAGGAAAGCCAAGCAGGATTCAGGTCATAGAGATCCATTATAAACCGTATCTTCACCATTAATAATATAGCAGAAAAATATTGGGAATACAACTTGCCCATATACTGTTGTTTTATAGATTTAAAGCAAGCCTTTGATTCAGTTAATAGAAACAAATTGATTACTATCCTAAAAAACGTAAAAATGGATTCTGATATTTTAACATTTATTACAAATTATTATGGAGACACCAAAGCTTTTGTTAAAATAAACCACATTAAAACCGAGAATTTCAGAGTCGAGAAAGGTGTAATGCAGGGATGCCCCCTCTCTCACCTCAACTCTTTATCCTCTTCCTAGTAGAAGTCGGTAAAACCATAGCTGATGAACCAGGTGTAAAAATCAATGGTGCCAAGATTAATCACATAAAATAGGCGGATGATATCATTATTTTAGCAGATTCTAAACCACAGCTAGAAAAAACTATTAATGTTTTAATTGACTCTTGTAAAACTTATGGTATGAAAATAAATCTTCATGAAACAAAAATAATGAAGATAGGTAGAGAAGAAGAAAATATTTCTATAAATCTTGAAAATCACCTGCTGGAACAAGTTAATAAATGTTTATCTTGGCAGTCTTATATCTAATAACCTCAACAATATGGAAACAGTAAAACGCAGGCTAAACCCAGGTTGGACCAACATGAATAAACTAAACAAAATATGGAAAAATAAAAAAATCCCAATGAGTCTAAAATTAAAATTATATAAAACAATTATAATCCCAACGGCTACTTAGCTTCAGAAGCCTGGAGATTAACTCAACAACCAATCAAGAAACTTCAAGCATTTGAAATGAAATGCCTCAGAAAAATTAATAACACCCACTGGATGCAACACAAGACTAATGATCACGTCACAATAGATTTAAATTTCCCAGATAATATAAGAGACACAATCATTACGCACCAACTGAGATGGTTTGGTCATATTCAGAGAATGGCCCCTCATAGACGCCCATATTTAGCTCTGAATGGATATATTGGAAGAAAAAGACCTAGAGGCAGACCAAGAAGTACTTGGATAAAGTTGCTGAAAGAACCTTCACATCTACCCAGCTATAGAGTCATGATTGAGATGGCTAAAGATCTCGACGAGTGGAGAACCTTTCTTCTTAGTGGACTCAAACCATTACCAATCGGATGAGATGAGATGAGAGAGATGAATTATTATATGCAAGCAAGACATAATAAATTTAGTGTTAAAAATTATTATTATTATTATTGCTATACAGGGTATATCCATGGAGTCAAAGTTCGTTGTGGGAACCACCACTAACCATTATTCACACAATACCTATCATTATTCTCCTTAAAATAATTCACTATCTAGACACTCACAACTAAATTTTGAATGCAATGCACACAATCACCATTCTCCAAGCAAATATTCTATTGCTTTACTAACCACACTCCTGCACAACTTTCAAACTTGCCTACTTGTCATGTGTTGAAAATATCTTTTGTGTTAATCCTATAGACTCCCTTTAATATCTTGTTTCTATAATTTCTATCAGTCACTTTAGCAAAAGTTTACTTCATCATTACCAAGTAATATCAAAACTAAGAGCAAATGCATATATTTCAAATATATGTGCTTTTTATCATACTGCTTTGTACAATAAAACATTGCTAACAATAATAGCAATATCCTGTATTTTCTCCATGGGAACTGATTCTTTCTGAATCAAATTTTATTTTCTTATTCATCTTTTCTTTCTATTTTTTCTCAAAACAAAATGATCCAGACTATTTTCTCTGTATTTTGATCAGATCGGTCTGATCAAAATACAGAGACCGATCTGATGGTGAACAAAGAGAATAATTTAGAAGAATGAAATTATCAACATTGCTTCAAATAAATGCCATGCAAAGAGTCTGGATAAGTCATGACTGCGTTAACTAGCAAATGCGGTGAACACGAGAAACCGCATCTCAGAACAATGTCGATCACATTATGTATTGCCATCTGTATCAGGCATGATATGTATAAATATTTCTAATCTGATTTTTATTAAAAAATGTTCATTTATAAAAATGATACAAGTGCTAATAGTAAGAAATGTGTGGAATTATTTATATTTAGAATCATTATTAATATCACCCAACCACTTTGGAGCACGGTATATACCCTCACATGCAAAGCTCATGAAACCATGTTTTAAACGTGTTCAGTGTATCTTTATTTACCGCTCTTTCAGGCAATTCATTCCACTTATCAATCACTCTGATTGCAAAGAATCTTCTCTATACTCAGTTGCTGCTCACACTATCCTTATGCATTTTCTAGAGATGGCCTCTTTTTCTACCCTACTCCCTCTCTCATTATTTGCAAAAAGTTATTATTATTATTATTAAAGAAGACCTCATGGAGTCAAAGACTCATCTAGGAGGTCCTTTTATCTCACACACACCTCATCATACCGTGTCTTAAACACATTCAAACTCCTTGCAGACACCACACTCTCAGGCAAGACATTGCAATCACTCACAACTCTGCATGAAAAAAAACCTGCCTCTCACTCCCTTACTCACACCCTCTTTATACAGTTTCCAGGGATGACCTCTGGTTCTCCCCTGATCTCCAACAATTCTCTGTAGAACTTCTCCACCATTGTTCCTATAACAACCCCTTACCAATTTGTAGGTCTCTATCATATCTCTCCTCTTCCTTCTCTCCACTAGACTCTGCAAATTACATCTTTTCAATCTTTCCTAATACTCGACATTCCAGAGGTCAGAAACTACCTTAGTCAGTGGCCTTTGGACTCTTTCCAATATCTCTTCATCCTTCCGAAAACCTGGTGACCAAATCTGGGCACAATAGTCCATGTGTGGCCTAATCAAAGCTTTATACAATGGAACAAGAATCTCCCTAATTCTACACATCAGTGTCCTTCGCTTCATTCCCAGAAGTCTTTGTGTTGTCTTCACAATTTTGGCAATGTGTCCCCTAAATGTTAGATCCTTATCCACTATCACCCCCAGATCTCTTATTTCCTCTACTTCCCACAATATATTCTTACCAAGCATAAATTCTGCATCCCATCTTTGTTTTCCAAATTTTAAAACCGTACATTTTGCAACATTGAACTCACATCCACATTTGCTAGCCCAATCACTCAATTTATTCAAGTCTTCTTGCAAGGCCACAACATCTTCACTACTCTTTATGGTTCATCCCAACTTTGCATCATCTGCAAACAACTGAATATCTCCATCCAAATCTTCGCCAATATCATTAATACACAAGTTAAATAGTAATGGCCCTAAAACAGACCCCTGAGGCACTCCACTAGTGACTTTCCTTTTCCTGGATATCGCACCCCCATACACAACTTGTTCGTACCTATCAGATAGCCAGTCTCCAATCCACTGCACTAATCTAATAACCAACCCCATCTGCTCTAGTTTGACTGTCAACTTATCATGAGGTACTCTTTGAATGAAATCCAAGTATATTACTGTGTATCCTTCTCCTCTGTCCAAGGAAGCAGTCACTTTATTGTAATAAGTAAGTAGATAACTAAAACATGACCTCCCTTTAGCAAATCCATGCTGTCCATCAAAGATTATACCATTGTTATCAACCCAACTCTGGATCCTAGTTCTCACAAGCTTCTCCAACAACTTAACCATAACACCTGACACCCAGATAGGCCTATAGTTTGATGCTCGAGTTCAATCACCTCCTTTATGAAGTGGCACAATCTTGTCCTCCTTCCACTCTTTAGGAACTTGACCGAGTGCAAGACTCTTATTAAAAAAATATGTCAAGGCAGGTGTCAACTTTCTGGCACATTCCTTCAGAATACACGGTGATATATTATCAAGTCTCACAGCCTTATTTACATCTAGTTTACTCAACTCTCCAAACACCTCTTGCTTACTTACAGTCAGTCTCTCCTCCCCATCTTCAACTGCTCTTAATCTCTCCATGAAGTCGCAATCACAAGATTGAAAAATCTTTATGAACTGCTCATTAAGTATCTCCACCACGCATTCTGCAACGGCTGTCTCTATACCATTTCCTCCAATCAATGTCATCCTTCCATAATCATTCTTTCTTTTGCTGGCTACATATCGAAAGAACTCCCTAGGATTCTTTTTGGCTTCATTAGCTAACTGCTGTTCATAGCTCTCTTTAGCTACTCTCAATAACCAAGTCACCCTCCTTGCCTGGTCTCTGTAGACTTCATGAAATTGGTTACTTCCACTTCTCTTATGCTGCCTCCACAATGCCCTTTTTTTCTGTATTGCATGCTTAATCTCTTTATTCATCCATCTCACACCTACCTTATTTAACCTTCTCACCCGTGGTATACATTTAGGCATTGCATCTACTAAATAGTTCTTGAAAATCCCCCAAGCTGCACTGATCTCTTTTCCAGCTAACTCCTCATTCCATGCTACACCTGCAAGCTGTCTCCTGAGCTCTTCATAATCACCCCCCTTGTAGTTCCACATATACCCTTTTTTCACAGGGGTCCTTACACTGCTGGCAACCACCCAAGTAATCACCTCATGGTCACTTTCACCAATTGGTGGATGA
Organism: Typopeltis vanoorti; assembly: GCF_054136105.1. Taxonomy (NCBI): domain Eukaryota; kingdom Metazoa; phylum Arthropoda; class Arachnida; order Uropygi; family Thelyphonidae; genus Typopeltis; species Typopeltis vanoorti. Next base: position 632,608 of record NW_028328177.1, read on the forward strand.
TTTTACACCTCATTTATAATTACATCCTCCGATGAGATGACCAAATCCAAGACTCTTAATCCTCGTGTGCCCTCGGTTACATACTGTCTGAGGTAGTTATCCCTCAAAAACTCAAGAAACTCATTTTCTTTACTTCCAGTCGCTATCTCTTCATTCCAGTCTATATTGTCACAATTAAAATCACCCTTTTCTTATTTGCTTGGCTTATTTGACTATACATTTCACTATCACCACCATCCACATTACCAGATCTATAACAACATCCCACCAAGTATTTGATTCTATTCACCTCTCACACCATACTGCCTCAAAACCACTGGCCCTATTTCCCTCTTGCATCTCTACCTTGTATGGACATAACTCTTTCTCTATCATCAATAGCATTCCCCCTCCCTTTTTACCCCTTCTATCCTCAAGAAACACATCATACCTTTCCATCTCTATTCCTGTCAGGATGTCGTCCTCATCTAACCATGTCTCACTTATTCCAACAATTTCTGGGTGCACAGGCACGATTAGTGCAACCATTTCATCTGCCTTGTTTCTTATACTTCTTGCATTGGTATACAAACACAACAACTCATTTCTGGATCTACAGCTAGTTCCACTGATACCACTCACTCGATGTGATCTCTCCATGCTGGACTGGGGCCATTTCCCTTTCTGCCTCTTCATTTTATACCCTTTGCAATTCCATCTGTTTCCTCTTGATCCCTGGTCATCCCATTACTTTCCTGCCTACACATGCTCTCACCTCCTCTTGGAGCATCCACCATTCTTACGCTGTGTACCCCCTTTCTTTCACATTAATATATAATTCATAAGTTCTTTCACATTAATTTGGTAACAACTCTTTAGTAACTTAAATGTCTGAACCATACCCCACTTTTATCCTCCGATTAACGAGGCTTTTAAAACTGCTTTCCCTACATCTGCCTTTACCCCACATTCTAAATACTGGTGTTACAACGTAGACCAACTTTACCATTTCTATTATTTTCTTATCACGACGAAGATCAAGTGAACAAATATGTGCACAGTAATTCAACAGGCCTGATGAAAAACCATTCACTTTCAAAATTCAACTGAACAGTTCTTCTTAGCTTCCTGTCATGTCATCACATGAGGAGAGTACATCTGCTTGATTTCTCATAGTTGTACCTAGTTTTGCATAATCTACAAACAGTTAGATATCTCCACTTAAATCGATCTGATATCAATAATACACAAGTTAAGCAGCAATGGGCCCCAAAGTGACATGTATGAGAACCATGACCGACTTTCCTCTTTCAGGATCTCTCACACACAATTGTCTGATAACTGACAGCCAGTCAACTATCCGACTCACTAATATAGCAGTTAGTATCCAATCCCATCCATTCCAATTTAGTTAACAAATTGAGTGCCAATCTATCAAATGCATTTGCAAAATCTCAGTATACTGCTCTCTCTATGTATCTTGTCCCTTGTCCAATACATTGTTATGGTACAAAAGTAAACTGGTAAAACATGACCTTGTTTTTACAAGCCCATGTTCACAATCACAGAGAATATTATACTGCTTTTATCGACTAATCTACTATTTTCACCCTTCTACTTTCTACATATTAAAACACTCTAGGAATTTTCTTCGAGTGATTTTCTTTGTGATCAAACTATGTTTTTTTGTGTCCTTCCTGCTTATTTATTTATTTTTTGGTTGTTTATTATTTATTTATTAAGTACAGTACTTTATGAATAAGAAATGAACAAATCTCAATTTAGAATGACCAGTGAGGGTTATAAAACAGAAACATAGGTGACTGATTTATAAATTAATCGTTTCATTAAAGTAATTACTCTTTTAAATAAAGTTGAATTGATAACAACAACAACAACAACAATAATAATAAAAATAATATTTTTTATAGTAATAGTAATTTATTGATTGCTAAAATATTTACACATGCAAAAGACATCTTGAGTGACATTGCAACTTATAATTTACAGAATTCTTCTGCATTTTCTACATTGGATTACAACTAAAATTTTTAATAGTATTTTTTGCCTCTATATTATGTATTTACAACACATGTTCTTGTAATGTTAACAATGAAGATTATTCAGAATTTTTTGTATAATAATTTTTTATTGTTTATATAATTTTTTAATTATAAGGATAATTCATTACATTATTTTTTCATCTTACATAAGAGTACTATATTAATGATATTATCACTTAATAATCAGTATCTTCAGTATCTTTTTTATTGTTGAATACTTTACTAATTGTTATATTACATAATCTGCTTCTATGGTTATAAGGATTACATGTGGTTGAGTGAGGCGAGTCAATCCCAACTACTTCGAAGCTTGGGTTGGCTTTTGTGAAGAGAGTGGGATTTAGCCTTCACTATTTGTGTTGTTGCTACTGTTTATGCATGGGATGTAGGCATTGGATGCTGGTGATTTGGATGTGTATATTAGCGTTAATGATATATTAGCTTTGTTGGTATATTTTCCGGAGTTCATGTTTTAACATTCTGTAGCTGTGTTTTAAATTTCTCAGTAGCTTGTTGAGTTGCGTGGGTTTCTGATGTGATCTCACAAAAGAACCGTATGAATTGTTGAAGGGAGTAGGGATGTAGAGAGTTGTTATAGGTCGTGTTATACGATATCTATCTCTGTTGTTTCGATAGGTAATGTTGAAGTAATACCTTGTTAATGTCATGTAGTGTTTCAGGTTTTTAATGCTCAGAATTCTGTGTATCACCATGAGCTTGTCGGATATTGGTTGTTGTGTTTAAGGTGTCAAGGTCACTGTTGACACAATTTTCCTGTGTAATGTTTCTAATTTTGTTAGGTGGCTGTTTGATGTGTTTGCATAGACTGTTATTCCGTATCTGAGCAGGGATTAGCAAATACCGTGGTATAGGAGTTTTTTTGTGTTGAATGGAATAATGTCTTTAACTTGGAAGAGTTTTGCTGCGATGATCCGGAGTTTGGTGTGTAGGTATTCTATATGTTTTGTCCATTTAAGGTGGGAATCTATGTAGAGACCGAGGTATTTTGCGTGTGTTACAGGTTCGATTTCAGAACATTGGCAGGTATTTTGGTTCTTAATGCAGCAGTATGTGTGACAGTGTATCGATAGTGATGTAGGGCGTATGATTCTTGGGTTGTGTATTATCAACATCTGTGTTTTGGTGCCATTGATTAGAATTGCGTATTGGTGGAAGTATGTTGTGACTTCGTTCGGGTCTTGTTGTGCTTTGCAGAGAGTCGTGTTGATTTCTGTGTGGACTGCTAGTAGTGCAGTGTCATCTGCGTACCGAAATATTTACTTCTTATGGATAAGTTATGAACATCATTAATGTATATGTTGAATACAGTGGGTGATAATATGGCACCTTGAGGTTCACCGTGATTTATTTGTATATCCCGACTGTTACATGTACCTATTTTTGTTACTTGTGTCCTGTTTGAGAGGTAGTTCTTAAATCATGTATGCAGTGTTCCTCTTATACCTATTGAGTATAGTTTAGTGAGTAGTATGTCATGTTCAATTGTATCAAATACTTTGGTTAGGTCCAGCAGTATAAGGACGGCATACTTGTTTTTGTCGAGAGCTTTGTTTATTGTGTCGGCGATGTCTTCTAATAAAGTGATGATACTTTGTGTTTTCTGATAGCCATATTGGTTTTGTCAGATGATGTACTTCTGTAAATAGTTCTGTAGTCTGGTGTGTTATTTTTTGTAAAATTTTTGAGGTGACTGGTGGGGTAGCCTTTGGTCTGTAGTTCTGAGTATCGTTTCTTTTGCCGTGTTTGTATATTGGCGTAATTACTGCAGTTTTAAAATGTGGTGGAATAATGCCTGTGTCGAATATTATGTTCACGACTTTCAAAAGTATTGGATTTATTTGTTCAAAGTATGTTATAAAGTCTGTGAGTCTTATTTTGTCTATTCCTGGAGTGGTCTTTGGTTTTAATTCTAGGAGTGCTTCTTTCAGTTCCTTTTTTGTTACGGGTGGAAAATACATCGTTTTGTTGTTGACTTTCTGTGGGTAGTTTTTTGTTGATCGTTGGTAGTTTGTCTTTTTAGAGTTGTGTAATGTTGTTTGTGAAAGCATGGTTGAATGAGTCTGCTAGTTCCTCTTGGTTTGTGTCCTGACTGAAGCTTTTTGCAATAAAATCTTGTGCTGAAGTTTTCTTTTTTCGAGTTACTAATTCGTTGAGTGTAGCCCATGTTTTCTTTTACCATAATACTATTTAATATGTCGCCATTTATACGTGGATTAATGTCTGTTTGTTGCCTCATTTGTGTAGGCTTTGTTGCTTTTTTTATATTTCTGTGAACTTTACTTGAAAATTCTGATATAATGTTACAGGATCGTTTATTTTAAGTAGGCAATTGTAGTCTGTATTATTTACATGGTTATCGAACAATGCTCTTTATTATGATCGAGTTTTGTCGACTTTTGTGGTGGTGGGAGGTTAGGTAACGTAATAAAACTAAGTTGAGACAAAGTAGTGATCGGCAATTTTGACGTTAATTACTGATGATGCGTATGTATGGATGGGAGCCGGTATGTTGATATGATCAATGCATGATTGTGTTAGTGAGTTATTGAGTATTTCATCTCTTGTTTGGGAGTTAATGGTAGGGTTTATGTTGTATTGACTTAGAATATCAAGATATGTGTTAGTGGTTGAAGAAGCGTGGTCAAGAGTATTTATGTTAATGTCTCCTATTAGGTTGAGCCTGTGTGTTGTATGGGGTTCGATGCCGCTTAGCTATGTTTCTAACTCCTAAAGAAAGCTGAGTGGATTATTATCTAGGAGTCTGTATATTGTGAATTTGATACTATTGTGGCTATTTGTAATTTCCAAAATGTGTTTGTGCTTCAGTCACATTGTATTTTTCTTTGATAAATGCCACAATACCACCTCCTCTTTTGTTTGGTCTACATAAGTTGTAGGTTTGATAATTATTTATGTCGTATGCGTAAATTTCTGTGTGGTTTATTGCAACTTCTCTCAGTATTAGTGCATCTATGTTTATCATGGTATAATTGAGCTGTGTTATCAATGTAAGCCAGTATTTTTTTATACTTCTTATGTTTGTGTGTACGATGGTGAAGTCGGTATTGGTGGAAATGTTTTCTGACCATTTCTTAAAAGAATCAAAGACCATGAAGTTTATGCTGTCTGACTGGATATATTCGCCTATGTTTGAGATCTCCATTATATAGTTTATAAGTGATTTCTAATCTTGTTCTTAAGGGTTTGAAATGTTAGTGTTTTATATTGGTAGGCTCTGTAAGTCGCATTCACTTTAATTATATATACTCTAGTATTTATACTCTTCCAAATTATTATTATTATATTATTATTATTATTCCAATAATAATAATAATAATAATAATAATAATAATAATAATAATAATAATAATGCACTATTTGTTGAACATAACTTAGACAATTTTTTTTTTAAAGTTTGCAATATTTTTGTATAGTAGATATTGAAGATAACCATTGACAAAACTCACTGATATCTATCTTTTGCAATGGTTAAGAAATGATAAGTTGTTCTGTAAACACCATTTACAGATGAAAAAAGACCAGAAATATAAAAATGTATTTTACGTTTGGCCTATTATAAATATCTCTATTTAAAAATAGAAAATGAGTCATTCCTTGCTTCCAGTAGTACTATCTCTTCGACCGCTATGAATGTCAAGTTAGTCTCTTAAATTTTCTTCTGAACATCAAGGATTATCTCACTTGCTAATGGAAGTGACCCACAGCTTTCACTTCTTATTGATATAATATCTATCAAAAGTATTTTAGGAATGCTTGCACTTCATATCCATTATTACTTCAAATGTACACTGTTTGGAAAGAAGTCAATGGACAACGCAGTGTGAGGAACAAACAACGAAGGCATCCAACTTGCTAAGATGCCATTCCTTTCGCTGTGATGATTATAGCAGTCTTACTGGCCAAACGTTCCACAAGCATGCGATAGGGAGTAATAGGAATTTTGGACTATTCTTACTTTGGCATATACTGAGGTCATGGAGCATTGTAGGGTAGACATCCCTTGACCTCACCTGAACGCTCCAGTTTATCTCAAAAGATGTTCAATACAGTTGAGGCCAGAGCTCTATGGAGTGCAGTCAAATGTGACGGCGTTCCCATAAACAAAGCCCACAGTTACAGCAGCAGTCTTATGACACAGTTCTTTGTCTTGTGAAAAGATATAATGGTCAATTCCGTAGACACACTACAATACATTGCATTGTCAAGAATGCTCAGTACTTGTGCACTACGAACCGAGGTCTGTGCTAAACAGGATCATACCAAAACACCGCAACCTCCGAATCTCACAATTAGCGTTTTGTAAGAGTGCCTAGCTGGCTGGTTTGGCTGAGTGGTTAGAGTATCCGATCTCCACCCAAGCGACTGCAGATGATTCCAATTCTGCCAAGGGCATGGATGTTTGTGATTGTCTGCCACCTTCATATGTTTATTCATCCAATTATATATACACTCTCCCAAGTTGGACTGGATCACTATGAGAGAAGTAGATCCAACCTTTCCGCATGAGAGGCCTTCAGCCTGTAGTGGGTGAAAAAGACAGGCTGATCATCATCAATATCATCACCCTGTTAAGTGGCTTTCACTGAGCATTCACCCCACCTATACCCTTCTATCTGCTCTGAGCGGGGCTTGCATATTGCAGTCCTACCATAGAAACTCATGTTGTGACTGTCGGTTCTAAATATTTTTATGCCGATTCATGTTCCAATCGATGCGTGGAATTTCACATTTAACATGCCGCTTGATAAATGGTGGGTTTTTAAATATTATCCTTTGTAACACCATACAGGCATGTACAGTACATGTGGTGAGTCATCCACCGTGGATAGTACTAGCAGTTGTCTTTCCTGCGCTTCCATTTCAGTATGGTATTACTGATTTTGGACCTGGGATAGCGCAATTTGTCAAAAATTTGCCGAACAGACAGGCGTACAATGCGGCATCCTATCACAACGCCTCTTTCAAACTCATTAGTTTCCTTCTCACAGCTCATTCACCAGACATAGTTGCATAGATTTTTGAGTATCATATTCCTCCAATTTATATCAACTACGAAATCGTGATTCGTTAAATGGCACGATGCACTTTGTCCACAGGAGTGGGGGTTAGTTGAATTCTTTCCGAGAATCCTTTTGTGTGCCTCATACCTTTTTTTCTGGTGGACATGAAATGATGACCATGGAGTTCAGGTGTTTAACTGGGTAAATTTCATTCTTATAAGTAACAGTTATTAATTTCGTAGTATTTTTTTAATAAAGAAAATATAATTCTTAGTGATTGTGCATGATAAGCATAAGAATATTAGAAAAAACACAAGAAAGAGATAATAAGGATGGAAATGATGATCACTTACGGGTTTTTGTTACAGATGGTAACGGCAATCAATTCCACTTTCTCTGAGGGTGAAGCAGAAATGTCTAGAACAGTTGGATATTTCAGATACATCAAAAGGAATTGTGTTGTTTGATAAATAAATCCAATCAAGCATAACAAACATATTAAGAATTTTGGCCATTTGTTATGAAGAAAATTGCATTTCCCCACAAATCTTTCTCTATTTTTATCCTTTGCTTTTCTTTTCACCCATGCATTATTCTTGGATTGTTTTCGATCAAGCAACTTTCGAATACGTGCCATATTATCTGAAATGATGCATGTAAATACAAATAAATGTTCCAATTAAAATTTTTAATTTATTTAAAATTATTATTATTATTATTATTGAGAGGGCGCTTTAGCAGCAAGCGGTAGCAGGCACGCTACTTCAATGCTCCCATATTTTAAGTTGCAAAGTAGATTTTTTCTGGCGAATTAAATTTAAAGTCTATCAGTGAATTCCATTCTTCTAGCTGAACATACTGACATAACAACTGTAAGTATCAGTTAAGCAATAAGTAAATTATAATTATTCAAAGTTCAAAGTATACATTGGTCAAGTTTGCTAGAAGAGAACAAAGGAAGTTGCCATATTAGAAATTACAGCAAGATCGTCCAACAAGAAATATGAAGTGCTACAATTGACATGAAGACTTAACAGGGGAAGAAAACCACATAACATGTAGGAACTGCCAGAGAAACATGCATTTTCTATGTTTGAGATTGTCCGAGACCACTTGGCAGCGAAAATCAAAGCGTGATGAGTGGAAGTGTCTCCAATGCAGAGATAACAAAGGAATGTCGCCATCGACCGCAGGTGGGAAACAGCCAATGCAGAAAACAATCACATGCTGTAAACAGCTATCAACAGCAGAGGAAATTAAAAACAAAGAAAACAATGATGGAAACCCAGGTGAGCCAACTTTGAATGCATTACTTGAAAAGAGATCACAAAACCTAGAAGTCTTTTTAATCGATTTTGTTGGAGAACTATTTCAAAAACATACCATACAGATTACCGAAAAATTCAATCAGTATGAGGAATTTTTTAAATTTAATAATAAATCGGTAGAAGATGTATTACAGACAGTTAGAGAAATTGAAAACTGTGTTAAAGAGTTAACGGAAAGACAGCATAATCTATTAAAAGAGATAACGGAACGACAAGAGCTAAACTCTTTAAAGCAACAGTACGAACTCTTAAACCAACAGCAGTACAAAAATGATCTCCTCATGGATGGTCTCCCAGAAATTGCAACGGAACATCTAAAAGACACCGTAATACAACTAAGCCAAAAAATTGGAGCTTCCATTGAATCAAAACATATCCAATCAGTACATCGGTTATCACAAAAAAGGGAAAGAGAAAATAATTGCCGTCCTCCTCCTGTTGTGGTGCGGCTCACTAACAGCCCAACAAAAATTACACTTATAAAAGCTTGCAGGATTAAAAACCAGTAGTCAAGGATCCGAAAGGAGACCATGACAATACCTTAATATACCTGTCCGAATACTTAATGCCATATTACCAGAAACTATTTTACCAAATAAGGAAAGTAAAAACACAGAAACAAATTACCAGTTTATATGGATGAGAGACAGCAAAACATTCCTTAAAAAGACACAAGACGCAAAAACAATCGAAATAAAATCTGTAGAAGACCTCAACAGGCTGCCACATTAAAAGGAACTGACTCCGTAAAGAAGGAACAGCACACCAACCTACATTAATGCAGCCCATCAAGCAAATGTAATCATCCCGGAACATGATAATTGCCACATTCTGAAATCAACAACAGAATGGAAACAAGTGACAATCCCCAAAAAAGGACTATCTATTCTTTACATCAACATCTGAACCATTCAAAAATACTCGCTGACCCTGCAAACTTATCTGAAGGAAGATACAGATAACATAGTCATTTTAATACTGATTGAAGTATCTACGACAAATAAAGAGGCAACCATCTATCAATGCCACACTTCCAACAACACAAACACTGCAGACAAACAAATGGAGGCGGTGGTATAATAATATTCACCAAACATAAACTAGAAGTAACAGAAATAAACTATAATAATAGCAGCAAAGTGAAAAGAATAATTGTTAGAACACAATAGACATGAAAAAGAAATCATATCTAAACATGAAAATGTCATTCGTTTCTTGAATCTTGCTATGCAGTTCGATATGGCGAAATCAAACGATATGTACAATACTCAAAAACAAAGAGACGATCAAGAGAGCTGATGCTGCAAGAGGAGTAAAAGTTCATTCTAAACAAAGATCGCAGTCAATTGAGGAAGTGGAAAAATTGTTGCTGATTTGGATAAACGAAAAACATTTAGCTGCTTATAGAGTTTCGGAGGCTATAATTTGTGAAAAGCAAAGCGATTACATGATGACCTGTTAAAGAAAAACCCTGGTACGAGTGCTGGTACTGATGTGTTAAAAGCTAGTAGAGGGTGATTCGAGAAAATTAAGAGGATAAGTGACACAGATAATGTGCTTAGGCATGGGGAGGCTGCAAGTTCGAACCGAGAAGCTGCTGAGAAATATGTGCAAGAATTTAGTGACTATGTAAAGGCTGAGGATTTTCTTACCCAACAAGTGTTGAACAGTGATGAAACCGGCCTATTTTGGAAAAAATGCCATAGAGGACCAACATCACCCAGGAGGAAAAAGCATTGCCAGAACACCAGCCAATGAAGGACAGGCTGACTCTTTTGCTATGTGGAAATGCAAGTGGGGACTTCACTCTGAGAATCCGAGGGTGTTTAAGAAAAATAACGTGATGAAAAGTAAGGTGCCTGTTATATGGAGGGCTAATAGTAGGGCTTGGGTAACCAGACAATTGTTAATTGGATAGATCCATGAAGTCTTTGCTTCAAGTGTGAGAAAATACCTTCAAGAAAAACATTTGCCAATTAGATGCCTTCTTGTGATGAACAATGCTCCTGCTCACCCTCCTCCCCCAGCCTTGGCAGATGGGTTAGTGGAGTAGTCTGATTTTATCACAGTGGAGTTCCTTCCCCTTAACACAACTTCTCTAATTCAGCCCATGGACCAGCAGGTCATTTCGAACTTTAAGAAGCTCTACACCAAAGCACAGTTTCAAAGGTGTTTTGAATTGACCTCTGACACAGAATTAACACTCAGAGAATTCTGGAAAAATCACTTCAACATCCTCCATTACTAAAGTACCCTTGACAAAGCCTGGGAGCAAGTGACTTGCAGGATGATGAACTCGGCCTGGAGGAAATTGTGGCCAGACTGTGTAGCACACACAGGGACATTGAGGCTGAGCATGTTGCTCTTGTCGATGTTGTTGTGTCTCTGGGCAAAATCACGGGCTTGGAAGTTGACAATGCTGATGTGGAGGATCACAGGAATGAGCTCACCACAGAAGAACTGGAACACCTTCAGAAGGAGCAGCAAAAGACGAAGGTGGAGGAAATGTCTTGAAACACAGAGGAAGGGATTGAGGATGTTCCTAGTTCTTGATCGAAGAAATGTGTGCGACATGGGGTGAGGTGGAAAGTTTTGTGGCAAGATACCACCCTCACAAAGCTGTAGCAAACCGCATCATAAACCATTTCAATGACAGTGCCATGTCTCACTTTAGAAACATTTTAACAGGAAAAAACAAATCTCATTGGACAGGTTTTTAATGAGACAGCGGCACAGTGTGTCTCAAGCAGAGTCGAGTGGTGCCAAGAGACAGAAAAGAGAAAGAGAAAAAAACCCCAGAAGGACAGTAACCTGATGTTTTTAAGGAAAGGGACTCCCCTTATTCACCTCCTTCCACTTATGCCATCACCTCTCCTCAGTACATATAAAGTGAAGTTAAATTTTTGCTTTTATTTTATCCATTTTTTGTGTTTATTCTTTTTATGTAAGATTTTATGCATTTTCATTATGTTTGTATACCACCTTACGCATGAAGTACTATTTTAATGCCTTTAAATAAACAATCACCTGGTGTTCGGGAATGGATTAATTGATTTTAAATTAATTATTAAGGGAAAATCATTTCAGTTTTCGGAGACAATTTGGTTTCCTAACAGCCTTCGGGAACGAATTAAGTTCGACAACCGAGATTCCACTCTATTAAAATAGAAATTGTAAATATATATAAGGAAAGTGAATTTCTTGAGTTCTTGAGAGATACTATCTCAACTATCTCAGACAGCATGTAAAGAAAGGCACACGAGGATCAAGAGTTCTAGATCTCATCATTTCATCAGAGGATGTAATTGTTAGAGGGGTTTCGCATTTTCCTCCAGCTGGTGGAATTGATCATGTAGTAATCACCTGTGTTGTGGCTAGTCATATGCAGGCTTCTGCCAGGAAAGGATACATGTGGAATTATAAGGCTGGTGATTATGACAAGCTTAGGAGACGCATTCGAGCTATAACATGGAATGAAGAGTTGAGCGGTTAGGAAATAAATGCTGTATGAGAACTTACAAAGAAATGCATAACAGCATCATCATTCAAATGTATCTTAAAGGCCAAAAGGCTGAATAAGGTTGGTGTAAAATGGATGAATGTGGAGCTTAACCATGAAATCTGGAAAAATAAAGTCCTTTGGAGGAAGTTCAAGATGAATAATGGTAATTAGTCACACGAAGAATATAAAGAACAAGTCAGGAGGGTGACTCAGTTAGTAAGGAAAACAGAAGTTGAGTATGAGCAGAAATTGGCAAATCAGGTTAAGAAAAACCCTAGAGTTTTTAGATATTATTATTATTACTATTATTATTAAACAAGACCTCATGGAATCAAAGACTCACCTGGGAGGTCCTTTTATCTCACACACATCTCATCATTCCGTGTCTTAAACACATTCAAACTCTTTGCAGGCACCACACTCTCAGGCAAGGCATTCCAATCACTCACAACTCTGCATGAAAAAAACTGCCTCTCACACCCTCTTTATACAGTTTCCAGGGATGACTTCTGGTTCTCACCTGATCTCCCACTATTCTCTGTAGAACTTCTCCACCATTGATCCTATAACAACCCCTTACCAATTTGTAGGTCTCTATCATATCTCCCCTCTTCCTTCTCTCCACTAGACTCTGCAAATTACATCTTTTCAATCTTTCCTTATACTCGACATTCCAGAGGCCAGAAACTACCTTAGTCAGTCGCCTTTGGACCCTTTCCAACATCTCTTCATCCTTCTGAAAACCAGGTGACCAAATCTGGGCACAATAATCCATGTGTGCCTAGTCAAAGCCTTATACAATGGAACAAGAATCTCCCTACTTCTACACGTCAGTGTCCTCAGCATCATTCCCAGAAGTCTTTGTGTTGTCTTCACAATTTTGGCGATGTGTCCCCTAAATTTTAGAACCTTATCCACTATCACCCCCAGATCTCTTATTTCCTCTACTTCCAACAATACATTCTCACCAAGCATAAATTCTGCATCCCATCTTTATTTTCCAAATTTTAAAACCCTACATTTTGCAACATTGCACTCATATCCCCATTTGCTTGCCCAATCACCCAATATATTCAAGTCTTCTTACAAGGCCACAACATTTTCACGACTCTTTATGGTTTGTCCTAACTTTGCATCATCTGCAAACAATTGAATATCCCCATCCAAATCTTCATCAATATCATTAATATACAAGTTAAATAGTAATGGCCCTAAAACAGACCCCTGAGGCACTCCACTAGTGACTTTCTTTTTCTGGATATTGCACCCCCATACACAACTTGTTGATACCTATCAGATAGCCAGTCTCAATCCAATGCACTAATCTAATATCCAACTCCATCTGCTCTAGTTTGACTGTCAAATTATCATGAGGTACTCTATCAAAAGCTTTTGCAAAATCCAAGTATATTACTGTGTATCCTTCTCCTCTGTCCAAGGAAGCAGTCACTTTATTGTAATAAGTAAGTAGATTACTAAAACATGACCATGACCTCCCTTTAGCAAATCCATGCTGTCCATCAAAGATTATACCATTGTTGTCAACACAACTCTGGATCCTAGTTCTCACAAGCTTCTCCAACAACTTAACCACAACACCTGACACACACAGATAGGCCTATAGTTTGATGCTTGAGTTCGATATATGGCAAGTAGAAGAAAGAATGATCATGGAAAGATGAAGTTAAGAGATTAAAGTGGTAGAATGGTAGCTGCTGCAGAAGACATTGTTGAAGTATTCAGTGATCAATTTATAAGTGTGTTTCATCCTGATCAGGGTGGAATCATGAGGAACTTAAGTGTAGAGGACATAGGAGAGGATAGATTAATTGTGAGTGAGCAGGAGGTATTTGAGGAAAGAAATAACCTTGATGTTAATAAGATGATAGGATTTGATGAAATATCACCATGCATCTTAAGGGAATGTTCCATGGAACTTGCAGTAGCATTGTCATGCCTGTTTTAACAAGAGGTTTGCAACAGCACAGGTTCCAAGGGAGTGGAAGAAGGGTAAAATAGTTCCACTGCATTCACTAACTTACTTATGTACTATAACAAGGTGACAAATTCCTTGGAGAGAGGAGATGTACTTGGATTGTGCAAAGGCTTTTGATAGACTGCCACATGAAAAAATCTTAATTAAATTGAAGGAGATGGGATTGGATATCAGACTTCTGTGTTAGATCAGTGAATGGCTCTCAGATAGGTATCAGAAAGTTGTATATGCGGGTGCAGTATTTCGAAAGAGAAATGTCACAAGTAATGTGCCACAGGGGTCGGTTTTGGGGTAATTGTTGTTTCTTCAATTTGAATGCTAATTATATTGAGTTGGGTTTAACTAGTGATGTCCTGCTGTTTGCAGATGATGCAAAACTGGGAAGAGCAATGCACAGTCAGGCTGATGTTAATGCATTACAACAGGACTTGAATAGATTGCATGAATGGGAAGGTAAGTGGAACTATCAGTTCAATGTTGCCAAGTGTGCGGTTTTGAGATTTGGTAAGCAACGATGGGATGCCAAATTCCACAAGTTGTGAAGACATCACATCGAATAATAACAATGATGTGGAGAACCCTGACATGCAGAAATAGAGAGGATATGATACCATTGTATAAGGCGTTGATCAGGTTTCATTTGGATTACTGTGCACAGATTTGTTTGCCGAGTTTTCATAGTGACGAGGATATATTGGAAAGGGTACAGAGAAGATTCACAAAGGTAGACAGTGGTCTTTGGAATGAGGAGTACGAGGACAGATTGAGGGAATGTAAGTTGTAGAGCCTCATGAATAGGAGGAAGAGGGGGAGGATATGATTGAGACATATAAACTGGTCAGGGGTTGTTATCACGTAGACATGGAAGAGATGTTTCATAGAATTGGAGAGGGAAGTAGAAAAAGAGGCCATTGCTGGAAACTGTATAGAGAGGGTGTGAGCAGAGGAGTGAGAAGCAGGTTTTTGCACGGAAGGTGGGTGGTGAGTGGAACATTGCATGAGCGAGTTGTTGGTGGGACACATTGAATCAGTTTAATCAGTTGAATGAAAATTGTATGTATGAATAGTACAATAGTGAATACCTCAAGATGAGTCTCTGACTCCATGGAGGTTGGGTGTTGATAAAAATAATAATAACTCATTGTTAAATGGATAGAAACTGTATTATTATTATTAATACATTATATACACAAAAAACAACAAACAGAAATAATCTGTACAAATTTCATTGTTAACAGAAACAAAATTAAACCTGATGTAAATATGTAATAATTTTAATAATAATGAAAAAAGGAATGATTTTTTTCATCATCATCAAATTCCTGCCATGTACCCTCAAGGGGTGTACAGGATATGACAGTACTACATGAAAAAATTACATCATTACCAACCTCCTATCTACAATTTTCCTCCAAATCAGTCTGTTACTTGTCAAGACTCCAACATTATCAGATCTTATATTTCTATCGTCTAAGGCACTTTGTACCGTATCAATCCACCTATATCTTGGTCTTCCTCTGGGTCGTTTTCCTGCCAACCTGGCAGAGAACACTTGTTTTGCTAATCTTTCCTCTCCCATTCTATTTAAGTGACCATACCATCTGAGATTAGCTCTGCTAACGCATTCCTGGATGCTGACAATGTCAAGTTCTTTCCTAATATCCTCATTTTTAATATGATATTGCCATTGATGCCATCTGTTCACGCTTCTAATCTTTCTCAGGACTCTCATATCTGCGGTCTCTAGTCTTTGGTCAAGTGTTTTACTTCTGACCCAGCTCTCAGATACATAAGTTAAAATTGGTTTGAACACAGTCTTGTATACAGCTAATTTAGTGTTCCGACTAATTTCTTTCTTATTCCATATGAATTTATTCAATTGACTACCCACGATACCAGCTTTGCTGATTCTGTTGTCTATTTCTATATTTAGTTTACCATCTTCAGTAAAAATTGTAAAAATTGTGCCTAAATAGCTGAAATGTTTTACTTGTTCCACAGGTTCTCCATTCACAACACAGTTGACATTTTCAATGATTCTGCCTATTTTCATTGTCTTTGTCTTTTTATTGCTGACCTTCATACCATATCTATTACAACAGCTATTCAATTTAGTCAGAGAATCTTGCAGACTTGTAGCGGATTTATTTAGAAGTATAACATCATCCGCATAAAGCAAAGAGCTGACATTAACATCTCCAATTTTGATATCAGGTTTAATACCACATTCCTTCATAATGTGATCCATATAGATAATGAATAACAGAGGGGATAATGTACATCCTTGTCTCACACCAGATTTAACATTAAACCATCTTCCTGTACTTCCTTCAATTCTAACTGCTGACTCACAACTCAAATAAAGACTAAGTATTGCTTGATATAATGCCCCATTGACACCATATAACTGCAGCGTATTGAATAGCTTCTCTCTTGGCACCTTGTCATATGCCTTTTCCAAATCGACAAAACTTAAATACAGATCTTTGTTATATTCCCATGCTTTCTCGACTATTTGTCGTAAAGTGAAGATCTGATCCTGACAGCCTCTATTTGGCCTGAATCCAGCTTGTTCTTCGCCAAGCTTTTCTTCCACAATTCTTCTCAACCGTTTCTCAAGTATACTTGCATAGATCTTGCCAGGAACACTCAGTAGGGAAATACCTCTGTAATTCTCACATTCAGTTTTATTTCCCTTTTTATATATGGGTACTATGAGAGCTCTACTCCAATCATCGGGAATTCGTCCCTCTGTCCATGCTTTCTGAACTATGCAGTGCAGCCACTGTAAGACTCTTATACCACCATACTTCAGCATTTCTGGTCGAATATCATCTACTCCTGCTGCCTTTCCACATTTCAAGCCTTTGATGGCTTTTTCTACTTCAAGTATGGATATGTATTCCTGACTGCATGCCTGGTCAGTGTTTTTTTTTTTTATCACTGTGCTGTCATCACTGCTTGTTTCATTTAGCAGTTTTTCAAAGTAATTACTCCATACTTCAAGGATATCTCTTTCTCCTGTTTTCCTTTCACCTTTATCATCTCTAATTCCTTTTACAGCACTCTTTCTTCCATTCCTAAGCTTCTTCAACAACCTCCAGAATATGTTGCCACCTTCTTGATATTTATTTTCTATATTCTTGCCAAAGTCCTCCCATGACTTTTGTTTAGCTAGTTTTACACACTGTTTAGCTTTCTTACATTTGTCTCTGTATTCTGTAAGAGTAAAAGCTGACTTATTTGCCAGGAACTTTTGATATGCTTTCTTCTTTTCCTTCACTGCCTCTTTAACTTCCTGTGTCCACCAGGGAGTTCTGATTTTTTTATCCTTGCACACAACCTCACCACATGCCTCTCTGGCAGAATCAATCAATGTTTCCTTCAGAGTTTTGCCACTGAATCTCCAAGGTTTGATTCCTGTTCTCAAACTCTTTCATTTTCTTTTCAATAATATTTCTGTATTTTAGTCTACAGTTCACATCTGAGAGCTGCTCAACTTTTATTCGCTTTAAAACTTTCTTACATGTTATTCTTTTCAATATGAAATTCAATTTTATCCTGCTCAAGACTAAATAGTGATCACTTCCAATTTCAAATCCTCTGTACACTCTGGTGTCCTGCACCAGGGAGAAAACATCACTATCAACAATAACATAGTCAATGAGACTTTTCTTATTCCTTACCTCTTCTCTCCATGTGAATTTGTGCACATTTTTATGTTGGAACATGGTGTTAGTAATAACCAGTCCATGTCCTGAGCAGAAATCCAACAGATATTTGCCATTATTATTAGCTTTGCTCTTTTCTCCAAATTTTCCCAAAATATTTTTGTATGTCTCACAATCATTTCCTACTCTACTATTTAGATCCCCAACAAGGACCAACTTTTCCTTTTTCATTGTGTCAGTTGCTTTTTCTAAAGCCTCAAAAAATTCCTCCACTTCTACCTTAGTAGAACCTTCTGTGGGACCATAGGCACAAATAAGTCTCATTGTCCAGTTCCCCATTCTCATATTTGCCCACATTACTCTACTTGAGACTGACTGCCATTCAAGAAGATTAGCCTCGTATTTTGTGTTGAATACTATGGCTACTCCTTCTTTTCCTTGATTGTCATTTCCTGAATATAACATTTTGTATTTATTGCTCAGAAAGATCTCACCAATTTTGGTCTTTTTTGTTTCAGTCACCCCTATTATGTCGATCTGGTACTTATCTAATTCCTCAGCTAGCTCCATTTTTTTGCCATTCAGGCTTCTTACGTTGATAGTACCGATCTTTAACTCTGGTGATGTTGAGTAGGGGTTCGTTTTTAATATTTGTTCCAGTAGCTGACTTTTCGCTGTTCGCCCTGGTTCCCTGGCGAAAACAACGGGGGCCTTGTTTAACCGGGCGACGCCCCAGCCGGCATGAAATTTTGTCATGTTGTACCATCATTTTTTATTTTGGTTTAACCAATAAGAATACAATTTGGTCGGCTAAATCCAAAATTGCCAGCCCATCCTCGTTCGTTCAGTATCAAAGTAGATACCCAACAGGGTGCACCACGAGAAGGTGAGGATTGGACATTAGGTCAGAAGCCCTGGTCGGTTCTCCGCATTCCTTTAAAGGCTATGTGGAGGTCTCCTCTCAGTTATACAGCTTTGACCCTTAAGCACCCCAATGATTTTTTTAAAATATGTAATCAAATGCATGTAATGTATGTATCATATGATACATACATTAAATTTGATTACATATGATACATACATGTAATGTATGTATCATATGTAATAAAATGCATGCAATGTAAGCATCATATGTAATCAAATATATGTAACATATGTAATCAAATATATGTAATTTGTTTAAGTTAAGGGATATTACATCCCATAGTTTCTTAGCCGAATAAGAAACTCAAAGAGTTTCATGCCGAATATAGTAGAAACTATATAACGTTCGGTGATTCCAAGCGTAAGCAAATACCTGGATACTGCAGCACTGATCCCAAAGGGTAGTGCAAGCTGGGGCAACTCGTGGTAGAAGTGGAGCAAGCTCAGATCACTATTCTTGATGTTTGCCCATAATGTGAACTTAGCTCCTAGGAACTGTATTTTTGTTCACATTATGAGAGAAGGTCACTACCCAGACCGGTTTCGACCTTTATTGAGGTCTCATCAGTGAGTAGGCAGACCTAGTTAATATCAAGTTTGTAGCGAACAGAAATTGTACCCCTTCTATGAGTATTGCCGTGAGGTGCGGCACTTCACATATCTAATAAAATATATGTATCATATGTAATCAGATATAGGTAACATATGTAATCAGATATAGGTAACATATGTAATCAGATATAGGTAACATATGTAATCAGATATAGGTAACATATGTAATCAGATATAGGTAACATATGTAATCAAATATATCTAACATCATCAGCATCATACATATCAAGGATATAGGCCTAGTATGGCCTGTTCCGGTCTTAGAAGTCATTGTTGAATCGTTTAAGAGGATGTCCTGGTGTTCTTTTTCCTAATGGCGTGTACTTTAAGGCTTGTTTTGGTAATCTTTCTGTTTTCATTCTTTGAACGTGTTCCATCCATCTATGTTTATATTTTTTAATTTTTTCAATTACTGGTTCTTGGTTTATTTCTTCCATAATATCTTCGTTTCTTTTGTGATCAAATAGGGTATACTATACAGTTTTTCTCATAAACTTCATTTCTGCTATTGTTAATCTTTGTTTGTCTTGTTTTATTGTCTAGATTTCGCTTCCATATATTAAGACCGGTAGGACTAATGTAATGTATACTTTTAGCATGGTTTGTTTTTGAACTAGGTTTGGTTAAAATATAGAGTTAATTACTCCTGTTATTTTTAAATATTTTGCAATTTTTATGTTTATATCTTTTTCATTTTCGTAAGTGATCATACATCCTAAGTAGTTAAATGAATTCACCTGTTCTAAGATCTTGTTATCTAATACTATTTTATTTCATGCTGGATCTTTTCATTTAGAGGCCATAGTTTGATTTTTTCATTGATATTATCATATCATAATCTTTGGATATCTCATTTAGATTTAAAATAGCTTTCTGTAAGTTATCTTCAGAATTTTTAATTATTATTTGGTCGACTGCAAAGAGGAGAGTGGTTAAGTTAACTGTAGGTGAAAGTTTAATTCCTTGATGTAAATTTTTACTCCATTTTATAATTATTTCATTTAAGTAGATATTAAAAAGAGTTGTTGAGAGGGGACATCCCTGTCGGACCCCTTGTTTTATCTCTCTTTTATATGATAGCTCATGATTTAATCATATTTGTATTTGATTATTTTCATACATACTTGTGACAGCTTTTAGGATATTATTTGGTATTTGTCTTTCTTTTAATAAGTTAAATAATGTTTCTTTTAACTTTGTCAAATGCTTTTTCAAAGTCAATAAATGCAATATGTGTTTCTAAATTATATTCTCTTCTTTTCTCTATTATTAATTGGCAGAAGGCTGGGTCTATACATGATCGTCCTATTCTAAATCCATTTTGTACCTCTAGAATAAAGTTTTCGGAATATTTCATTAGTTTGTTATTTAAGATTCTGCTATATATTTTGTAACAGGAATTTAGTATATGATACCTCTATAGTTTTTAGGGTTATTTCTATTAATAAGTTAGGTGTGAGATGGATGAATAAAGAGATTAAGCATGCAATACAGAGAAAAAGGGCATTGTGGAGGCAGTATAAGAGAAGTGGAAGTAACCAATTTCATGAGTTCTACAAAGACCAGGCAAGGAGAGTGACTTGGTTGGTGAGAGTAGCTAAAGAGAGGTATGAACAGCAGTTAGCTAATGAAGCTAAAAAGAATCCTAGGGAGTTCTTTCGATATGTAGCCAGCAAAAGAAAGAATGATTATGGAAGGATGACATTGATTGGAGGAAATGGTATAAAGACAGCTGTTGCAGAATGTGTGGTGGAGATACTTAATGAGCAGTTCATAAAGATCTTTCAATCTTGTGAATGTGACTTCATGGAGAGATTAAGAGCAGTTGATGATGGGGAGGAGAGACTGACTGTAAGTGAGCAAGAGGTGTTTGGGGAGTTGAGTAAACTAGATGTAAATAAGGCTGTTGGACTTGATGATATATCACCGCGTATTCTAAAGGAATGTGTCAGAGAGTTGACACCTGCCTTGACATATTTTTTTAATACGAGTCTTGCACTTCGTCAAGTCCCTAAAGAGTGGAAGGAGGGCAAGATTGTGCCACTTCATAAAGGAAGGTGATCGAACTCAATCATCAAACTATAGGCCTATCTGTGTGTCAGGTGTTGTGGTTAAGTTGTTGGAGAAGCTTGTGAGAACTAGGATCCAGAGTTCGGTTGACAACAATGGTATAATCTTTGATGGACAGCATGGATTTGCTAAAGGGAGGTCGTGTTTTAGTAATCTATTTACTTATTACAATAAAGTGACTGCTTCCTTGAAGAGAGGAGAAGGATACGCAGTAATATACTTGGATTTTGCAAAAGCTTTTGATAGAGTACCTCATGATAAGTTAACAGTCAAACTAGAGCAGATGGGGTTGGATATAGATTAGTGCATTGGATTGGAGACTGGCTATCTGATAGGTATCAACAAGTTGTGTATGGGGGTGCAATATCCAGGAAAAGGAAAGTCACTAGTGGAGTGCCTCAGGGATCTGTTTTAGGGCCATTACTATTTAAGTTGTATATTAATGATATTGATGAAGATTTGGATGGAGATATTCAGTTGTTTGCAGATGATGCAAAGTTGAGACGAACCATAAAGAGTAGTGAAGATGTTGTGGCCTTGCAAGAAGACTTGAATAAATTGAGTGATTGGGAAAGCAAATGGGGATGCGAGTTCAATGTTGCAAAATGTAAGGTTTTAAAATTTGGAAAACAAAGATGGGATGCAGAATTTATGCTTGGTGAGAATATATTGTTGGAAGTAGAGGAAATAAGAGATCTGGGAGTGATAGTGGATAAGGATCTAAAATTTAGGGGACACATCGCCAAAATCGTAAAGACAACACAAAGACTTCTGGGAATGATGAGGACACTGACGTGTAGAAGTAGGGAGATTCTTGTTCCATTGTATAAGGCTTTGATTAGGCCACACATGGACTATTTTGCCCAGATTTGGTCACCTGGTTTTCAGAAGGATGAAGAGATGTTGGAAAGGGTCCAAAGGCGACTGACTAAGGTAGTTTCTGACCTCTGGAATGATGAGTATGAGGAAAGATTGAAAAGATGTAATTTGCAGAGTCTAGTGGAGAGAAGGAAGAGGGGAGATATGACAGAGACCTACAAGTTGGTAAGGGGGTTGTTATAGGATCAATGGTAGAGAAGTTCTACAGAGAATAGTGGGAGATCAGGGGAGAACCAGAGGTCATACCTGGAAACTGTATAAAGAGGGTGTGAGTAGGGGAGTGAGAGGCAGGTTTTTTTCGTGCAGAGTTGTGAATGATTGGAATGCCTTGCCTGAGAGTGTGGTGTCTGCAAGGAGTTTGAATGTGTTTAAGACCAGGTATGATGAGATGTGTGTGAGATAAAAGGACCTCCTAGATGAGTCTTTGACTCCATGAGGTCTTGTTTAATAATAATAATAATATTACTTTTTTAAAGATAGGAATCACAATTCCTTTTTTCCATTCTGTTGGGGGGATATCAGTTTAATAAATTTTATTTAAAAAGAATAAGAGTCTTTCTTTGAATCTAGTTTCTGCATATTTATATAGTTCTGAACCTAGCTTATCTTCCCCATGTGATTTTGCACGTCTTGTTTCTTTCAGGCTGATTTCTAATTCGTCTTTAATTATTTCCTTTTCATTTTCGTTAATTGTTTGCCAGTTGTCTTTTTTAAAATACTTGTCTGTCCACAATTCTGTGTAGTAATTTAGAAATTCTTCTAATTTCAATTCAGTGTTTCATTTTATGTTTTCTTTGGTATCTGCATTTAGGTGTTTCAAAATTTTATATATATCGGGTCTTATTTTATATAAATCATGTTTTAAATTAGAAACAAATTTGTTCCATGATTCTGTGTCTTATTCTGACTTTTCTTTTAGCTATGGCTCTTATTCTTTTATATTCTATTTCATCTTCTAATATTTTACTGCTTAACCATTTCTGATAGGTTTCGTTTTCCTTTTTGATTATTTCTTTCATTGTATCATCACAGATCTTCAGTATTTTCCTTTTATTGAATTTTTTGGTCTTTCCTATGCTTTCATTTGCTGCTGCATTTAGTATCATTTTTATATTAAGCCATTCTATTTCTATTTCTTCATTTTGTTTTATTTTATCTAGATACTGGTTAATTCTTTGTTCATATAGCCATTATACATTTGTGTCATTCAATGGTCTAGTTTTACAAACAAATGTTTCAATTTTTCTTTCTGTTCTTGTTACTTGTAGCCATTTAGGTGGTAATCTTAATTTTATTTTAACAAGGAAGTGGTCACTACTTATTTCATTTCCTCTATGAACTCTAACATCTAGTGAAAATTTTGATGTATTTTCATTTAATATGAAGTAATCTAATATTGATTTCCATCCTCTTGCTGCCCAAGTATATTTATGCATGTCTTTATGTTTATAGAAGGAATTCATTACTTTCAGGTTATTATAAACTACAAAATCAATCAATTTTTTACCATTTCTGTTTAGAGTGTGTTCTCCATGTATTCCTATATTATTATTAATTTTCGTGTTTCCAATTGTTGCATTTAAGTCTCCTGCTAAAATTATGTAATCATTTTTATTTATTTTATTATATATGTTTTGTAGCTGATTATAAAAATCAATACTATCCTATCCTCTTCCTTCTTCTGGGGCATATAAACCAATTATTGTTAAATAGCCTCTATCTATTTTTATTCTAGCTTCTATTATTCTTTCATTCCATAATTTATAATGTTTTAACTGTTTTGAAAGGGAGTTATGAATCCAAATCTTGACTCCTGCTTGTGCTCTTTGGTCTCTGTCGACTCCACTGTATATCACATTAAAATTTTCAGTTCTGATAGTTCCTTTTAATTTCTTTTTTGTTTCAGTGATTACTGCTATTTTAAAATTTTTTTTATTTAATAACTGGTCTAATTCTATTTCTTTATATGCTATTCCTCTTACATTCCAGTTTGCTATGTGTATTATATTTTGTCATTTCCATTTTCGTTTTCCGTTTACCATTCCAGGGTCGTTTCCCATAGATTCAATCTGATTATCTTTTTCTCTCAGCTTACAAGTATGGTTATGTTCTCCATGTCAGGGGATTACACTGACGATGGAATAGTTCAGTGGTAGGGATGCTACCTTAAGTCTTCTTAACTCACCTTCTTCCGAATTTAAACCAGAGGAATAGGGTATATTGAAGGGGAAAGGGTAGATTATAGAAGAAATATAGTAAGGTTTATAGAGGACATAGTTGTAAGGCCAGAAATGAAAAGACCCCATGGCCCTCGAGTACTCTAATAGCACAAGGGTCATAAAGTAAGAAGAGTTGGCTGATAAGGCCTTATAGGATAGATTAAAGTAAGTGTGTCTTCCTCAAAGTAGAAGAGGAAGAGGATAGATCCAGCTAGTGTTCCATGGGAGTGACGCTTCCCTTACAATCAAGATGATTACCCCTTATGGCCCTGTTGTTCCACGAGTCCTTATTCAGTATATTCGGACCACCCCACCATATATATATATATATATATATACATATATACACACACAAGTGCATGTACACACAACACAAACACACACATGGTGGGCTCCCCTATCTGCCACCCAGGGGACTTGCTCTCTATGGGTTACAGGGTCCCCTGAGAGTATATGTAACATATGTAATCAAATATATGTAACATGTGTAATCAAATGTATGTAACATGCAAATTATTAGTTTTCTTATTTAAGCGATATTAATGTTAAGTCTTCCGACATAACACATATGTAATCAAATGCATGTAATGTATGTATCAAATGTAACCAAATGCATGTAATGTATGTTTCATATGTAATGAAATATATTTAATCAAATTCATGTATTATATGTAATCAAATGCATATAATGTATGCAACATATATAATCAAATATATTATGAAATGCATGTATCAGATGTAATCAAATGCATGTATCAGATGTAATCAAATGCATGTAACATATGTAATTAAATATGTGTAACATCAAATTTATGTAAAGTATGCATCATATATAATCAAGTATATGTAACATTTGTAATCAAATATATATAACATATGTAATCAAGTTAATGTAATGTATGTGTAATATATATACAAATATAAGTAATATGTAACCAAATGTATGTAATGTATGTATCATATGTTATCAAATGTATGTATCATATTGAAAATTTATTTATCACTAGGTTAGACTATAATAGATTTAGTTTAATCCTTTATCCCAGTGAGAGCAAACAAAGTTTGCGCCTGAAAATATCTTCAGGACTAAATATAGTGTTGTACTATCTTATCCAGTAAGTAGTGCAACACCAAGGCAAAGTAGTGCCTTGGTGTTGCACTACTTACTGGATAAGATAGTACAACACTATATTTAGTCCTGAAGATATTTTCAGGCGCAAACTTTGTTTGCTCTCACTGGGATAAAGGATTAAACTAAATCTATTATAGTATGTATCATATGTATGTAAAGTATGTATATGTAATCTAATATATATAAAATATGTAATCAAATGCATGTAATATATGTATCATATGTAATCAAATGCATGTAATATATGTAACATATGTAATCAAATGCATGTAATATATGTATCATATGTAATCAAATGCATGTAATGTATGTATCATATGTAATCAAATGCATGTAATGTATGTATCATATGTAATCAAATGCATGTAATGTATGTATCATATGTAATCAAATGCATGTAATGTATGTATCATATGTAATCAAATGCATGTAATGTATGTATCATATGTAATCAAATGCATGTAATGTATGTATCATATGTAATCAAATGCATGTAATGTATGTATCATATGTAATCAAATGCATGTAATGTATGTATCATATGTAATCAAATGCATGTAATGTATGTATCATATGTAATCAAATGCATGTAATGTATGTATCATATGTAATCAAATGCATGTAATGTATGTATCATATGTAATCAAATGCATGTAATGTATGTATCATATGTAATCAAATGCATGTAATGTATGTATCATATGTAATCAAATGCATGTAATGTATGTATCATATGTAATCAAATGCATGTAATGTATGTATCATATGTAATCAAATGCATGTATCATATGTAATCAAATATATGTATCATATGTAATCAAATGCATGTAACATATATAATCAAATATATGTAATCAAATACATGTAATATATTATATGTCGTTTTGAATTTTGTTCAAAATTCCTTAACTCTCAATACTCCATAGGCTGTACCTCTGAGAAGAATGAAACTGTGGTCTTGTGAGACAAAGAATTGGAAATAGAGTATGCCAACTTCTTTTTCTGAACCTGGCTCTATCTCCCTCTTCAAACTCAGATTTATTTGTGTAAGCTGCACCACTCTGAATCCTAGGATATACTGAAAATATGATCAGGGAGTTAGAAACCAGTCTGCGTTCACTCTTCTCAGCAAAATTTTATAACTTGCAATCGTGACCTTATCTTAAACTAATTCCCGGCTTTATATGGTTCGTTTTACGTTATGAGCAGGTGCAGTAGTTCTAGACACAGGGAAGACAAATTTCATAGTAATAATAAAACAATTTACTTACACTGATATATCATATAATACATTTATAAAACTTAGTCTATCATTCAATTATAATACACATATAAATCATCGCACTCTCTTGCACATAGATAAATAAAACACTCTTGAAATTTCAGGTCTCAGAATACTAAATCATACTAAATCTTAATCTTTTTCACTTAGTCAGATATCTCTATTAATTACATATAAGAATTCATTCATGACTTAACAGTCCTATCCAATTTACACATTTATCTCTTTCCTAAACCTTAACAAAAACTTAAGTAAATTTCTCTCTAACACATCATACGAGTCAGTGACATTCTCTTTCAAATTAATCGCCCACAGTTCTAGGAATGTCTTTCAACACTTAATTAAGATTTTCACATTTAATTCACTAAACAGTAGACATAAATTTCTCCTTACCGGTTTACAGCATTTTCTCTCTGGGCCATTTCAGATCTTATATCAGATATCAGACTACTACCTTGAATTTTCCCTCTTGTACTCAGATTTTATTATTATTCATTATTCCTCCTAAGTTCTGCAGGGCTATCTTTTGTCTCCAACTGGTAGTTTCTCTTTGTCACACGATCATACTCTCCACTAGCCAAGGGAACCACGTCGAGGCTACCTACCAGCCGAACAATCCATGTCATAGGAAATCAGCTGCAGGAAGACGTCTCAAAAAAAGCCTGGTGCCTAACGATACCATCGCTTTTAAACTATGCGCCGTTTCCATCTGTCGTCACCCGCGCATGCCACGTATGCTCCTCGCGTCTATCAGCACATAGCGCCACTCACGGCAAACTCCCGAAACTCTCGTAACTTTACAGTGGAATGAAGGGGGGAAAACAAGAAAGAACAGGTGGCGGGCTTGCTATCCTTTTGAAGACCCCAGAAATCAAATTCAAAGAAATCACCCTAAATCAATATTTAAAAAATGACAGTTCAACGGAAGCTCAAGCTGTTGAAATACATCTACCAAACCATTCTATTTCAATCACAAACGTCTACCATCCTGATAATACAAAT
The DNA here is from genome assembly GCF_054136105.1 of Typopeltis vanoorti. Taxonomy (NCBI): domain Eukaryota; kingdom Metazoa; phylum Arthropoda; class Arachnida; order Uropygi; family Thelyphonidae; genus Typopeltis; species Typopeltis vanoorti. The sequence goes on from NW_028328177.1 coordinate 660,309, forward strand.
ATTGATACAGACATCATTGAAAAGCTAATCGAATCTCTAACTGATGCAACCATTATACTTGGTGACCTAAATGCAAAAAGCCCAACGTGGGGCTCCCCCAATTTAGACCATAAAGGTCAACAATTGGAAGACCTCTTTACAGATTTGGAACTCACAACAATTAACAATGGACAGAGCACCTATCTTTCTAAAACTACGGGAACTGAATCTGCTATTGACATCACAGCCATTAATTATAGTATTGCATCAAGTGCACAATGGAAAATTCTGGGAAATGCCATCAGTGACCACAGACCCATAATAACAACACTAAACTTCAAGATTGAACAAGAACAGCAAACCAAAAGGACGTGGAACTTCAGAAAAGCTGACTGGACAAGGTTTACTCAAACCTTGGAGAGCCTCTGTCAAGATGAACCTGTCTCTGGAAACCTCGACAGAAAATTACAGATCCTTACTTCACACATCAGTAAAGCTGCCAAAGCAACAATACCAAGAGGCCAGCAGAAAAATACCTGGATACCATACTGGAAAGATCACAATATTGATTCAATGATTACAGAAAGAGACAATATCAATGAACAATTCAGAATTAATAAAACTGATGATTACAGAAAGAAATTAATGGATATAACACACAAAATAGAGCAGGAAATTTGGAAGTGCAAACAAGAGAAATGGGCAGAACTTTGCAGTAACCTGGATCCAAGAAAAGACAGCCAACACTGGAACATTATTAGAATCCTAGACAATATCAAAAAAGAGAACCAACAGAAAACAAACTTCATCATAAATGCTGGGAAACAAGCTATTACAGACCAAGAAATTGCAAACACACTGGCAAAAACCTATTCAAACAACTCCAAACTTCAGTATAACAGAGAGGAAAAGCCCCTCAATAAACTCACAAGTAAAATGCTAAAACAAGCAAGAACATACCAAACTAATGACATCTTCTCCGAAGAATTTACACTAGGTGAACTAAATTCATCAATCGAGAAAACTGCACCTAATAAATCCCCTGGTAATGATCTTATCTTTGGTCATATGGTCAAACACCTTGGCAAAAATGCCAAAGAACAACTTCTGGACATTCTCAATACCTCTTGGCGAACAGGCAAACTTCCAAAAGAATGGAAAAAATCAGTTATTGTACCCATCCTGAAACCTAACAAAAATGCTGCAGAATGTCAAAGTTATAGACCTATCGCATTAACTAGCATACTTTGTAAAATTACTGAAAGAATCATACACTCCAGGCTTATGCACTGTCTGATAAAAAATAAGAAAATCAACTACTACCAAACTGCCTATAGAACTCGTCATTCGACAACAGATCAATTATTCATTTCTGCCAAACAATAATAGATTCATTTCAGGAAAAACCAACAAAAAAGACAACTGCCATATTCCTTGATATGACTGCTGCTTTCGATCGTGTTTGGATCAAAAAATTAATACAAACAATACATGATATTGGAATTAGAGGAAACGCTTTAATCTGGATTGCTGATTTCATCAGAGGAAGAAAGATCAAAGTCAGAATCAATGCAGCAATATCAAAAGAGCGGAGAACCTGGGCTGGTGTTCCCCAGAGCTCAGTACTCAGTCCCTTACTATTCCTTCTATATGTCAATAATATTCATCCCTACCTTACAGAAGACACAAAAGTAACTTGCTATGCAGATGATATAGCCATCTGGCACACTAGTGCTAAAATCACAGAATCAGAGGAAATTCTAAACAAATCCATGAGAGGATTAGAAAAATGGTCAGACGAACTTAAACTCAAAATCAACCCAGACAAAACAAAACTAAGTACATTTAGCACAGACAGGAAAAATAGACATTCCTACAATCCCAAAGTCATGATCAATAACAAGCTAATTGAAAAAGTCACAAATCCAAAATACCTTGGTATTACGCTTGATCAAGAATTACGTTTTGCACAACACATCTCTAACACTTCCAACAGAGCTCTAAAAAAATTAAATATACTGAAAAGGCTTTGTGGAACAAATTGGGGCGCAAAGCCAAAAATCCTCAAAACTACTTACACTACACTAATAAGGCCAATAATGGAATATGCAGCACCTATCTGGTCACCTTCGGCCTCATCGGTAAAGAAAAAACTAGACAAAATACAAGCAAAAGCATCCAAGATTATCATTGGTGCAGTCTCATCCACTAACAACATCAGAGCCCAACAGGAATGTGGGCTTGACCTGCTGGAGGACAGACGAAAATTTGCCACCATAAAATTCATAAATAATATCAGAAGCTACCAAAGTGATCATATCTCCCTAAAAACTTATGAACATTGGAATCAAAATTGCAGACTTCACAGATCATCAACTTTACAATATGATGACACTATCAGGAAAGAAATAGGTCTTGATCAGCTAAATGTTCACATAAACAAAGAACCTCTATTTTCCAGTCCTTTACCCTCAAATACCTCCATAAATCTAAACCTTACCAAACTCTGTACAAAAAAAGAACCAAAAGAAATGCTTAAAGAAAAAGGCCTAAATACCATCAACCTTCTTTCATCCTCCAAACAGGTTATTTGTTATACCGATGGATCATCTGACACCAATATGATTAATGGAGGCGCTGGTGTTCTCCTTCTACTCCCGAAAGGTGAAAAACTTTCAATAAAAGTTGGATCTGGGAGAATCGCTTCCAATTTTACCAGCGAACTCTACGCAATAAATAAAGCACTAGAAGCCTACTTAAATCTATCATCATCTCAACAATCTGAAGGAATTATAATTTACAGTGACTCAAGATCAGCTATGGAGGCAATCAAAAATGGCAATACCAAGCTCACACAAGACATCCATTAACTCTTAAATCAACTAAAGTGTTTAGGTAAAAGTTGCATTTTACAATGGATTCCTGCTCATGTAGGCATTGATCACAACGAAGCAGCTGATAAATTAGCAAAAGAGGCCAGAGAACTCAACCAAGAAACTCATATGATAACTCTTGCTGATGCCAATGCACTAGCAAAAGCTAAACTAATTCCATTGAAACCAGTGATACAACATCAAATTCCCGAGATCAATGCTGACAGAAGGACCTCCACCATGATAGCAAGACTACGAACAGGACATTATAGAGGAATGAAGATCAATACAGATGATATGAGAACATATAGAAACTGCAACAACTGCCCCAATACTGAACTGACACCCACTCGCATCTTTACCTGTCCGGCAATTACAGCAGCCTTGCAAGAAATATATCCTAATCCTGAACAACAGCTCTATACAAACAAAATCACAGACATAGCCAAAGCAGTACAAGGAGCACACGGAAACATCTAAGACTCTTCAAAGGACAAGACAACAACAACAAGGGGGGGAGAAAGCACCGTTCTGGATAACTGAAACACAGAAGTTGGCCGTTTCGCATTTAGTTTAGTATTTTGATTCTCTTACACAATTCGCAAATGGTTAATTGTTCACATAAAAATTCCGAGTAAGAAACTACTAATTTTTAAACACTGAAATTCCACAATACTAAATAAGATTATACATTACTAAATTACTATTATACACAAGTACACTCATTTCTGGTAAATTATTAATTTTCTTATTTAAGCGATATTAATGTTAAGTCGTCCGACATAACACATATGTAATCAAATGCATGTAATGTATGTATCATACGTAATCAAATATATGTAATATATGTAATCAAATGTATGTAATGTATGTGTCACATGTAATCAAATGCATGTAATATATGTATAATATGTAATCAAATATATGTAACGTTTGTAATCAAATGCATGTAATGTATGTATCATATGAAATAAAATATATGTAACATATGTAATCAAATGTATGTATCGTATGTAATCAAATATATGTAACATATATAATCAAATATATGAAATGTATGTGTCATATGTAATCAAATGCATGTAATGTATGTATCATATGTAATCAAATGCATGTAATGTATGTGTCATTTGTAATCAAATATATGTAACGTATGTAATCAAATGTATGTATCATATGTAACCAAATGCATTTAATGTGAGTATCTTATGTAATCAAATATATGTAACATATATAATCAAATGTATCTAATGTATGTATTATATGTAATCAAATGCATAGAATATATGTATCATATATAATCACATATATGTAATGTATCATATGTAATCAAATTCATGTAATGTATGTATCATATGTAATCAAATGCATGTAATGTATGTATCATATGTAATCAAATATATGTAACATATGTAATCAAATGTATGTATCATATGTAATCAAATATATGTAACATATATAATCAAATGTATGTAATGTATGTATGATATATAATCAAATGCATGTAATGTATGTATCATATGTAATCAAATATATGTAACATATATAATCAAATGTATGTAATGTATGTATGATATATAATCAAATGCATGTAATGTATGTATCATATATAATCAAACATGTATAATGTATATGTTATTTTAATCAAATTAATGTAATGTATGTATTATATATAATCAAATATATATAACATAAGTAATCAAATGTATATAATGTATTTATCATATGTAATCAAATGCATGTACTGTACGTATCATATGTAATCAAATGTATGTAATGTATTTATCATATGTAATAAAATGCATGTAATATATGTATCATATGTAATCAAATGCATGTAATGTATGTATCATATATAATCAAATGCATGTAATGTATGTATCATATATAATCAAATGCATGTAATGTATGTATTATATGTAATCAAATATATGTAACATATGTAATCAAATGTATGTATCATATGTAATAAAATGCATGTAATGTATATATCATATGTAATCAAATATATGTAATGTATGTATGATATATAATGAAATGCATGTAATGTATGTATCATATATAATCAAATGCATGTAATGTATGTATCATATATAATCAAATGCATGTAATGTATGTATTACATGTAATCAAATATATGTAACATATGTAATCAAATGCATGTATCATATGTAATAAAATGCATGTAATGTATGTATCATAGGTAATCAAATGCATGTATTGTATGTATCATATGTAATCAAATATATGTAACATATGTAATCAAATGTATGTATCATATGTAATCAAATGCATGTAATGTATATATCATATGTAATCAAATATATGTAACATATGTAATCAAATATATGTAATGTATGTATGATATATAATGAAATGCATGTAATGTATGTATCATATGTAATCAAATGCATGTAATATATCTATCATATGTAATCAAAAATATGTAACATATGTAATCAAATATATGTATCATATGTAATCAAATGTATGTATCATATGTAATCAAATGCTTGTAATTTATATATCATATGTAATCAAATATATGTAACATATGTAATGAAATGTATGTAATGTATGTATCATATATAATCAAATGCATGTAATGTATGTATCATATGTAATCAAATGCATGTAATATATGTATCATATGTAATCAAATATATGTAACATATATAATCAAATGTATGTATTATATATAATCTAATGCATGAAATGTATGTATCATACATAATCAAATATATAGTGTATGTGTTATTTTAATCAAATGCATGTAATCTATGTATCATATGTAATCAAATGAATGTGATATATGTATCATATATAATAAAATATATGTGACATATGTAATCAAATGAATATAATGTATTTTTCATATATAATCAAATGTATATAATGTATTTTTCATATGTAATCAAATGCATGTCATGTATGTATCATATGTAATCAAATGCATGTAATGTATGTATCATATGTAATCAAATATATATAAAATATGTAATCAAATGTATGTAATTTATGTGTCATACGTAATCAAATGCATGTATTGTATGTATCATATGTAATCAAATATATGTAACATATCTAATCAAATATATGTATCATATATAATCAAATGCATGTAATGTATATATCATATGTAATCAAATATATGTAATTATGTATCATATATAATCAAATGCATGTAATGTATGTATCATATGTAATCAAATGCATGTAATATATATATCCTATGTAATCAAATATATGTAACATATGTAATCAAATATATGTATCATATGTAATCAAATGTATGTATCATATGTAATCAAATGCATGTAATTTATATATCATATGTAATCAAATATATGTAACATATGTAATGAAATGTATGTAAATTATGAATCATATATAATCAAATGCATGTATTGCATGTATCATATGTAATCAACTGCACGTAATATATGTATCATATGTAATCAAATATATGTAACATATATAATCAAATGTATGTATCATATGTAATCAAATGCATGTAATGTATATATCATATGTAATCAAATATATGAAACATATGTAATCAAATGTATGTAATATATGTATCATATGTAATCAAATGCATGTAATGTTTTTATCATATATAATCAAGTATATGTAATGCATGTGTCATATGTAATCAAATGCATGTAATGTAGTTATCATATGCAATCAAATGCATGTAATGTGTGTATCATATATAATCAAATATATATAACATATGTAATCAAATGTATGTAATGTATGTATCTTATGTAATCAATTGCATCTAATGTATGTATCATATGTAATCAAATGCCTGTAATGTATTTATCATATGTAATCTAATATATGTAACATATGTAATCAAATGTATGTAATGTGTGTTTCATATGTAATCAAATGCAATATAATGTATGTATCATATGTAATGAAATGCATGTAATGTATTTATCATATATAATGAAATATATATAATGTATGTGTCATATGTAATCAAATGCATGTAATATATGTATCATATGTAATCAAATATATGTAGTTTATGTATCATATATAATTAAATATATGTGTCATATATGCAATAAATATTCTTAACTGATGTATGAGGTATCCAACTATAGACCTTCTGGAGTGATGGTGATGATTTTGAAATAGTTGGTTAGGGCTTGCAAACAGAAATGGGTTGACAGGGAATGTATACTTCACAATAAACAGCATGGGTTTACTAAGGTCATGTTTTAGAAATTTGGCACAAATTCTATAATAATATTATTATAGAACTTTCCTATTTTATATGCTGTATTCTGTCAAGGCTTTTGACATAATACAGCATCGAAAACTGTTCTACAGATTGGAGAATATGGGAGTAGATTATTAAATATTAGTGTGGATAAAAGAATGATTGAATATGGTAGATAGCGAAAAGTGATTTATGTATGGATGCGTATCTGCAAGATTTAAGGTAGCTAGTGGTGTACTACATGGATCAGTCCTTGATCCAGTGGTATACATTCTATGCATTAATAACATTGGGAATGATGTGACAGGCAACATATAGCTATTTACAGTTTATGCCAAGATAAACAGAGTAATTAGGAATGCAGCTGATATGCAATGCTTGTGGAATCATTTGAATAGACTGGAATTGTAGGCACATGAAAATGGCTATCAGTTGAATATTAGAAAATGTAGAGTCATACAAATTGGCATGATGAAATACCCAATGTCATATATTAGTGAGATTTTGCTGAAAGAAACTGACCAGGTAAGGAATCTTCCAATTTTAGTAGACAGGTTCGAAGTTTAAGGGCGATATTCCAATGATTCCAAATACAGCTCAGAGAATAATTGCAATGCTGAAACGAACCATGACATGTAAATAAGAAAGTCATTTTGACTCTTTACTGGGCTTGGATAATACCTTACTTGGACTATTGTTCACAGGTCTGGTGTCCATGCACATTCTGATGCAGTGGAGAAACTGCAAAGTAGAATGCTAAAAATAATATTAGGATTGTGTAATACTGATTATGAAGACAGATTGAAAATATGTAGACTGCAGACACCAGTAGAGAGAAGAAAAAATGGATGATGTGATTGTGACTTACAAATTTCTGAAAGGGTGATACAGTATTTCAGTTGATGAAATATTTTATTTTATGGAAGGTGGGGTAAAAGATGAAAGGTGAAATCATTGGAAGTTGAGCATGAATGCCACCAAGAAAGGTAGGGTTGCGAGCTAGTTTTTTCTCTCATAGAGTGGTGCATGATTGGAATTATTAAAACTTGAAATCAGAATTACATCTGAAATTCAATATATCAATAAGACACCTGTGGAATACTAATTTCACAAATAAAATTTAAGCAACAACGTTCAAACTAGCATGCCACATATTTATTATTATTATTATTATTATTATTATTATTATTATCTGAGCCCTCCAGGGAGTCAAGGGCTCATCGAGGGAGGCTATAAATCATACAAATCAGCTATCATACCTTCCCGTAAATTAATTTACATTAGATGCACTCACTACCCCTAAGGGCAAATTATTCTATTCACTCACTGCTCACTGTGAGAAAAATCTAGCTCTTACCCCTTTCTTGACCATGAACAAACTTAAGTTCCACCGATTCCCCTGTGTTCTCTCCTCACCGTCCATATAACCAAAAATATCGTCAGTTGAATTATTATAACACCTATTCAAAATTCATAGACCTCTATCATAACACTGGTCTTTCTCCAGTTAACTAGAGTCTGCAATCCACATACTCGCAATCTGTTCTCATAATATGGATATAATCTTTGTAACTCTTCTTTACACCCATTCCACGGCTTCGTTATCCCCTTGGAAAAGGGGAGACCAAATCTGCGCACAATAATCTAGGTGTGGTCTTATCAAAGCCTTATAAAGAGGCAAAATTACTTCCTTATCCTTACATGTCAAATTTCGCTTCAGCATAGAAATTATCCTCTGAGTTGTATTTGCAACTTTTGCTATGTGACCTTTGAACTTTAAATTCTTATCCACCAATACACCAATATCACTTGCCTTTTCAGTTTCTTGCAGCATAACCCTGCTATTATAATATGCCGATGGAACTATAATCACGCCAAAATGTATAACTTTACATTTACTAACATTAAACTGACAGCCATTTTCGTTTACCCAGATTTTCAGCCAATTCAAATCATTTTGTAATTGCTGAATAACAGAAGGGTTCCTGATTGCCCTGCCTACCTATCTTTGTATCGTCTGCAAACAATTGCAAATCTGATGAATAACCCTGCTTGATGTCGTTAACGTATAGATTGAATAATAATGGCCCAAGGACTGAATCCTGAGGTACATCACTGGTTACCTTAAATCTGTCAGATTCACACCCACTGTATACCACTTTTGATATCTGTCTCTCACCCATCCTCTGATCTAAGTCAAGAGATTATGTTCCGATCTCTTATTCTCCAGTTTACGTAACAGTCTTTCGTGTGGTATCCTATGAAATACCTTAGGAAAATCCAAAATTATCACAGTGTATTCATTCCCTTTATCCAACTCGGCTGTAACGTTGTTATAAAATATGAGCAAATTGCTAAAACATGACCTTTCTTTAGTAAGCCCATGCTCTTCCTTGCATAGTACAGCATGTTTGTCTACCCATTTCTCTATGGGAGTTCTTACCAACTTCTCTAAAATCTTCACTGCCCCCTCCACAGAAGGTCGGTAGTAAGACACATCACTTTTTTACACCATCCTTGCACAATGGAACATTATACATTATACATTCCTTCCATTTCTGTGGTATCATTGTGAGCTGAGACTCAAGTTATAGACACATGTAAGTGGCATAGTTAATTCGGCTGAACATTTCTTTAGCAAACGGGCTGATATTCTATTTGTCTCTATTGACAAATTCTTATCCAGATTATGCAACAGCTGTTCAACCTCATTTTCATGCACCTCTAACTCTTCATCTAACGTAGGAGAAGCAGAGTGCATCATGCTACGTATACCTGGTTGATATATCTCGGCAAAGTCAGTACTCATTAACTGAACAAACTCCTTAGCTTCCGACATTCGTGTGCCATCTGCCTTCAATAAAGTTATTCTTCCACATTCATTCTTTCATTTGTTTGTGGCATAAGGATACAATTATTTTGGTTTGCCTTTAGCTAGCATGGCCAATTTCTTTTCATACTCCGTTTTAGATCTCCTCACAATACGCGTTACTTTTCTGGCCTGAGCTTTATATATTTCATAACCCCTCTCACTCGTATTCTCACGATATTCTTTCCATATCATTTTCTTCTTGTAGATAGCCATATTCTTGACAGAGATCCCTTCTGATGCTATGAGCAAATCCAACACTCTTTGACCTCGACTTCCTTCTTTCACATGCTGCTTCAGAAAGTTTTCTCTGCAACAATTCAATAAATTTCTGTTCTTTCTAATCATAAGATTTCTTTTCTACCCAATCAATGTCTGGAAAATTAAGTCACCCGTAATGATCATTCGCATGGTACCTATAAGGCTAAATTGGCGATGCATTTCTTCATCCCCTGCAACTGAGCAACCAGGTCTGTAGCAGCACATCACCATATATTTCATTCTTTTAATTAGCCTCCACTTCGCCCTAGATACACTCAAACTCACTGACACATGGGGCATTGTAACCATCATCATTTTCTTGTATTTCTACCCTAACTAGACTTAAGTCATCTGATATCATTAGTAGCACTTCTCCTCCCCCTCTCCTATCTCTTCTGTCATTGCTAAAATAGTATATCCATTACACTTGATCCCACTTACCATAACTTATTGTGATAATCAGATTTCACTAATGCCAACAATCTTAGGCCACTTCATATTCAGTAAAGCTACAAATTTAACCCCTTGGTTTCTAATGCTACTGGCATTTGTGTATAAACAATTATAAACAATAATGTATAAACAATCATAAATATATATTGAAAACTTTGTAAAAATTTACCCTAGCAACATGTAACGTTCATAATTTACCAAACAGTGAGTTTTTGCCTGAAGCGAAAGACATGCAAGACACTGCTTGGCCTGAATGTGTTAAAATTTAGACAATTTGTTTTTTAGCACATGATGATTTAACGGCCGTGAGGCCCCTTTTACGGCACCATCTCAATTCCTCCCAAATTTTATCCTGGCTTGGGACCGGCATAGCTATCGAATCAGGTCAATGGGTCTTAAGTATTCCTGACTGTAATCCATGTGTGTTCACGTGGCTGGTTTGCCTGCTTGCAGGAGGAAAAACCAAAGAAAAACTGAGGAGGAAAACCCTTCTGCCCACGCCTAAGACCGGCTGACTTTGCTATGTCTGAGAAATATCTTTAAGCTCGTCACTTCGGCGACGAGATCGAACCAAGGACACTCCTTTACCAGGAATATGGTTGCAAAGCGCATAACCACTTGGCTAACCGCGCGAAAGACAAACTCATCTGGAACTCAATATCCCTGATAATTCTGTGATAGAAGCATGTGAAGTTTATTGTTATGGTTACATGGGATTTCAGAAGAAAAGCTAGAAGAAAAGTGCATAAGAATAGACAGAATATACATGTTTGGATATTGAATATTTTGGTAAATTTGGTAAAAGGAAAAAACAGGGGCAGTTGCTGAATGACCATTTGGAGCAGTACCAAGACAATTCCCAAACTCATAGAAAACTGAACCTTCTAGATATAATATCATCTCCAATCTCCAATCTAGAAAATGAGAAATATCAGGAATAGGTTATGTTTTATGGCTACACACACACACACACACACACACACATATATATATATATATAGAAAGTTTTTTACCTTGGGTGTATTATACGTTAAAGATACCAAGAAATTTTATACTTGGTTTTAATCCTTTTCCAAAGTAAGCAAAACACAGTTTTCCGCATGAAATATATTCACGTCTGCGCTACTTGTATACAGAGGCTGGTGACTTCACATCACTTGCCTTAGTATGTATCACATAATGCAAAGAACCCCTCCCCCTTTCAGGCATGTATAATGCAATGCAGAATGGGAAGGACCATACTACCCAGACCGGTTTCGACTTTTATCGAGGTCACTTCACTTGGAGCCAGACCGGTTGAACTAATGCAAGCTTTTAGTAATGCAATCTCACACCTTGCATGTAATCTACCTCTCACTTAAAAACGACCTGCACAATAAATAAATATATATATATATATATATATATATATATACTGGGGGGACTACGTCCCCCTGGCGCCTAAAGCGCCTAAGTTCCGGACTGGTAGGTTGGTTCTCCTTGAATTCTGATGACTCGAATTTTGAAGACTCGACAGGGGTCCTCCCCACTGGTGCCTACGGCGCCCAATACCAGCGTTCTGGACAGATAGGCCAGTTCTCCTTGAATTCTGATTCTGATGAGTCGAATTTGTAGACTCGAAAGGGGGGGTTCCTCCCCCCTGGTGCCTACTGCGCCCAACTCCCTGAGTTCTGGATTGGTAGGCCGGTTGTCGTTGAATTCTGATAACTCGAATTTTGAAGACTCAACACTCAGGGTAGCCCCTCAGTTTCAAAACGTTTCAAATAACTTGACATACTGACACGTGACGTAAAAAGGCTTATCATTTTATATATATAGGGTAGATATATATATAATTATTACGCAAGTAATATCTTTTCTTTTAATGATTATTAATATTTAGTAGATAAGTGGATGAACATGCATATGAAAAAAATAATAAAAAAGAAATAATTAAATACTAAGCTTATAAGTAAAATGAAAAATATTTTAGAAATGCTTTTATAAACACATTAAGAAATGTACGCTTCCTAATAAGTGTGTGCAGTAGGTGTAAATACATAAAAAATAATGACCCAAAGCTAATTACACTTGAATATTAGTAGCATTAACAAAGTCCTCGAGGAAGATTTTTTTAGTTCTTTTAGGTTTCGATTCATACTCCTCCTCCTCTCACGTATATTAAGGCTTAGCGGCGTTACGTTCGTATTGGTCATGGCCTATTGCGATTTGAAATCGCGACCGCCTCGTGGATAAGCTGGTTAGCCTTATGCCTCCAGTGTGTCCCATGTCTGTAGATGAGTGTGTTCTGGTTGCCTGTTCTGGGGAGAAGAAAAACCCCTACCTCCGTATGAGACCGGCACACTCACCTTTCGTCACGTCTTGGACGGGAATCGAACCCAGGACTATCCGACAAAAGGGCTTCATCTACACCGCCTGAGCTACGCAGGATCCTTCGATTCATACTACTACTACTACTACTGATAATAATAATAATAATAATAATAAAAGAAATGAAAGCTCAGAATAGATAAAACAACAAGCCAAAATCGGTAATAATTAAAATTAAAATCTTAGTAATAATAATTCGGCTCATATCGTGTAAAACTCGCTTTTAATATTTCATTCGGAGAATAATATTTTTCTTTTCAGTCTCTGGAGAAGTTAAAATTATCCGAAGGGATATTCTACATATAATAAGTATTGCTAGTTACCAAAATAATGCAAACAATCAAATTCAGATCTTCGTTTTTTCCCTGTCTTCTCCTTCTTTGGTGTCTTTATGAATTATTTCTTAATCTCTCTTTCTCTCTCTCTCTCTCTCTCCTACAGTATTGTGATAAAAGGATTTTTACCCGTTGAGCCAATCGCACTAACTAAACGAGATCCCACTTTGTCGTATTACACTTGCTGCTGTCACTCGTTTATCTGGGCGAAGTAACTAACTGCAATCAGATCGTAAGAAGTCTATTACGTCACAGAAATGCAGGCCAGTTCGTTCAATGAGAGGAAACTCTTTCAATTGTTTTCTCTTATTCCTCCAATCAAGTGAACACTTAACTTACAACAAATGTAGGTTTTTTTTTTTCTGTTTTTGTGATGCATTTATCTCTGTTGTGTAGATGTCAATAGTTCGTACTTAGCTATGAACTTATTTTAACTGCGAAAGGCATAGGCTGTCAGGGCTGAGGAAAACATAATACCGAATAAAAAAATTTAAAAAAAAACGAAGGAAAGGGTTGAGAGATTAATACGTCACATATTTACATACATCAATCACAATTCTGGTGAGGCGTTGAATGAGAGTGCGTACTAATTACAGAAGAGGAAATTAGCATTATATGACAGACGACGTTAATGATGCTCGCAAGTGCATGAATTGATGCGCGCGTGGCATTATAGAGACGGAAGTTTATAATGTCATAAAGCCAACATTATAAAGTCAACGATTTTCTCTGTAAACTGATGAAGATATTTTCATACCACACATGCCGGCCACTGATTTAGAAACCTTCATGCAGATATACGCAAACATCACTTACTCCGTGCATCCGCAAGTGTTCTAGGCAACTATTTAAGAATGCTGCTGCTGGTCAGTATTCGTCAATAATGTCGTTAATGGGAAAAACAGAGGATCTTTCAGAGTTCGATGAATAGGATATTCTAGATGACCGTCTGTCTGGAGCCACGAATTTGAAAACAGCAGAGCATACTGGTTTCTCAAAAGGTGAGATATCCCGGGTGTTTAATCAGTAGGAAAATAATCCAAATTCTTTATCTAAGAGGCGTCGCTGTAGTCCTAATACAGAACGAGATCGCGTCGTCTGCGAAGGCTTATTCGGAGAGACAGAATTGCGGATTTAATGAAGGCTGTTTCACACCCATATCTCACTGAACTATGCGTAGGGAATGGAAGAGGCACTCGTAGTCGCATCTCGGTTGTGTTTCTCAAATTAACCGTATTCGTGCAACACTGGATCAGATAACTCTGTTTCATCATAAAAATGAATTTCTCTTGCAGTGATAGACTACGGAATTTATAAGCACAATATTTCAAATGATTTTTATTATTATTTTATTTATACTTTAAAAAAAATCAATGCTTATATTGTACGGAAATGCCGCTCGAGATACCAAACATCCTATCAATAAATTCTAGAAGGTTAAAATTCATTCCATTCAAGATAGTCTGGTTAGCAGACTGGGTAATGTACCCGCTCTCTAACCAGCCAGCCGCAGAAAAGAAATTGGGCCTAACAATCTCCTCTTGTTCGCCCTCCGTATCCGAATCCCACCGTGCGCAATTTTTTGAGACTGTCTTTAGGAGAAGAAAGAAGTTCATCCTCGAGTCTTAGACCAATCCCTGATTATTGGAGGCCTGAGGAGACTAAAAAAGTTCTATGTTTGGTTTCAAGTGTACCTAACCCTTAGCTCACCTACGGAACTGATATTAATGCGCTATAAGCTGACAATCTTTAATGAAGGGATTAACATAAAGAAACAAATCACAAGGAAATTTGTATTTAAATAGGAAATGATACATATTTATGTATCTGTCACCTACCAAAGTTCGTAAACCTATAGTACATTAGTGACGTTGGAATATTTCCAATCAATTTATTATTATTATTTTATTTATACTTTGTTTTCTAAAAAAAAAATTCATTGTTTGTATTGTACTGAAATGCTACTCCAGACACTAAACATGGAACTTTTACAAGCCACTTCATGCCTCCAATTAGCATAGCCGTGATCTCGCACCAGCAACGAAATTCATTTCTCACCTGAAGATAATCACAAAACCATATCCACGGCAGAATTCGAATCTTCAGCCTTCTGTGTGAGTGTGTGTCATCTTCTGTCAATGGTTTTTTTATTTTTTTATATTTTTTAGAAATGCTTTTATAAACTCTAGGAACTATATAGGTTCGTTCAGAGCAGGCTTTTACAAACATCCATGCCCACGGTGGGACTCGACCCAATCGCTTGTTGACTGCAGAACGGCTGTGCTATCCACTCGGCCAACCAGAACGACTATTTCTAAGACAAAATTAGAGAAAGGAAACTGAAAATATAGATATAGAACAGGATGCAAAATGAAGTTGTACAGATATTATTAGTTGTTTGGGAAAAAATCTCACTTCTGGATTAGAACAGAATAAGTCGCCTACACTGAAAATAAAATCCTCTACCACACACTATTATTTCAATTTTTTCAGCTTGCGCAGTTGAATACAGGACATACTGAGATCTGTTATTTAATGCGTTTTTCTTCCACAGTGAATCTAGTCGTATACGCGGAAACACATCATTAGGGAGTTACCAAAACATAGTACAGGAAAACCTCGCTTAACGCGATTAATTAATACATCAATTAATGCTCGCTAAGCGAAATCGCGTTAAGCGAATATAGTAACCAGTAGAGTAGGAATGATTATAATTCATCCAATGTCTAACTATTTGACGGAGCTACTTTTTTACAAAAAAAATTAAGTAAAGTTGTTGAATAGTGATCGACCTTTTGACCTTGTCATTTAATTTGCGATAGCTGGCGATCGCTTTATCAAGATTTCGGTAGACTTCGAAGCTTCGTTCCATAGGAGGATCAGCATCAAACAAAATTTCCTAATTAAGAAAATTTGTTTAATGCTGATCCTGATATGATTTTATTTGATTACCATCAAATAAATTTCCTTACTTAAGGTGATTGAAAACTAGTTCAAGTTTTTTTGCAGTTAGCTTCTTAGTCGTAACATTCACTTCTTGTTCGTCCTCCCTATCTTCTTCCTCATATGCACACTGTTCTTCTAGTTGAAGGACATCGTTTTCACTTAAATGTTCTGAATGGGAATCGAACAAGTTTCTCACATCTTCATTATCTAGTTCATTAAATCCAAGTTCTTTTCCAATAGTGCTGATTTCTTGAGTTAGATCTTGGATTTTGCACACGATAAACTAACATAGGCTTGAGTTTAAAGTCGCTTTCTGCATTGCATCCTAAAAAAAGCGTAAGTAGATACTTTGTATACTGGTTCAGATTCTTTAGTTTTAGGTAGGAAAGTTTCTGTTGGCTTCCAATACGCTTCCAATGGAGACCAATTTCGTCGACGTTGAATATTTGTCGATCGCCATAATTACCCTCCTGAATTATACTTTTCAATTTTTCAGGAAACTTGGCCGCAGAATCTTTTGAAAGGATGAAAGATTCTCCAGTTACCCTTACGTTATTGAGTCTAGTTCGATTTTTAAAACGGTCAAACCATCCTAAACTCGCAGTAACGCTTTCACAATCCCTTTGAAATTTGGTCTCTTTCAATGAGGCAAAAATATCGACAGCCTGATTTTGCCTGATTATACCCTCTGCTAAGAGGTATTCTTCTTTCGTCATAATTCTCATTCCAGAGTGATAGAAATCGCTCCATTTCGATCATTAAATGGTTTTTATTACTCTGATCTGAATGCTTAAAGCACTAGCAACTATTCCTTGTTCTTTGTATTCTTTGCTCTTATTTAATATAGTCTGAACTGTAGACTCGGTGTATCCCAGGGCTTGCACAATCGTTGTATCACTAGCTAGACTTTCACGTCTCTTAATGACTTTCCGCTTTACCGCTCTCTGCAGATTGCCGACAAAAAATTTCGCTTAACGTAAAAAAATCGCGTTAATTGAGTAATCACTTGCGTAAAGCGGGAAATATTATCATTTCACCGAATCGCGCTAACTGGTTATCGCGCGTATCGATTTCGCGTTAGACGAGGTTTTCCTGTATTTTTATTTCACATCGAAAATTTCATTCGCTATTATGAGTAGGTTATGCAGGAGGAATGATGTGCAGTTTGTGGATATGTCGAGTGAGTTTGACGGGCGAAAGGACTTATTCAAGAAGGATGGTTTGCATCTAAATGGATTTGGGGTTCGGACACTGCAACGCCATGTTGAATGAAGTGAAGTGGAGGTGAAAAATCAGGGAAACTAGAGCTTTTAGGGACAGAGCTGTTGAGTTGATATACAGACATCAGTGGGGGAATTGTACGAATGTGTATAATATGCCTAAGTTAGTAACACTGGTAACAAACCAGAATGGGATAGTTAGTATAAATCTTTAGGATAACGTTGGGCCTAAGGAGCTTTTGCACTTTGGGTACACTAATGCCAGGAGCATTCGGAACAAGCACGAATAATTTTTGGCATTGGTTAACTCATCCTGGCCAAAGGTTATTGGCATTAGTGAGACATGGCTGACAGAGAATGATATAGTTAGTAGGATAGAATGTGAAGGTTATAGTGTGTTCAGGGAAGATAGAGAGAAAATAATGGGGGAAGATTGTTATTGATGATAGCCGATAGACTGCAACCAAAGAGAGTAAAATTTCATCTGCAGGCAGGTATAAATAGTGCATTTGAGGCTATCTGGTGTGAGATAAAGGCCAGTAGAACAATGTGTACAGTTGCGTGCTGCTGCAGACCAAGGGATGGAAAATATGATGGGGAGGAATAGTCTTCTTCTTCTTCTCTACCATAGTCCAAAATGAACCGTTGGGTCATTCATGACTGATAGGTGATACTCTTTGCTAACCTCCTCCATTCGTCTCGGTCTCTTGTTGTTGACGTCAGTTGAGAAAGGGAGGAATTTGTCCATTTTTTGATGTTATCAGTCCATTTTAATTGAGGTTGGCCCCTAACCCTTGGTCCCGAACGATTCTTCTAGGGTTTGCTTTGGAATACCATTAGCCCTCTCCATATGTCCAAACCATTTCATCTGTCTTTTTCTGATGACTGTCAGAATATTTTCCCCTCTTCTCTCGTCTATTGAATCAATCAGTTTTCGGACATTTTGATCGGTTTCATGAGCGGTATAGGGAATTCTCAAAAGTCTTCTGTAAGTTTTCATTTCGAAAGACAGGAGTCTCCTCTCATCTTCCTTAAATAATGCCCAGGCCTCACAACCATACAAGAGGACAGAATTCATCAAGGTGTCAATTAGTCTTAGTCTGGTTGTGGTTGCTATTCTGTTATCTCCCTACAATGGTTTTAACTTCTGTAGGGCCACGGTTGCCTTAGCAATTCGTTATTTAATGTCGGTTTTTGAACGACCATCTTGACTCAACGTGCTTTCTAGATAAGTGAACTTATTTACATTTTCAATTTGTTGATTGCCAATTTGTATCATTAAGAATTAATTATCTGATTTTGAGGTTATCATTGTTTTTGTTTTTTTTTGTAGGTTTATGTATAATCCATATTTTTTTAATGTTCCCAAAACATGGCTCGTTATCTCCTGTAATTCTACTTCACTCTCTGCCAGAAGATCGATATCGTACGCAAAACG